>NC_056731.1:236630844-236988344 GCF_019279795.1 Protopterus annectens | reverse complement strand
GGAATAAAAATCAGTGGTTTGCCGCACTCTGCCTTGATTGTTCCTTAAGATGTTTTGCTACCCTCAGTCAAATTATGCCTTTAGGAGTGTGTCACTGTCCATTCATATTAATAGTAATACTTATATAATAATGATAAATTCAAAACCTTTTTACATATAAGCTATCAATGTAAAGCTTAAACAAAGGACAACACAACAGCAGCATTTGATACTCCTGTCTATAAAAGGTGGAGTGATATGAAGCATAAGTCATACATTTAGTTATTCCAAAGGTCATGATTTCAATATTTCTGTACATACATCAGCAAACAAACACCATCAACAGATTTATTTGGCCTCATATTAAAGTTCACAACTAGTTTGAACAAGAATTCTTCTGAGAGTAACATCTGCCTTGAATGTTTACTGTCATGCATTCATTGTTTAAAAACTTAAGTCAACATTACGTGCATATTGTCCTTACCATCATTATTATCATCACCATGATCATCATCATTTTATAAATTGCTTTCCAAAGTAACAATCATTGGATACCAGCCTTTGCAAGTTAAACCAGCTATTTTTATCCCCAGAAACAGTATTTGGGATCTCCTGGCATTTAGAGGCAGTGTGAAAAGCTATATGTCATTCAAAGTGTGAGGAGCATTCCTTCCCAATTTCTTCATTCAAGTGAACTGTGTCTGGTATGCCTCACATGTGAGGTGCCCAAAGGGCATCTTCATAAGGTACTCAAGCACCACTGCATCTGACTCTGCTCAACACAGAGGAGTGATGGTCATACTTGGTCATCTATGCCATGGACCTTATATAAGGTCATCCTGGATTGCTGAGCTCCTTAGTCTATCATGGACAGTGTGCTCAAATTACTTGCAAAGGAATCTTATTTCTGCTGCCTGTTTATATGACCTCATCTGTTCAATCTCTACTCAAATCTCATAACTATAGGTGAAGATGGAGACAATGACTAATCAGTAAACTGACAGCTTCTTCTATGACTTAGCTGTTGTATTTTTATCACATTCTGATGTAAAACTGCCCTCATTCCTGAGCAAGACCCCAAGATACTTAAAGTTCTTTAACTAATAAAACAATTTCCCACTAACCAAAAAAGAGAAAGCTTCTTCTTCCTCATGAGATAACCATGATCTCTGATTCAGAGGTGTTGATTTTATCATATTTGCTTCACACTCAGAAGTAAATCTCAGCAGCAACTGCAAACTTCAGAAATGTTTTGTATGTTTATATGTAAATAATAGCTGTTTGGTATAGTGAGCTTCCTGAGAGATTGTGCATATAAGGAAAACTGGCACAAAGTAGAGTGTCACCATCAGATTCTTTATTTTTTCTAGAAGACGTTAGTGCTCATTTGGGAAATGGTTGAGAAGGAGAATGAACTGAATTCATGTAGTAAACTATTGCTGAACGTCGGTGATAGTCATAAATTGTCAATAATAAATGTTGTGTTTGAAAATAAGGCTGTGTACAAATGTAGATAGTACAAGATCACCATGGGTAAAAAAGTCAATAACTAACTTTGAAGTCTTGTCATTTAATGTCATTATATCTAAGTTTATACATTTTGGACACTCAGACCAAAAGAGCTATGGGTATGTCTACTGATAATCATTTAGTGGAGATCTGGATCAGGTGGTTGTTGTGAAGGCAGAGCTGATCAGGAAGCTCAAAAGTGTAATGAAGATACGCAGTGAAGGATGAATTCAATTCCCATTTCCAGAAGAGCCTCTACTATACATTTGTGGAGGTTGGGGATGTTTAGAGAAAATGAACCCAGTTCAAGGTGAAAAAAAAATGAGGTTTGACCAAATGGTAGCTGGTTCTTTTCATTGAGGTAACACTACAACCCACGTGTGTGCCCCAAAGGTAAGGGAAGATGTCAAGTTCTTTAGGAAGAGTCCATCCAGACAGTATTAGCATCAGTATCCCTGTTGATCACCTGGTCCAAGGACAGATTCTTAATTACTCATTCTGAATCAAAGCCTTAACTTTTGGATGAAGTCTACATTCCAGCACCCTGGCATTTGCTTTCAGTGGAGGCTGAGAAGTGTGATTCCTCTATAAATGGAATGTGTTTTCCTGTCTCCTTTTTTGAAAATGAGACTTGATCTCTGCTCAAAGGAAAAATTCCTAAAAAATACCTCTGAATACCTTTGAAATACCTCTAGACAGTGCAGTGGTGCAGCATTGTCACTTCACAGCAAGAGGTTCTCCAGTTCAATTCTCAGAAGGGGTGCCTTCTGTGTGATGTCTGCATGTCCTCCCTGCGTTTGTGTGGGTTTTCTCTGGGTGCTCCGGTTTCCTCCCATGTTACAAAGACATGCATCTGAAGCATTTCTCCCCGGGCCTCCACTGAAAATTGGCTTTGTTCCAAGTCAGACTTTCCAGTAAACAAATGTTAAATAAATAAAAATAAAAAATAAGTCAGCGGATCTATTTAAACATAAGTTAATAAATAAAAATAGGTAACAAAAGCCAGAAAAGCAGCAGCTGTGGTAGACAATGAAGCAAAGGCCTTCATGGAAGCAGAATTTGCTTAGGCTATGAAAAATGCTTTGAATGTTCTCAGATATGTTCTGTTATACCTTACACTGACTTTGGACATTTAGGTAAGATACTATTTGAGTTGGTTGATCTACGAAAGAGTGTAAAATTCTGATATTAGTTGACGACATGGATGAAACATGGAAGGAATGCTTTGAAGAACCCGAGAATTCAGTGGGCATGCCCTTCTATGGAAATGGATCCATTTCAGTAATTGAAATCACTGCAGTGATAAAACTCTTCCATTGTCCAATGCTTTTGCAGTGGATAAAGTCCATCCAGAAATGCTGATGTTACTCTAGTCATTGCTGATGTGTCATAGTTAATTTGTCTTTTCAACACAGCAGAGAAAGTATGAACATTACCTCTGAAGTGTCAAACTCAGTAGTGTCTCTTTCTGTCAATAAAGGAGACAGGCAGGCATGTTCCATTTATAGAGGAAACACACTCCTCAGCCTCCAATGAAAGCAAATGCCAGTATGATGGAGTGCAGACTTCATCCAATAGTTAAGCCTTTAATTAAGAAGGACCAATTAGGAATCTCTCTTTTGAACAGCTAATCATATTTGCTTAATTTGTCTTTGCTCAGATATTTGAGAGGATCATAGATGTTTGACTGCACTCAACAAAGGGTGTACATTATCTCTCCTTCTATTTAGGATTTTAAGGGCATGATATGGTGGCACAACTGAGGTGTAGAGTGTATCCATTTTATGGACAATGGCTACTTCTTTGTTATTTGCATATGATAAGGATAATGATTTGTTAGTCTCAGGTGATGGTGAGAACAGAATGGACTAGAGCAATTTTCAATTTAGTATAAAGCAGCTGGGATGTGCTTATGTTTAAAATCTAGTTTATTACTAATCTGATGTACTAAATTTTGCCATGGTAGATATAAGCTTGCGGAACACCATTGCCGTTTATCCTAAACAGCATTAAGTGGCAGAGGTAACATAAGTAGCATTTTCACTGATTTCAACAGTAGCTCAAAAACTGCTTAATGCTTCACTTTGACCACTGACTGAAATTGCATTAAAGGCACACTAGTTCATCACTTGGAGGCCGTTACATGTAAGAAAAAGCATAAGAACATGTTAAACAGCTACTGACTTGGCTCATAAAAAAAACATGAAAATCTCTTTCTCTTGTGGAGTAATTTAAATTCTGTATAAAGACTGATACCATTGACTGAAATCCTTTATTCCTTCATCTAAACTGCTAGACTTTCTTGATTCATTTGTTCAAAATAGTTCAAGTATATACCAAAGCATCTATCTGTATATTAAAATAGACTTCTACCTCAGAAAGTAAAGTTTTCCAAGGCATAAAATGATATTTTCCCTTGTCATCACCTTCACTTGTTTTTGGTTATGGAAATATGGGTAATTATATATGAGAGTATGATAATATACAAGGTTTCTGGTAACCAAAACCACAAATGAAAAATGCACTTTGTACATTGGTGGCCTGTTTTTACCCTTGATATTTAAACTCAAGCCTTTCTAATGGGTGCAATTATAAGACAGTTTTACTTTTTCTTTTCCTTCAGGAAACTAACTCATCTAAATCAAGGGCACTGGCAATAAGCTGTCATGCTACACATCATAACAAATCCTACAAAGTGCTATAAAAAACTGAATTTAAAATATTTAGGACTACACCCATTATCAGTGTTAAACAAGGCAATATTTATAAATCATTATTTTTCTCATTCAAGACAAAATATAAAACTATTGAAACTGATTTTTCTATATAAGCATTGCTTACTTATGTAAATGATGCCATTAAGTCCTATTAAAACTCATTGTACTTCACAGACAGCATTAACATTTTTAGGATGCCTTCATAAGTTTAGGTGAGATCATGCTAAACACCTTCTGAAAAGGAGGCTTAGGCTTTTAAGATTTTCCACTACACTCATAAATTTAATAAATACATTTTCTTCATTGATCTTAGCTATGAATCAGGTTGTAAAATAGTTTACCAAGACTGATTTACCATTTTTTTCCTCCCAAATATTTGCTTAAGAAGGTATTATGCTTGTGCATTTCTTAGCTCTCCTATCAGTAATAAAGTATTTTCTTTACTGCTTCAGCTATGTATTTTGTTGTTACAATAGTTTAAATATCACGGAATTTCTACAGTACTCTGTCATTTACATACTAGATCTTTTTGTTGATTCTAGCTAAACAAAAATTCTATCCCTCAGATTCAATAAACTAAGTGTAGGTTCTGTGCAGAGCCCACATTTGGTCATCATGCAGCATCGTGTGGCATTGCACAGCATTGCACCATGAATATTAATGATGTGCAATACATGTAAGCATGGTTTTGCAGCTTGCACCAGGATTGCTCGCTGTGAAAAAATATAATATGAATGCAGATCATACCCACCCAACCTGTTAGTGCAAGAAATCTGTAAAAAGGACAAAAATAATGAGGGGACAAAGATCCAAAAACAGAGACATATTTACTGTATTGTTCCCATAAATGTAGGAATGTAGGTAAAATAATCAGATTTGTGTTAGCATACATTTTCTGAAGGATATGATGTATGAAACTGAAATGTATGTCACTATGTATTGAATTCAATCTTCAGTGATTTTACCAGAAAACCACACATTTTACAAGGAACAGGCCAAAAATACGATGCAAACATCTGGACATTCTGCAAAATTCTAGACACTTGGAAGGTATGATGCAGATACCATGTCTATGTAAGGTTGCTGACTGCAAAAGCAGATAGTAGTAAAGCATGGCAATTGCTTTTCCCTTAACTGAATTTTCGGTACGTACGTATTATCGCAACCAGATTGCAAGCAGGAGAAGTGACTGTTTTTACAAGCCATACTCCTTCCTAAGTATGTACTCAAAGTTTGTTAAGAGGAAAAAGCAACACTCCTTGCTACTTCTGTGTGACTGTCTTGCTGATATATAGAACTAGTTTTTCTTTTTTTTTTTTGGGAGGATAGTCGGGTGGACAGACAAGGAGCCATGAGTGTTGTTGTAATGTTGTAATGACTTCTCCCTGCTCATCAGTGGTAGCTGTTTGAACCAAAAACTTTGTAACTGCATGACATCACTAACATTTTAGTATAGAGTACAGAGAACTGGATTCTCTTTTACTAAAACTGGCAGTGAAATCTATCATCATAAGCATACCTCTCAACCGTGCACAGCAAATTCAGTACCATATCAATAAAGAATGGTTAACATTCAAATGCTGTAGCCTTCCTAACATTTATGTCACTGCTAATATACTTTTAAACAACTTAATGATGGCAGTCTCTTAAAATCTATGTCCACTTTTATGCATTTTTTTCACTCCGTTTATGGCTTTCTGGGGAATTTGTGAAAAAAGCAGGTGTCACATTCATCCCAACAATATTACACCACTATATGACGGTCTGATCATGTAAAAATTAAATCAGTTTACCTACATTTACAGACCACATAGTCAAATGGATTATACTTAACAGACATAGACTGATATCGTATGGTAAAAGTGGGAATTACAATCTGATGTAGTGAGTCTTATCTGGTTGTGATAATACGTAAGTACCAAATTTTCTTTTGCTTTTCCCTTAATTGAATTTTCTTCATTAAAATTTGTTTGGGGCACTGCTATAGATTGTTTTTTCTTCATTTTAACTATGTCTCCATTTTTTTTTTTTTTTTTTTGAGGCTAGTTTTTCCACAATGTGCCACTTAGTACAAATGTGTTTGGTTGTGCTCATCTGGTTTACAAAGCACAGCAGTGCACAAACTGGAAGAATGGACAACCCAGGTTGCAGACAGGACTCAGACAACCACTAACATAAACCGAATGCATTCAATTAATACTATTGGACATTACGTGAACACAGTAAGCAGCATTACACTGCAATTAACAGTGAGAAGTTTACAATGAATACTAAGATTGGCATATGATGTTACTAATCCTATGGCAGCAGGTGTTAAGTGTAGGTGTGGAGTGCAGATGGCCCTGGGTTTCTAGTACAGGCTGTGCAAATTTTGTTTTACTGTTGTCAGATTGCAGATTATAGCAATGAAGTGCAACACACACAAGTGTTTTCTCAACCATCTTTTGGGAATATAAGTGTAGGAGAAACATAGACATGGTCCATTTGACTAGCACATTTACAGAAGTGCCTGAATACCAAATAATCTTGAAATTGCAGGGCTTACCACTGTTGTGCATCACTTAAAATCGTGAAAATATAATGCCCAGCAGTGCACACCCTCACCTACCATGTTTGCGTGATGATAAGTGATGCCCAACATTTTAAAATGCTGCAAAACCAAAATCTGTGCACTCTCAGTAAGTGCGAGATGTACAATCGGTGGGAATACATCAGTATATAAAATGCAATAGGCAGGAAATGCTTATTCTACAGTGATCTTGAGCTATGTTAGATATCTCTTGGTGGTGAGGGAGTGTGCTTTTGAGGGCAGAGCCAGGGTATTCAGGAGTCCAAAGTCTTTATTGGACTCCTAGTTATGGAGCATGGGCCTCGGTTGCTGCAGTGGGACTATTGAGGTTCAGAATACAAGTCTGAAGCCAGGAATAGCATTGCCAGGAGTTCTACCACTGCTACAGGTATCCCCCACAATTGTGAACAATGCAGACATCAGTTTGATGACCTCTGGAGGAAGAAGCAGGATACCTGCAATCATTAGATCAGGGAATTCAGTACAGGGGACACCACACAGATGTGTAAGTACCAATTCCAGTGACTTACTGTACGAGTTAAAAGCTGAATATAGTCAAGACTAGTATTCATAATGGTATTTTGTTCTGTTTTGTCCAGCTGCCATGGAGTGAGCCTCAAATGTGAGGTCCCACACTGTGCATTTGCTAAGGATGAGAGAAACATGTGGTATCTATGCATCACAGCACTACATTTATAAATAGTTATTTAATAATAATAATAATAGTAATAATAGTAATAATAGTAATAATAATAATAATAATAATAATTTTTAATATTAATTTAGTAGCATTAAAACTTAAGAACAGCTTAGTTGGTACTTAATACAGTTGTATCAAACTGAGCATGCATATTTCAACTGTAAAAGAAATGATGCATGCCTTAGGGGGTCTATATTATGTAATCGAAGAGACACTTCTTCGAATACATAATAATCGACACCAAAAGACCAAAATCCCAAAACCGCGAATGGCCACATCCGGGAATTTTTTCCTAGGGAAAAAACTCAGTTGGCCGTTCTGGGGGTTTACCCTTTTTGCCAATGTAGAGCGATCTTGGAGTTGGTATACTTAGGGGGGTGTGTAGGGCGAAGCCCCCCACTTAAATTAGATTTGAAGTGTGTGTGTGTGTTGTGTTTATGGCCCCACAAATATTTTCCCTATGAAAAAATTCACAGACATGGCCGTTCGCGGTCTTGGGATTTCAGTCTTTTGGTGTCGATT
The DNA here is from genome assembly GCF_019279795.1 of Protopterus annectens. Lineage (NCBI taxonomy): Eukaryota > Metazoa > Chordata > Ceratodontiformes > Protopteridae > Protopterus > Protopterus annectens. Next base: position 236,980,348 of record NC_056731.1, on the reverse strand, counting down.
ATTACGTATACGAAGAAGTGCCTCTTTGATTACATAATATAGACCCGCCTTTGGCTGTAGCACAAAGCAACAGTTCCATATGCTGCAATAGGAGTGAGCATGCATCTCTAAACTGTAAAAGGAAAATATGCATGCAATGGTATGTATGGCAAAATAACAGTACAGTATTAGAAAGTAGTCAGCGGTTGTGGGTTCAAAATCCACACTTCCCAAATATACAATATTGTTAGGTTTCATCATTATTGCAATGTAACTTTGGACCACTACACCAGTGATTTAAATGGCCTTCTGTAAACTGTAATCAGTATAATTGCAACACGCATATGTGCAATATATGCACACATCAAGGATTGGTGGTTGCAATCTGTACTATAGTGTGCATCTGTTATGCAATCTGTACTATAGTGTGCATCTGTTATGAAGTGAGTATCTTAAAAGTAAGGAAATTTGTTAGGGGTTTGTAGTGTTAAAAGCAAAGATAACAGAACAGAGTCAAATTGTAGCAATGGTTTGTATGTCACAGATAAAGTTACTAATGTTCTCCCTTTTTTCTCTCACCCCAACCCTTATTTTTTTAATTTTTTTGTGTTTTGTTTTTTTTCCCCCAGAGTACAGTAAGTAGGGTAGACCTGTCCAATGGAATCCTATTCCCCCACTCCATCAGCTACAGCACCACTGCCCAGCACATCTGGCGTGAAACCTGCCAGCACCCCATCTGCTGCCCCTGCACTACCTGGCACCTCAGGTAGTTCTGCCCTGGATGATAGGCCTGTGGCTCACTTTTGGAGAAAAATAAACCAATAAAGGTATCATTTTTTAATTTTTTTGTGTTTGTGGAGCTCATAAACAAAGACATTGGGGACCTACAGACACTAGATCCTACCCAGTTAGGCTTTGTCAAGGGCAGATCCTGCCTTTTGAACCTGGTTGACTTCTTTGAAATAGTCACCAAAGCCATAGATGAAGGGAAGGTAGTCCACACAGCCTATCTGGACCTTGCAAAGGCATTTGACACAATACCCCACTCGGGCATCATAGATAAGCTATCCAGCTTAAATATAAAATCCTATGTCACAAGATGGGTCAAAACTGGCTCAAAGACAGAACCCACAGAGTGAGAGTTGCTGGAGCCATGTCAGACTCGAAACCGGTCACAAGTGGCGTCCCACAGGGTTCTGTCCTGGGACCACTCTTGTTTGGTATATACTTTTCCGAGGTACAGGCAAACGTGGGAGGACTATGGCTCACCAAGTTCGCAGACGACTGCAAACTGGGAGCCATAATCAACTCTCCAGCTGACACAAACATCCTTCAAAAAGGTCTCACAGAGACAGATAACTGGTGCCAGCGCCATGGTTTAAAGCTAAATGCCAAAAAATGTATAGTCATACCCTTTGGCAAAAACAATGTGCCCACAAATTACCACATAGGCGGAAACCCATTAAGTACAGAGAAAGTTATTAGTGACCTGGGGACCCAAGTTGATAGTAATCTCTCCTTTGAAAACCACATTGCCAAAGTGGTTAGAAAGACCTTCTACATAGCCCACCTCATCACGAAGGGTTTCACATCTAGATCAAGAGAGGTAATCGTGCCCCTTTATTCATCCCTCATCAGGCCCATCATAGAATATAATGCCCCTTTTGGGATGTACCTTACCCGACACCTGCAGCAATTAGAAAGACCCCAAAAGTATCTCACCAAGAGGATCAAGGGTCTCAAACAGATGCCATATGCTGCTCGGTTAAAAAAACTCCAGCTCTACTCAGTTGCATACCGCCTACTTCGAGGCGATCTATGCCTGACATACAAAGCTATGTCAAATCCAGAATTAATGGACATGCTCCACCTCAGTAAATCTAATTCCCTTAGAGCCACACGCTCGAGGGACTTGAACCTCAGCACAGAAATAAATAGAACTTGCTGGAGAGACAGGTTCATAACCCAGAGGCTCCCTTCACTCTGGAATAGAATTCCAGTTCATGTGAGGCAGAGCACCTCACTGAATCTCTTCAAGAAGAATCTCGATAAGTGGATGGAGGATCGTAGGTTTGTACCAGGGATTACTCCCGTGTCACTATTAGACAGAGGCACAGTAAACTAAACCTTAAAAAGGGCACAGTATACTCTAAATCAAGGGGTGGCATAAGCCATACAGAATCGGGCTAGGCTTATAATTGCCCCAGGGCAGATAGCCTAGTATGAACCTATGAACCTATGAACCTATTACTTATTAATGCAAAAATAACAGTACTGTTTGGATGCATACATACCACATACTTCTCACATTTTCTCCAATCTAGCAGCTTGGGTTTACACATTCAGTTCTCAGTCTATGATAGCTGTGGAAAAAACAGAACAGAACAGAATACCATTATGAATATCAGTCCTGACTATATTCAGCTTTAAATTCTTACAAGTAGTCTCTGTAAGTGATGCATACACATCTATGGGGTGCCCCCAGTCCTACATTCCTCGATCACTCATCTGGTGTTCTCTGAAGTGATTCCTACATTGTTAACCAGTGTGGGGGATACCAGTAACACTGGTCAGAGCCTGGGCATGAATATTCCATGCTTCTGCCTTGTAATCTGAGCCATGATAGTCCTTCTGCAAAAGCCTGGACCCATGTTCATTCACTAGGAGTCCAACAAACACTTCAGACTCCTGGACACCCCATCATTGAGCACTGAATCACAAAACTTTTCTACGAATGCCTGCCATGCCTACCACAGATCAAGAACAATGTAGAATGATGTTTTCCCACCAATTGCAGGTATTGTACTTACTGGAAGTGCACACCTTTTGGTTTTGCAATATTTTAAAGTGTTGTAGATTGCTTACTATCTCACAAACATGGTGCTCATGGGTGCGCACTGCTGGGCAATGTGTTTGCACAATGGCCAATAGTATTCATTGAATGCATCTGATTTGTGTTTCTGGCTATCTGGGTCCTGTATGCTACCTGGGTAGTCCATTCATCTAGTTTGTACACTGCTGCTCTATGTGCAAATGAGATGAACATAGTCAAAGCCATTTGTGCTAAGTGATGCATTGTGCAAACAGTGCCCCCCCACCAAAAAAAATTAAATAAGTGTGAAAGAGTTGAAATGAGGAAAATCAATCAATGACATACACAGTAGAAAATGTTAGCACACATGAGACATGTCTACATAGGTTTAGATCACAACTTTCACTCCAATGCACCTTCAGAAAACAGGATGGGGGACTTAGCCATCTTTGCCACACAAACAGCTTTGCAGAAAAGAAATGAAGTAATTCTTCACTCAACCAAGTGCAACTGAATGTACATTGATATCAAGGCATAATCTGTTATTTGTATATTTATTATATTTAATATATCTGGATGTATTGCACTTAGTGAACACACAATCTGATATGATTATTCCTTGGAAATATGCATTCCTTGCAGATATGTAGCTCTGTCTTACCTTTCTGTGTTTCTTGGTCATTCATCAGTTATCTGACGAGTACTCACAGGCATGCAGTGTGTAAGCCAGTATTCATCAGTTATCTGACCAGTACTCACAGGCATGCAGTGTGTAAGCCAGTATATATCATTTACCTTAAAATGTGTGAGGATATTAACTGGAAATACTGTGATGCAGTTGCCATCAAATGAAGGACAGGTTGGATGTCACAAACAAGCATAGACTGCTCTTTTGAGGGGAGGGGAAAAGGTGAGTTCCTGATATGGCACATGCAAGGGTTCACTGTTCTTTTGAGGGTGGTGGACTCAGGCTGAGATATTGTTATGGCACAAACAAGGAAATCAGTGACAAGGCTGCTGGAAACAGGACGCTCTCCACGGAATTGCTAAAATTAACTTTCGTTTATTAACTTATTAACTTGAAGTGCGTTCAGTATCATACACTTTTCGACAAGCAAATACTCTACTTCTTCAGAAGCCAAAACAGTGAAACCCTCAAGTGGGCTTGCCTTTATACATCCATCAATTAAAACTAATTAAAAGGTTAATGAACCTATTGACCTCATTATAAATGAACATTTTATATTACAATCAATTGAGTACGAGTATCAAATGCAGCCTTTGAAAAACAAACCTTGCAAAACATTTGCATGATTTTTACTGTACATTCAAGCCCCAACAATAAAATACTTTAAAAAGGAATACATAAAGAATGTATGTTACAATAAAAATTATATAATATAAGAAGTATGAAAAATATGTAAAATAAAAAGAATGTAGAATGTGTACTTATTCGATGTAGAACTTTTAAACAACACCAACTTGTAGAATGTGGGATGTTTTTACACACAGGTGATGACACATTCTACATCGAATAAGTACACATTCTACATTCTTTTTATTTTACATATTTTTCATACTTCTTATATTATATAATTTTTATTGTAACATACATTCTTTATGTATTCCTTTTTAAAGTATTTTATTGTTGGGGCTTGAATGTACAGTAAAAATCATGCAAATGTTTTGCAAGGTTTGTTTTTCAAAGGCTGCATTTGATACTCGTACTCAATTGATTGTAATATAAAATGTTCATTTATAATGAGGTCAATAGGTTCATTAACCTTTTAATTAGTTTTAATTGATGGATGTATAAAGGCAAGCCCACTTGAGGGTTTCACTGTTTTGGCTTCTGAAGAAGTAGAGTATTTGCTTGTCGAAAAGTGTATGATACTGAACGCACTTCAATAAGTTAATAAACGAAAGTTAATTTTAGCAATTCCGTGGAGAGCGTCCTGTTTCCAGCAGCCTTGTCACTGGTTTCTTTTTCGTGTTATCGGAGGTTTGTGAACAAACAAGGATATGTTGCTCTTCTTACTCTCCTTGTTTTGCATCCTGCCTGTTTGATCTTGTGAGGGTTGTAAAGTCAGAAACTGCAATGTGTCTCATTACTTTCTAAGTTCTCTCTGTTATGATTGCCCATTACAAATGTATGGTGATACACTGAGGGCATCCAGTGATCATCAGTACTTTGGAGAGGTGTGAACGTTGGAATCTTTTCTGTGTGGAAGATTTTCAGTCCATATAGTTCTAGTTAATCACTGTATATTAATCAGATCAGACAATAGTAGTAGAAGTAGTGAACGTAAACTCAAAAAGTAATAATAGAAAATATATAATTCTACAGCATTACTAAGTATTCAAAAGTAATCCAAGCAAGGCAGGCAGTCTGTTTCCAGTCGAAAATCCTTTATTATACTGCCTGCCTTGCTTGGATTACTTTTGAATACTTAGTAATGCTGTAAAATTATATATTTTCTATTATTACTTTTTGACTTGATGAGTTTACGTTCGCTACTTCTACTACTATTGTCTGATCTGATTAATATACAGTGATTAACAAAATATGGACTGAAAATCTTCCACACAGAGAAGTTTCTTACACTGTTTTGTTTTTAGACCCACTACACTTTAGTGGGTTGTTTTGAGACTTTGGGTATACCACGGAGATTACTTGTTTAATGTTGGAATCTTTGATGCCTGAGACCTACTACTTGCTGATGAACACATACAAGTCCAATAACACTCTGTTGTCCCATGTTACATTCATTTGTATACAAATCTCCCACCTTTTTCTTGCTTATTGTACCAAGTGATGAAATACAAGGACATGCCATCATTTTATTATACAATACAGTACATGTTCAGGAATTATCTTGTAAATACAGCAATTGCCACAGTGTTATTTCAGGGTTGACTGTGATGCAAGCAGTACACAGCCAATACATTGGGAGTAAAGGCTCTGGCTCTGAGTTGAGGTCAGCAGAAGTTGCAGAGTTCCTGTATTTTGTCCCTGTCCATCATGTAGCACTCTACATTGTCCATGTTGTGTATATTGTGATAAGTTAAACGTGGCCTGAAAACTCTTCTCCATCTCATCCTACCTATTGGCAGCAGCAGCATTGCCTGCAGCCTGTACCACATACAAATGGAGTTAAGCAGCAGCAGCTCCTAGCATTCTGTCTGTGTAGACTTTCTGTCTGTATTTCACTACTTTTGAAATTCACAAGAAAAAAAAAACAGCATGGAATCCACATTTTTGCTTTATAACTTGTTGAATAGCTCCACCAGATTGGTTGATTAGTATGCAATTCAGCTGCTTATGCTATAATTAGCATCTCTGCAACACAGGCTAAGACAGATTTAAGCCATTAATTATATAATCCATTATAAAAAGGCAAATGTGTAGCTAGACAAACTGATGGTGAGGACACTTGCTACTTGCTACATGCTTTCAGGACTCCACAAAAGTAAATTTGTTTCAAAAATATCTTTACAGAGGAGTATTGAACTCCAGGAGGTTTGCTCCCATTTTCTTACCTATATAATGCATATGCTTAAATAAATTAATGAATAATGTGAAGCAAAAGCTTTTAAATTTTTATCTGTATACATTAGTTAGAAGTGTACTGATGGCATGCCCATGTTTGTCTAACCATTTCAGAGGTACACAATTGACAATACATTAAAATTGAAAGCTGTGTGATACGTATGTACAAATGTTCCAGGGACAAGTCCTCTGAAAGCACTTTTAGCATTTCAAAGAGCAAAATGGTTCATGTTCCTGTTCTTTTGTGGGTGGGGGGTGCAAAGAAAAGTTACCAATATATCACAAAGTAGAATGCACTGTTCTTTTGGGGGGAACACACTTGAGTTACTGCTATGGCACATACAAGGATACATTGCTGTTGTTAATCTCCCTGTGTTGAATCCTGCCTGTTGTTAGTAATTCACATCTGTAGATTGTTTATTTGTTTTTCCAGTGGAAACTACTGACTACCTACTTTCACTGCTGTATCTGGAAACAGTTACTTTGTAGTTATGTGATACTTATGTGCATTATCATTCTCTTGTCTTTTAGGAAACAAACAGTGTTGGTGAGGCTCAGACTCCCCTTTCAGTGAAACGAAGAACAATATCATTGTTCCCAGTTTCTGTCAACATGAGGCATTTCTGCTGTGAAGGGGTTGGCCCAATATGTAATAAAGGCTACGAGTATGGCAGCAGATTGTTGCCAACATCAATTTTGTGGGTAGACACAGTCATACATATGAACAGGTACACCACAGGGCCACTGACATGATTACCTCTGGAGGCGAGCATCTGCTGTTGTCCAAGACCAAAGGGTAACTGGGGGGTGGGCCTGCTACAGAACCAACTCTTACTCCCAGTAAAGAGTTCCTGGCAAATATCCAACATGAGAGCTCACAGCAGAATGGACCACAGCATGTCATTGATGTGGGTGCCACTCCTTCTGAGTCCCAGGAGGAGCTTCCAGGTTAGCTTTGTTATATGTCCAGTTGAATACTGTTGTATAGTAAAACAATTGAAATACTTCTGTGTCATGTCTTTTTTTTTTTGGAGGGGGGGGATTGAAGATTGATACAGTGATAAGCTCAGTTTGGAGTTGTCAGCCATGTTCTTCTGCAGATATAGAGGAGTACATGTATTACCCCCGTCTTACTGTTAAATGTGATAATGTTGCCCTTACCTCCTACTTAACTTATTTCAGGATTGTCAGGAATCCACTGACATATGTCTCCTGTGGATGGTAAGCCAAATAAATTTATTTCAGTACTGCATATCAATTTAAAGAAATATCATGTGTCATTTTAGGCCTGTTGCATATACTGCTGTACTGTCTATTATAGTGGTGGCACTGTATGCCTGTGTTTCTTCCTTTTTATCACAGGGGTGATCATGAGGTGATCATGACAGTGGGAGTGTGGGCCCTGTGCCACCTGATGTCAGTGTCTCATCAGACATTGATGATGATGGTGGCAAAACTAAGGCACAGTCAGGGGTGCAGAGGTTGAATCTGACACAGAGGTTGACATCCAGCCATCCCCTTCATTTCCCCTAGACACAGCCACTAGGCCTAAGCCTACCCAGTCCACTGAGCCCACAGATACTGGACAGGTGGATGGTAAGGACATTGAGGCTAATGTGGCTTCAGTGCCTGTTGAGTCTGGCTGTAGCCGAAGTCTTGGTGAGGTGCCATGCAGGAGGATTGATAAGGGTGGTTAGAGGGGGGCCTGCTGTCTCTCTTCCACCTGGTGCAGGTGCCTCTGTGTCACTCAATGTATATTTAGGGCCATCATGAAGGGGAGGCACAGGCACATTCAGAAAAGTGCTCCAGACAAATGATCAGGGTTGCAGATGTGGTACAGGCTGACATACATGACTGCCACCACTGTGTCACCAATTCACTGGAATTGATAAATGACATGTTAGAATGAGGAGTCCATGTGATGGACCGAGGGGTGTCTGTCATGGAATGAGCAGTGTCTGTGATGGAACATCTGCTGGGAGGGAGAGGAATGCTGTCCTCATGGGTGTAGGTCAGGCAAAACATCTGCTGATAGCCAACGTGGCCATGCCTGATCATGCTCCCATAGTGGCAGTACTTTTGCTGGTCCATCAGTGAGTGTGCTGTCCACATCCAGACATGGAAGGCTATGGGGTTGTGGTTCTGGGCATTCCCCTGAAGGAAGCAAATCTAGAAGACATCAGTTGCATTCAGGTAGCAGCACTGCATCTGACCTTGGGCATGGAGAAGTCAGTGCAACTCCTGGCAGATCCAGTTCTCATGGTTGGGGGGGACAAGGATGATCTACCAACTCTACCATGCATGGCTCACACCTGTTTGACATACCAAGACATAGAAAGGTACTGAGCTTGGCTGTGTTCATGCAGACTCACACACCACTTTCATATGGAGAACCCCTACAGACACACACACACACACACACACACACACACACACACACACACACACACACACACACACACACACACAGACACACACACACACGCACACACACGCACACACACACACACACACACACACACACACACACACACACACACACACACACACACACACACACACACACACACACACACACACACAAACACACCATTTATGTGGTTTAGCCTGCCTGCTTCCCTTTCTCATTCACACACACTCACTGATCTTTTGTGTCAGCCTAGGTCTCCTGCCCCCCCCCCCCACACACACACACACACAAACAACACCCCGTACAAGTGATGATAACTGAGCCGTATCCCTGTTTCCTGTCTTTTGGATTCAGGGATACAACTCTTTTTGTCTGATGCACAGGGTCCATAGATACATTACTGCCTAGTATATCTGCATTTGTGTTGTTGAACTGATAATTGTACCTGTCACTTACATTTGCCTTGCCAAATTATACAGTGGATAGCATCATCCTATCAGTACTTTCTAGTGTATTTTCTTGTAAGGGTTATGAAGTCAGGAACTGCAATATGTCTCATTACTTTCTAACTTTTCTCTTTAATGTTTTCCAGTACATACGTATGGCTCACATCACAACACACACTATTACATTTAGATCTCAGGATTGTATGACAGCACTGTAGTCAAACTCAGAAGAGTAATACAGTACAATGCTCTCTTGTGTATGAACCTCACTAAACACATGCAGCAGCTGGACAGACTACAGGGCTTTCTTATCAACATAACACAGGGCCTACTAACTATGCCATGATGCATGTGGACCGATTAAAAGACATGTCACTGTCATCTGTCTGGTATTGCAATCAATTGTAACTGTTATTCTAAACTTATTACTTTTGGTTTAAGCACTTTGAGCTTCAGACTAGTTGTTTTATAGTAAGAAGGTTTGTAGTCTACACTCTTTTGAGAGGACAGGGTAGCCTCTGCCCTTCTGAGCTGGGAATTGCTGGTTGAAGGCTTATTGTGCCTGCTAAGTGTTTTTGTTCTGGTTTAAGCACTTGGGCTGTAGACATTAGTAGCAGGAGAGTGTAGCCTACACCCTTCTAAGCCAGTAATTACTGATGAAGTCTTATTGTGCCTGTTATTATAAGTATCTTTGTTGTGGTTTAAGCACTTTGGTTCCAGACCAATTATTTCACACTAGAAAGGTTTGTGGTCTACACTCTTGTGTGAGTATTCTACTGAATTGCTGCTTTACTGAAACAGTTTTTTGTTTTGCTGTTATGACTGTGATTTTCTGCACTTTGAATTTCTAGTACTTCTGCATTTTATAGCATGAGCTAGATTGAGGCTTATTGAATCTAGACTGTTTGGCGTTGTGACAGGAATGTGCAGCCAAGGACATATTTGAGTTAGGTATTGCTGGCATAAGGCTCAGTTACTTTATTAAAACCCTTTAACTTTGCTCATATTTAGACATCATGCTTGTGCAGGTGTGTGCTCAGTTTATTGAAGCTGCTCAGAGATTGTAACCGACTCAGTCGTGCATTGTGAATCATTGGCAGTTTTCACTCCCTAGCACTGCATAGAATAGCTGCTTTTTGTTAGTCTTATAGCAAAAACTGGTCCATCTAGCCCACTCTCCCTAGTTAGTACAGTATATACCTGCCATAATGGATGGACAGTTTTTCACCATTTTTCCAGGCAGCCTGACTGACATGGGCATCCTGACGCAATGTAGCAATTGCCTCATGCATACTGACAACCAATTACTTCTAAAACAAATAAATGCAACATGTGAGAGCTATATCTATACTATGAATTTGGAATCAGTTCTCTCAGATAACAACAAACCAGATATTAAACAGGTCGTGAGCACACACACTTCACCTCTTGCACATAACAAGGTCACAACACATAAACCCACATACATGGAGGTACTCAATAGAAGCCTATCTAAAGAACAGAGACCTCCCAAGCACAACCCTACTGCAGACACTGCAGACCCAACAGAATCCACTATATATAATAATACACCCCTCAAAACCAAATGTCTTGGTCATAGACAACTCTATAATGAGACACGCAAATTTTCCCCTCACCATGCTGGACAAGGAGAAGGTCAAAGTTAGCTGCCTGTCAGGTACCAGAATCTATCAGATCATGCACATGCTCAAGTCTCTCAGCAACAAGTACCATTATGTGTCTGTCATAGTCCATGTTGGAATGAATGATTTGAGATGTACCTCACTGGACTATATGAAGAGCGACATGACTGAGCTCTCAGATTATGTGACCCAGGCAGGTATGTACTAGCCCTAAGCAGCATTCAACCTTTACTCAGGATGATGCCTAGATATAAACAAAACATGGTTGACTTTAACAATTGGCTTAGCTTTTATTGCCAATCCAGGGGGATCTAGTATCTGTCAGCCTGGGAAGATATGGTCGACAGACCATGCTGCATTGCCAGAGATGATTTTCATCTGTTGCCTTTTGGCGTTTGGCTACTGGTAAAGGTATTTGCCTCCACAATAGTGCCTTTTTAGTTAATGTCAGAACAACTAAATTCCCAACATAAAAAATACACTAGAGACAAACTCAGGGTTATGCTGCTTAATGCACATAATGTAAATCAGAAACTGCACTCACTTGAAGCACTCCTTTCCTTGGAAGACGCTGATGTCTGTGCAGTCACATAGACGTGGTTCAAGGATGCAGAGGGCTCCCTGGTCATGCAAGGCTGCAATTTCTTCCACCCGTTCAGACCTCAAAACTGAGCATGAAAGAAACAAAGGTGTAGCTGTATCCCTTTTCATTAAAGACACATACACCTCAAAGACTGGCCAAACAGTATGACTCCATAGAGCTACTGCATGTCCAGTTAACCCTCTTCCATAGCATTGTTAGATATAACTCCCCCACCATGAAAGAAGAGGACCACTCTGCTTACCTGGACCTACCTGAGTCACTCACTATGCAGCCAAACACCTTGGTCATGGGTGATTTCAACTATCCTTCTTTCAATTGGAAGTCATATATGAGCACAAATACACTTGTCCTAAGGTTCCTGGACTTTGTTAATGCAAATGCTCTAGAACAGATAGTTTGCACCCCAACAAAGGACTTGAATGTCCTAGACTTAGTACTCACCAGCACAGGGGGTATCTGCACTACTCCCCTGTGTTTTGCCCTCCCTGGTAAGGTCTGATCATAAATTAGTCTTGTTCGAAGTAACAATCATATGTGACCACCCCCTCAAGAGCAAAACAATGAAAGGTTTCTCCATAGCAAACTATAGCCTCCTAAGCAATGGAATAAATAGTTTCAACCCCTTGCTACCACTGTCAACAATGAGGGCTATACAGAGGTGTACACAAATGCCCTGTATAAACACCTACAGAGATGTATAGACTCAGCTGTATCAGAACAGATCAAAACAAGGACCCCACAAAAAAAACAAGCCACCCTGGTGAGCATCAAGCATAAATAGGTTATGCAACAAAAGGAAGAAACATATGTGTAAGAAAAAGAGGGAATTGACTCAGCAGAGGAAGGATACCTTCCACAGCTTAAACAAGCAAATTAGATAGCCTGTGAAGTCCTCTAAATCTAATTATGAAGGTAAACTAGCATCTCTAGCTAAGGATAATCACAAGGCCTACTTTAGCTACATCAGAAATCTAAAAGGGAAGGTCCAGCTTTGTGCTGAAGTAGTAGTGGACAGTACCACTCATATTGACTGTGAGGACATTGCCAAACTGCCAAATTTGGTGCAAACTTTGCCCGCCTATCCCCACCAGACATACCCAAAGCATATCTGTCATCAGTCCTCTACCTGGTATCTTCAAAGAGCAGCTCATAACTATACTCTCCATGGCCAAATATACAGCCTGTGTGGGAATGGATAGCATCCCAGACTGCATACAAAATGGTCTAAAACAAAGCCTAGTGGAACCACTTGGCACTCTCTTCAACCACAATCTAAGTACTGGATTTGTCCCACAGACTGGAAAACAGCAACAGTAATTCCTTTGCACAAAGGAGCCCATTAACTGACACTTGGAACTATAGACCAAGAAGCCTAACCACTTATCTGCAAGGCAATGGAGAGAGTCATCATAGACCTTATCAGCAAAAACATAGGTAACCTTCAAATTATTTACCTGACCCAATTTTGCTTCATTAAGGGTAGATTATGCTTATTAAACCTGGTGGATTTCTTTGAGAATGTCACCAAAGACCTTGATGAAGGCAAAACAACACATACAGTCTATCTTGACTTAGGCAAGGCTTTTGACACAATCTCCCACTCAGACATCATTGAAAAACTCACCCAGCTGGGAATTAACCCATATGTCACTAGACAGATAGCTAACTGGCTCACCAAGAGAATGCATATAGTCTGATTTGGGTATTCCACCTCTACCAGCAGACCAGTTACCAGTGGTGTACCACAAGGATCTGTGCTGAGCCCCCCTAGTGTTTGTAATATATTTCTCAGAAGTCCAGGCAAAAATAGATGGCCTGTAGCTTACCTGGTTTGCTGATGACTTCAAACTGGGGTGCAAACACTGAGTCCCCCAACAAATCTTACATACTACAAAAAAGGCTTACACAGAAAAATAACTGGTGCCAAAGCCATGGACTTAAATAAAAGCAAAAAAAATGTGTTTTAATCCCTTTCAGCAAAGGGGAAGTTCCTGCAAATTGCAATATCAACAGTACCTTCCTTAGCTCAAACCCTGTGGTGAGTGATTGGCAACACAGTTTGAGAGCAACCTTAACTTCAATCACCATGTGTCCACAGTGGTAAGCAAGGCCTTTTATGTTGCACACCGCATTAGTAATGGTATCACATATATCCACAGTGAAGGATGTTATAACTCCCCTGTACTCATCCCTCATCAGACCACTAATCCAATACAACACTCCCTTCTGTATGTACCTCATCAGACACCTACAGCAGCTGGAGAGACTTTAGAGGTTTCTTACCAAGAAAATTCAGGGCCTTCAACACATGACCTATATGGATAGGTTGTAAGCCTTGTCACTGTACTCTGTATCCTATAGGCTTCTGAGAGGTGACTTGTGACTGGCCTACAGAGCAGTCTCAGACTCTGCCCTAATGGAAATGTTGCATATTTCAAGTCACATGGGACAAGATTCACTCACTCCTGGGATCTTATCCTAGCCAGTGACATTAACAGGACATACTAGAGATTCAGATATGTCTTCCAGAGATTGCACTCCTCTGGAACAAATTCCCAATTCACATAAAACAGAGCTTCTCGATGACCCTGTTTAAGCATAAATTAGACAACTTAATGGGAGACCATAAATTTATCCTGGGGGTGTCACCTATGTTCCTCTTGGATAAGGGCAGATGGTACTGATCATAGACTTGAGCTACAAATATAGACCATACGACTTGGTCAATAAAGGAACAAGGGTATAACATGGTTAGGCTTATAAAGGCCCTAGGGCCAATGGCCTAGTAACCTCCTATGAACCTAAGGTGAGGTCTTCCTGGGCTCCAGGCCAGAGTCTGATTGTGCCCCGGTGGAATGACTCAATATACAATAATCTGATATAGCTGATGACATCAGCATTGTCGGTCGAGACATGCTGATGTAAAAGGGTCTCTGTATTGTCAAGTAACAGCTCACAGACACACCCAGTTGACTGCAGTGAAAATAGAGCACCTACATATCTAAGCACACAGACTATAGAACACAGTACTTTACGCAAGCTCCATTACACAAGTCTGACTTTTACATGTCTGCAGGTCATGTAGGAGACAAGAGGTTGGGAGGGTTGCATGAAATGGATGTGTAGGCTTGTGCAAGTATCAAAAGGATGGCAAGCCATGCCATTGGAGAAGTAACTGTAGAATAGCTTGTCTACTCTGCTGAGTAGAACTACACACACACCCAGATGACTGCAGTGAGAACAGAACCCTTACCCAACTAAATGCACAGACTGTAAAACACAGTACTTCTTGCAAGCATCATGGCACATGTCTGATTTTTACATATCCGCAGGTCACGTTATATTGGATGAAATCAGGAGGCCATGTGGGAGATGAGGTTGGGAGTGCTGAAATAAATGGATGCACAGGCTTGTGCAAGTATCAAAAGACTGGCAAGCCATGCCATTGGATAAGTAACTGTAGGATAGCATGTCTACTCTACTGAGTAGAGATACACGCATGCAGTTTATTGCAGTGAGAACAGAACCCCTACCTAAGTAGGCAAATTATACAACACAGTACTTTATGCAGGGGCTAGAGCACAAGTCTGGCCTTTACATTACTGCATGTCAATTTATAGTGGGTGACATCAGCAGTGCACGTTGGAGAGAAGGTGGGAGCACTGCTTGAAATAGATTTGTAGGCAGGTGCAAGTATCAAAAACTGGCAAGCCTTGCCATTGAAGAAGTAACTGTAGAATAGCACATCTATTCTGCTGAGTAGAGACTTGCGCACACACACACACACACACACACACACACACACACACACACACACACACACACACACACACACACACCAAACACACACAAAGTTGATTGCAGGAAGAACAGAATTCCTACCTAAGTGCACATACTACAAAACACAGTACTCTATGCAAGAGCCACAGCACAAGTCTGACTTACTTTGCTGCAGGTCAACATATAGTGGATGACATCAGCAGTGCATGTTGGAGAGAAGGTGGGAGGCCTGCCTGAAATGGATGTGTAGGCAGGTGCAAGTATCAAAATACTGTCAAGCCATGCAAGAAGTAACTGTAAGATAGCACATGTATGCTTCTGAGGAGAGACATACACATGTAAAGTTGACTAAAGGGAGAACAGCACCTCTACCTTTCTAACTGCACAGACTATAGAACACAGTTTTCTATGCAAGCACCACAGCACAAGTCTGACATTTATATTACTCCAGGTCAACTTATAGTGGATGACATCACCAGGCCATGTAGAGGACAACAGGTTGGGAGGCTTGCATAGGCACATAGATTCATAGGTTCATATAAGGCCAGTAGCCTAACAGCACTAGGCTGTGTAGAAGCTCAGCTGTGTAAAAACACAAGTACCCTTATTGAGCGTAGTTGGATGTTTAAGTTTAGCAGTGCAAGGTTTTCAGCACCATCGACTGGCTCTATCCATGAAGGAGCACAAAGCATTATATATTACACTTTGTAGTGTGGTTGATATATGTGTGTAAAGAATACTGAGACCCTAGTGTTGCACTGCTTGGGAGGGGGGGACAACACATATACATATTGTGAATATATGACTTACACTTAGAATGTTTCATGAATTTGCAATGTCTCTACATGTCATGTTATGTCATACAAAGGAAACTGACAATAAACCAATAAGAAAGCATCACATGTACAGTTCCATAACACAGTGAGCAGTGGATTTGTGCAATGGTTAACAAAGTGTATGCACATGGAAGTTACTCCTGTTTGTGTGTAGGTAAGTAGTGCACAAATGCAAGCCACATTGCTAACGTCTGCCAAGCAGAATGCAACAGTGGCAAGCAATTTCATGTATAGATAGCTGTGTATGTGTTTTTAAAGCCATGCCCATCAACATAGCAGGAATACATCTACAGGACTGTAGTACACAGTATACCCACAGTCACACATTTGACCATACATATAATAATACATACAGTAGATTACTCTATCAGTAAAAATAATACTATATCCTGTAGTTGAACCCAGGACCATGTATATGGCAGTCCTATACTTACACCTGTTGCCACAACAATGCTGAGGGAATGCATGTCTATGTTGCACTTCATTGCTGTAAACCGCAATGTTACAGCAGTAAAACAAAGGTTGCACACTCTGTACTATAACCCAGTACCATCTGTACTCCAGATCGGATTTCCACGATGGCCAAGTGCATTAATTGTATGCATCTGGTTGCTATTTTGGTCTATCTGATTCCTAGGTGGTCCACCTCACTTCTTGCAAACCAGATAAAGACAGCCATTTTCTGCTTCCACTGTTTGTGCTATGTGGTACATCACGCAAGAAGTACAATTAAAAACAATAAGACTAAGAATGAAAAACTTAGTAATGGACACATATAAGATATATAAGTGCCTGCTGTCACATGTTAAAGTACTATCTTTACAAATACACCATTATTTACGTCATTACTGTACCAAGTTAAGAAATACAAGGATATGCCATAATATTACTGAAGAATACATTCTACGTCCAGGACTTACTTTGTGAATACAGCAGTTGACACAATTTTATTTCAGGCATGGAATTTCCTTGTCTCTAGTCCCATGGTATTGAACATACATCTGAACTGTAATGAATTACTGGGTAAAAAATGAGTTTTGCGGTCCAAATAATGGGGTGCCATGATTCCTGAGTGGCACCCCTTAATTTCCAAGTTTCCCGGCAGTTTTATTTAAAATTTTATTTCCTGGCTTTTTTGAGCTGATGTCGTCACATGCACGATAATGTCAGCTCTGTGAAACAGCCTGTCAGCATTGAGCTGAAGCTCAATGTGCATCATGCATGCATTTCCGGATGAAATAATCCTTAGCGGAAAGAAATACTGCAAATGTGAGCGAGGCATCCATTTGAAACTGCAATTCAAGAGGCTGGATATCTTCTATGCTGTAGCAAAGAGCCGCCATTTGATGGACAAAGCTGAGTGTTGCTGCTGTTTGCATATCTATGCTGCTGCGGGCCTGGAAAGGTAGGAAGACTGGATATCTATGCTGCTGAAAGCCATTGCTGACTAGAAAGGTAGGAAGCAAGCACTGAGAAGAGATATGTGTGTGTGTGTGTGTGTGTGTGTGTGTGTGTGTGTGTGTGTGTGTGTGTGTGTGTGTGTGTGTGTGTGAGTGTGTGTGCATGCATGTGAGCGTGTGTGTGTGCATGTGTGTGCGCATGTGTGTGTGTGTGTGTGTGTGTGTGTGTGTGTGTGTGTGTGTGTGTGTGTGTGTGTGCACGTGCGTGCATGCATGTAAAATGCCCCAGGTGAATATGTCTGGTGGCTAGAGGAGGTACTTTTTGTGCTAAGAGTTTGAAAGCTATGTTGAGAACTGAATTCTATCTTCCCCAATTATTGGCTTTTTCCAAGTTTTTTGTGCTAAGAGGTTGAGAGCTATGGTGAGAAGTGAGAAGTGAATTCACTAAATGATAGTCATTTAAGTTTCAGTCTTGCTATTGTTCAGGAAACTACTGATTTCACATAGTGGTAATGTTGCTTTGACTGCAGTGCACAGGGTCCTGAGTTCAAGACCTGGCAGTGAAATGTATGGTGATAACACAACATTTTATTCTAGCAGCTTTCCAAAATTATACAAGCAATATTTAAAATGTGTCCCTGGTTTTTGAGCTGTTGCCTCCCCCCAATAAATTTTGGCTCTTTCCAGATTTCTTGTGCTGCAAATTTGAGAGATACAGTTGAGCATCAAGTAGATTTTACAAGGAGTTGACAGCTTCAGGGGAAGAGAAGTTTAGTGCTGCTTATGCTGAGTCTGCTTGCATTGTTAATAACATAACAGGTTAAATACTTGCTTTTGATGCAGAAGGCTGTGGGTTCTACTCCCATAGTATGTAGGTGCATTGCTGATACTGTACTGTGTTGTACTTTTAAAGGAGGTGGGGTGGAGTTGGGTGTAACAAGTCAAGGGTGTAGCTACAGATACAACAGAAGTGAGAAAATGTCATGTGCAAGGGCATTTGTGCCTCAGTGGAAAGAGCAACAAATATCATTAACCTTCAGGACAGAAAATCAGAATTATGTTCTGTGCCGCATTATAAGAAAAAATATTTTTAAACAACTACAGTACATTTTCCAGCATTCAAGATAAAACACATATTTTTCCACTGCAGACAATGGAGAAGTAAGAGTGGCCAGTTAACAGTACCTGGATTGCAATGATAGTTTTGATGCTTCAGGATGAATATAGGAGAGGGTCTGTCAGTACTTGGACTAAAAACTGGAAATCTTAAAACATGCAGTTAGCCTAGTTTATTTTGTTGTGCGTTTATAACTTTTAAGTAGGTTTGATAACACAAATCAGAGTAAGTAAAGCAAAAAACTTAAACTGAAAATAAGTTCGAGAAGCTATGTAAGCAAGATGCCCATGGCTTACACTACTATATAAATAAAATGTGTGTATGGAAGTAGACTTTTATGATGGAAATGTTCTGAATTGCACAGTTTTGTCATTATTGGTTCATGTATTTTGTTTCATTGCCTAGTGGAAAAATGTTCAAACAATAAATTTAAAATGCGCTCTAAGTCTAACAAGTGTGCTGTATTATACAAGAAATATAATTTAATAAAGTCAGGAAGGTGTATCAAAGAACACATGCATGTTTCTTGTTTTGTGTGCAAGGGGCCTATGATTTGAATTTTGAAAACAGCCCAAAGGTAATCTTCATCCACTACTGGCCAGATACATTTTCTTTGGTTGTGGTGTGGGTTTCAATGCTGTTTCAATGAATGTGAATTTCAAGGGCAGAGAATGTTTTAATGGTAAGCCTGTTTTACTGCGAGACAGTATTGCTTTGTTTAGCAGATGTCTATTAGTGTTTGTGCATTGTGCTATAAAATGTAAAAATAAAATCCAAATAATCATTGCAAAAGTAAAGCAGTATGCACATTAGTGTTTATGGTAAATGGGACAAAATAGCCAGGTAATGGGACATTGGAATGGCTGTAGCGGGGACTCTGGTGCCATATTTTGGTTGTCTGTTCTTCAGTTTTGTTTGAAAGTTGGCATCCCACAATTCCATTTGAGTGGGAAGGTTACATAATTACGTATACAAATTTTATGTTAATCAGCATACAGATTTGTACCTATTTTTCATGGGCCTTGTCCAGATTTTTGATGTTTCCAGAATGAGAGGTATGGTATTGAAGCATTCAGGAAAAAACAGAATGGAGGCTACTCAGATGCTTGATAACTTGTTGAATAGCTCCACTGTACTGAAAATCACCTGGTTATGCTGTAATTAGCAACTGTGAGAAACATCTGCTGCTTTACTGAATATATCAGTTCCACTGGTGCTCGTTAGTGCACCATGTGCACCAACGAGCCTCTGTGTGCACTGATGCTGAAATAAGGTAAACACAACTGATCTTATTACTATTCTCCATGCCTGTGATATCGCACAAACATACAGCTCAAAAAGTGGGGGAAAGGTTGCAGACCCTGTACTAGAACCCACAGCCTTCTATACCCTAGGTCTACATATACACATGCTGCCACAGGAATAGTTATGTAATAAACATTGAGAAACCTGCCATTCATTCGTCCATTTCCCATTGTTGCACTAAGTGCCACATCACAGAAACAATGACAAAAATTAAAAAAGAAATTTTGACTTAAAGTGGACAGACACAATACATTTTAACAAACAATAAATAGTATGAAACAGAACATCTGAATTATGCATTGCTTACATGTACTTTTACACTTCAGAGACCTACTTGTACAGCTCTGTAAGTGTAACCTGACTCACGTCCCAATGTCATCATTCACTGCTGCCATGCATTCAACACAAACATTGTGGAAGTGCCTACATGAAGTGAACATCCCTACATGGTTGCAATTTTTTTTAGGATTCAGCAGTTCCAATAAGTTTTGACCTTATTTGCATATTCACCATGCTGACAACCCTGAATCTACACAGTTAGTAACCATGTAGGCAGGAAAACTAAAGGGGATCCCAATGTTGTACAGTCAAGGGAGGATATTACTGAGGTATATATCTGCACAGAAGAATGCAAGTTTTGATACAATTTGACTGTATCTGTTAGATACATACTTTATATTATTACATGATAGCATAAATAGTATGTTTCATGTAGTTTAACTTTTAGCTGCCTACATTAGTTACGAGTATATTCTTTATTTGGCGGTGTGGGAGCAAAGCTGCATTTATGTCATGGCACTTAAAAAGGAATTGTTGCTATTGTTAATCTAATTTTCTAGGATCCATCATGTCTGATAATGTCATACTGTGTGTGGGATTACATGTTACCCTCTGTTCTGTACAAATCTATGAACTTTTACTTGGTCTTGTTTCCTTGTAGACTTCTTTCTGTGGCTGTAGTCAGAAAACTTTCAAATACATGGTCAACATGGAGTCTACACAGTTGCTTTACAGCTTGTTGAATCACTCCACTGTGTTGTTTGATTTCATTAGCATACAATTCAACTACTTATGCTGTAATTTGCATGTCATGGAATTTTCCATGTTTGCCCATCAGTGTGCACTGCTACGCAGAGTTTATGTAATCTAAAACTATCCGCAGCCATGTGTGTATCTCACCGAGATGTCCACATGGTCAAAAATAGCCGTGTAGGATTTATTGAATCCCCCTGATTATTTTTTCTCAGTACCCAAATTATCAATCTTGCCTAAATCGAAAAAAAAAATGGTCACTTTCTATGCCCCTCCATCCAACTGTTTAGAAAAAATATCCCAATGAGTTCTGCATATGTTATCTACAAGTATAAAATACCTAAAATGTAATGGCTACATCTATAGCAAATCTGAAAATACATAATAACTAAATTACATTCCAACAATGCTAATTATAAACTCAGAACACTGGAATTTCTAAAATCCATCTTACAAATATACAATTGTAGATAAGACTCTAAAGATTTTTTCATTAATTTTAACTGTTTTAAGTGATACATTGCAGACTATTTCAAGAAAATAATGAATATGCTTTAGCAAAAACAAATTTCATTAGTTTATACTAGGCTAGCTGACCTTGTTGTCCATTTTAAGTTTAGCCAATTACCTCATGTAAGAATTAAATCCTGTACCTTGTATCTGTAAGGTAAACACCTTAACCATTATACCAACCCCCCACCCAGTATTATCATTCCCCCTTAAGCATTTTATCCCGGGAAAAATGTACTCCTGAAAATTAATGTGAAGAAGCATTGCAACCCTAGACAGACTCTCTGGAATATTCTGTAGCTCACCTGTAGTATGCTGGAGTTAGTCACTGAACAAAGTACACAACTCTGCTCAGATGATTTCTTTGTGCCCAGGTCTGAAGTAAACTTGAAAGAAAACTAAATGGTTCTTTCAAATTATTTTTCCAAACACTAACATCTCAACTCATTTTATTTTATTTAATATTTTAATGCCTGCTAGTATTCCTAACTGACAAAGAAATCATTATAAATGCAGTACAAATATGGAAGGCTATGAGTCCCATGTCATATGAAAACTGATTTCACTTCATTAATGATGTTTATAACAAGACAATCAAAGTCATTCAAATGAGGATTGTTGCAATCCAACAAATATGATGTCTTGAGTAGTTGTGGTCTGACTTTTATGCAAATTCTCGAAATACCAGATTGCAATTGACCATTTTAATTCAAAACAAAACATACTTTTATATTTTGTAACATGTTTATAAACCCACTGAATATTCTAATCTGATCATGATGACTGTTACATTCTATAGAATAATGACTAATGATGTCTTCAAGGTGTTACCACTCTGTCCCTTCTTTGTCTATTTAAAGGTCAACAGCATACTCCCCATATATCTATTATCGTTTATGTTTTTCTAGTGTGTTACATGGTTTGATGTAAATTTGAGCTTGATTGTTGCCTTTATATTGCTCTAGCCATATAACCTTTTATTCTTTTGAAACTTCACAACACATATCCAGTATAATTAGTTTACATCTATTTACCTTATTCTAGATATGCACTGTCAATAGTCTGGTCAGGATAAAACATTTGTGGGTTCTGTTCAAGCAGCTTTATTACACACAAACGCATCAGAAATGAGGCTTTGTAACTTAAACCTATACTTACAAACAGACTGATGACAGCACATACATGTTAACACTCTAGCTGTTCCCTCAAAATGGCACTGCTGCCTGCATGTGCTCTGCATTTATATGCACATCTTACATCTGGAAATGCTTCTTAAAGGTATATACACACACCCTGATCTACATCCTCCCTCTCTGAGAAATAGTCCTTATATGAAATGGCAGTATTCAATGACATGCAATTTACAGAAATTATCTTTTGACATGCAGTTATACAGAACTATTTATCTGACATGCAATCATACATCAGACACATATAAAACAATTATGTCCAAGTTGCTGTGCATTTTACACTAGGTCTAGAAATACAACCTGAATGTGTGACACAAAAGTTATAACTGGATCTAGCAATGGGGATTGTCTTCAAGGAATGTTCAACTTTGGGGACATCTGGGACATCATCAGGAATGGAAATGGAACTTGCGGCACGTTCTTAAGTACGAACATTGCCTGGGTTGCTCTGAGATCTGGAGTCTGTATCACAGGTATGATGCTGTGACATCGTTTCTGATACAGGAAGAATATGCCTGTGGTTTCTCCTATAGTTTATACCCTCAGATTCCACTAAGTAGGATTTTGGCTCTGTACGTATACCTCTCACTTGACCAATTTGATCAATGCCTTTTGTCATTTGCATCCTCACTGTCTCCTTCTTTTAATGGACAAAAAAAATCTTCTCATTTTCTCATAGCTGGACTTCTGAGAAGAACACTTCTTAAAAAGTCGGGCTTTGATTGCTCTGTTGTCTTTAGCAGTAGGCATCAACAAACTAGAACTGATAGGCAAGGTTGTTCAAGTTTGCCTAGATAGAAGTCTCTGAGCAGGCAAGCTTAGTAGGTTGTCATGGGGTATATTTCTGAGATTGAGTAAATTCAAGAAGATATCAGTATTGTCACACTTTGACCTCTCCAGTAATTGCTTTGCACTCTGTACTGCACGTTCAGCAAAGCCGTTTGACTAAGGATATTCAGGAATGCTACTAACATGGATAAAGTCCCACTCTTTAGGAAATCTCTGAAACAACTGACCGGTAAACTGAGAACCATTGCCAGAAATAACTTTGTGTGGACTATCATGGACTGAGAAATTATGTTTCATCTTAGTAATAACAGCACTAGATGTTAGGTTAGGTGGCAAATCAATGTCAAATCAGTTTGAATAGGGGTCTACCGACAGACTGTTCCACTCAAATATGTCACTTGCTACTGTTGACCAAGGTAGTTCAGGAATTTGGCTTAGCTGAAGTGGCTCTTTTTGCAAATGTGGCTTAGTACTGTCGCACACTGAACAAGAAGAAAGCATTTTATTAATGTCTTTTGCTAGAGGAGGCCAAAATACTAGTTTTCTCACCCTTCTTATGGGAGAATCGGAACCTGGGTGGCCACAATGCAAAATCTGAATGTATTCGTGTCATAAGGAAGTAGGAAAAATAACTTTTGGACCTTTGAAAATGATACCATCTTCCATCAGCATCTCATCTCTGTATGGAAAGTAAGGTTACACTTCTGGCAATACACAGGATTGTTTTGACGGCCATCCTACATTGATGAAGTGGTTGAGCTTTGGTAAAATTGGATCAGTCTTTGTATGATCTCTCAGCTCAACAGGTCTCGTGGTAGAAAAATTATGCACTTCCATGACATCAAATTCAAAATTGTCTGCATTAAGCTGTTGCATGGTATTTCTGGGTGATCTGGATAATGTATCAGCCAGATAAAGAAGTTTACCCCTTGTGTAGACCATTTTGAAATTATACTTTTGCAATCTGACCATCATTTTTTGTAGTCTTGCTGGAGCGGAATGCATAGGCTTCTCTAAAATAGTAACTAGAGGTTGATGGTCAGTTTCTATCTGGATTGCTCAGCCATAAATATAATCATTAAACTTCAAACATGCAAAAACAATTGCCAACAGTTCCTTCTCAATTTCAGCATACTGCATCTCAGTTTGGGTAAGAGTTCTACATGCATAGGAAACAGGTCTGCCCTCTTGAAAAATAAATGCGCCAAAACCTAACTTTGAAGCATCACAGGAAAGAACTACTGGTTTGTAGACATCATAGTATCTTAATGTAGGCAGGTTGGCAATCTGCTGTTTGAGGTTATCAAATGTTCTCTGGTGTTGTTCTAACCATGGCTATGGAACAGTTTTGCGTGTCATCTCTGTTAAAGGTGCTCATAACTCACTAAAATCAGGGATGAATTTGCCCAAATAGTTAACAATACAAAGAAAATGCTGTAAGGTTTGAACTTTGTCTGGAGCTGACATTTCAAGAATGGCTGCTTGCTTGGAAGGATCTGGTCATAAGCCTGTACAGGTAAATAAATTATAGGTTCATAGGTTCATAGATTAGTACTAAGCTAACTGCCCTTGCGAGCCATTTTAAGCCTAGCCAATTATCCCTTGTGAGACTCAAACCTTGCACCTTGTGTTTGCAAGGCAAACACCTTAACCATTAGGCCACCCTCCCAACCCTAGGCATTCACGGTTCATAGGTTCATAGGTTAGTACTAGGCTAACTGCCCTTGCGAGCCATTGTAAGCCTAGCCAGTTATCCCTTGTGAGACTCAAACCCTGCACCTTGTGTTTGTAAGGCAAACACCTTAACCGTTAGGCCACCCTCCCAACCAAATGACCTACATAAGTAACTTCTGGTAGTCTGAATTTGCACTTCACAGGATTGAGCTTAAAATTCACTTCACATGCTCTGTCCAGAACTCCTGAGGTTTCTGTCATGCTCTGCTTCACCATTACCTCCTACCAGTAAATCATCAACTATTATTGCACACGGGTAGTCTGAAAAAAATTGCTCCATTGCACGCTGAAAGACTTCACTGGCAGACTTTTTGCCAAAAGGCATCCTGAGGAATCTGTATCTACCAAATGGGGTACTGAATGTAGTCAGTAGTGAAGATTTGCGATCAAGCATCACTTGCCAAAATGAACTCTTTGCATCTAAGACAGAAAAAACAGTAGCATCTGGCATGGCAGTTGCAATCTCTTCGACTTTACACATAGGATGATGAAGTCTTTTTAATGCCTTGTTTAAGTCTCTTGGGTCAATGCATATTCTGAATTCATCTTAACTTTTCTTATGAGAGCTACCATGGAAGATACCCACTCAGTCAGTTCTGTGACTGGACAAATCACACCTTGCTGCACCATTTTGTCTAACTGGGCCTTGACTTTGTCCTACATAGCTGTTGGAACTCTTCTTGCTGGTCTGACCACTGGAGTGTCCTCTCTGTCTACTTTCATGGAGTACACAACTGGAAGTTTGCCTAACTTGTCATCGAACACATTAGCATACTCTGAGAAAATAGCATCAGTAAAGCTGGAACTGGGACATGTGTTTACATGATGTACTTCTTTGGTAAAAGATAGCAGTTTCAAACTGTCTTTGAGACCCAATAATGACTGCACAGGTCTTCTGACTACATAAAATTGTAAGCTGTAACTGGTTCCAAACTAATAGCATGAAAGCACAACTGAACCTTCAGTTTGGATCTCTTCACCTCTACAAGCAACAAGCTTCACACAATTGGCCAAATTAAGTTGCTCACCAGCTCTCATTTTAACAAATGTTTCTGCTGACATTACATTACACTTTGAACCAGTGTCTACTTTGAGCTCTATGGGTTTACCCTTGATCAAGATAGTACAATATATTTCACTATTTGTCAATAAATCTACTGCAGTAACCTTTTCACCAACCGCTGATACACAATCTACATAGGAACTAGGGTCGCACCTCTCTATAGAATCAACTTGCTTTTTTGATTGAACTTTCTTAGTAACTGAATCAGGTTTGCTTGATTTACAAAACATTTGAAAATGATTCCATTTTTACACTTGTGGCATTGCTGACCAAATGCTAAGCACTTCTCTCTTTTATACTCATGACTGGCTCCACAATTATGACATTTAGCAATAAGACATGATTGGGTTTTGCTGGCTCACTCTTATACTGTACTGAGCATGCTCCTTTCACTAAGCTAGTCCTGGAACATGCTAGAAAGCTCTGGGTTTTCCTTACCACACCTACAGGGATTGCTGCTGCCAGGTGCTTAGGCCTGTTTCTGCTTGCCACATGTTGCATACTGTCTACATTTGCTCTATAGGCTGTTGAAATGATGCTCTTATCACGTGCAAGCATACTTCTGTGCCTTTCTGTGAGCTCATGGATTTGACAAATTTCTGTGGCTTCGCTTAACATTAAATCACTGTCACAAAACAAAATCTTTCTCACTGCAGCACTATTAACACTACACACAAACCTGTCCTTTATTAACTCATCTTTCAAGTCACCAAATCTGCAAGTCTTAGCTTTATTTCTCAAGTCAGTGATATGAGCTGCAAAAGTTTTACCTGGCTTTTGGTCTCTTGCATAAAATAACTGCCTCTCTAATGTAACATTTGTCTGGGGTTTTACACTTCTTTAAATTTATGTTTTAAGCACTCAGGGTCTTAACTTGATTCAGCCGGTACCACAACATGACAGTTTTCCCCTTTGCCTGCATATACTTTTGGTGCATATAGAAATGAAAGCTCTCTTTCAATGGTTTCTGTCCCAGCTAAGTTAAACAAAATGAATGCCCTTGTATGTGCATCTTTGTCAGAAAAAGCAGTTTGTATTCTTTATCATTAAGCTTTTCCCAATTAGGGGTCACCACAGCGGATCACCTGTCCACTCATGATTGGCAGTGGAGTTTTATGGTGCTGAGTTGCCAGCCCAGCACCCAACATTCCAGAGAAGGCACACACATGCATGCACTCACGCCTAAGGCCAATTTAGAGTGTCCAATCCACCTACAGCATGTCTTTGGGATGTGGGAGGAAACCAGAGCACCTGGAGGAAACCCACGCGACCACAAAGAGGACATGCAGACTCCACACAGAAGGCACCCCAGCCGAGGATTGAACCTCTTGCTGTGAGGCGGAAATGCTAACCGCTGCACAAAAAGCAGCTTGTATGAAAATATCATATTCCTGCTTGAATACTCTCCAATTCTCTGCTATACTATGATCAAACAAGTGAACTTGGTCTGTTAAATGCCTCTGCCATATCAACACACAGTAGTGAAGGTGCTTGAAATTATGTATGAACATACACACACAAATATATATCAGAATTTTATGTCAGTACTTGTAATTATGCCCAATAGCACAACAAACTCTTTGAAATAACTGCAGTTTTCCAAATACGTCTCTGTAGCACAAGAACACTTTGAAATCACTGTACTTTATGAAACCACTCCTTATCAGTGTAAGAAATACTTTGAAATGACTGTACTTTGCAAATAAACTGTAGGGTCTATATTAGATCATCGAAGTGTTAATACTTTGAATGGTCTAATATCGACCCAAAAACAGCGAAAGCTGAAAATAGCGAAGTTGTAGATAACAGAATTTGTTTCCTAGGGAAAGAATTCAGTTGTCCATTTCTGCGGCTTTACTATTTTCAGCACTGTGGTGGAAAGTTACAGGTTGGGTTTAGGTAAGTGTGCGATTGTGTGGACATTAGGGTTAGGGTGGGGTATTTGAGTTAGGGTTAGGGTGCGGGTGAGGTGAGTGTGTGATAGTGATAGACTTTAGGGTTAAGGCAGGGTATGTGAGTTAGGGTTATGGTACAAGAGAGAGGAGTGTGTGATAGTGACAGACCTTAGGGTTAGGGTTTGGGTTAAGGATACTGGATAGATAGTACTGTATGTACAGTTTAGTGTAGGGTTAGATGTAGGATTTTAAGTGTATGTGTGTGGATTGCTGTTTTTTTGGTGTGCTTGTGTTGTGTGTGTGTGTACGTGTGTGTGTGTGTGTGTGTGTGTGTGTGTGTGTGTGTGTGTGTGTGTGTGTGTGTGTGTGTGTGTGTGTTTGTCAGAACAGTGAATTTTTTCCCAGGGAAAAAATTCGCTGTTCTGAGCTTTCGATGTTTTTAGATTTCGTGGTTAGAAGTTCGAGGTTGTTGTATTCGATGATGTGCTGTTTTGTTGAACTGATATAGACCCTAAACTGTATACATCAGAAGAAACTTTCAAAATGGCTGTGCTTTACGAAATAACTCTGTACAGTGTATGAAACACTGAAATGATGGCTTTCTGAGAATAAATGCACACAACACAATAAACATTTCAAAATGGCTGTACTTTGACTGCACTTTGCACACAGCAAACTCTTTGAAATAATTGCACCGTAATAAAGCACACACTCTGCAAACACTTTGCACACTCTGAGATACTTCAAACATCTCTAGTTATGCTTTGAGTGGCTTTGGTCAATGTGAAATAGTAGTCTGTGCCCAAACCCAGTCTTTTACTAAAAAACATGCAGTCACCTTGCTCTTTTAACTTAATTTCCCCTTTTATTGTACTCATTATGCCCTTTTAATCTCTTATCATGCTCATTATACTTTTCTTCTGCCCATTTACTTTAAACGTTTGTTATGCAAACCAAAAGTAATTCTGAGCCCCATATGAATAGTTTTGCTAGTTTTATCAAATATCATGGTTTTTAACATCTTGTTTAATTAATAATGCAGTTAGTGCCTTTCATTTGCTTAATAATACATTGTGTGCTACTCGTTTGATTAATAATTTGTTTTGTGCCTTATAACGTGCCATTTCATTTTCTTTGCCAAATAAATCATTGGTGCAGTTTTCTTTATCTTTAGCTTATTTCTGGCCCTTTTTTATTTGTATGTACTCCATTTTACTCAGCCTGCTCAGAATGCCTTCAGCTTCAACTCTGCACCTCATGGCTTGAAGAAATAGCCCTTCTAATCCTGGTTCTGACACCATGTCACTCGCCTGGTCAGGATAAAACAGACAAATATTTTTGAGTTCTGTTCAACCAGCTTTATTACATACAAATACATCAGAAATGAGGCTTTGTAACTTAAACTTAAACTTATAAACAGACTGACTACCACACTCATACATGTTAACACTCTGACTTGACTGTTCTCTCAAAATTTCACTTCTGCCTGCACGTGCTCTGTATTTATGTGCACGTACTGCATCTGGAAATGCTTCTTAAAGGCACATACACATGCTCTGATCTACACGTACCATGAACACACTAAGTATGTTCTTAAATAGTTCTACTTGTTCTGTTGTTTAAAAACACAAATAGTTCCTTGCTATATCCTATTTTATTGCATTTTCTTCTTATTTCCTACAATTCCTCCATCGTTTATTAACTTAGGAACACATTAAAAAAAAGCATGTAGAAATTGCCCACTGGTCGACACTGATGGGTATATATTAGAATGTTATAATCTGAAAATGAAAGAATCAGAGCGAAGCAGAGCAAAATTCCAACGTAGCCAAAAGAACCTTTATTAAAGTACAGCCAGACTGCAGGTCGGATAAGCGTTTTCACTCAATAAATGAGCTTCATCAGATCACAAAAACCAAAGCCCAAAGAGCTTATTATATATGTGAAAGAACAATCAATCAATTAATACTAGCCTATCACATATAGTTCTTAATTAACCTGACTCATGCAATGATAAAATCAACGAAAACAAAAACAAATACAGCATGTAACCACATATAAAATACATATGTATATAAACTATAAAAATGTATGCACACATATATATGAAAAGACATGATGAAGAAAATATATATAATGAAAAATATATATATAATAAAAACATATATGTACATAAATAAACTGCATAAAATGTATATCTATTCATATATATAAGCTGTCAGTCTAATAGGCTCATAAAAAATTCTCATAAAGAATATACTCATAAAAAATATAATATGGGAACTAATGTGCACATGTCTAAACTTTATAATTTTATATTCCTACGTTTTCTAAGTGCTGGTTTAATTGAGGCCCTCTCATTTAAACCAAGACCTCTATCTGCTCTTAGCCTAATAATCCATTTACTCTCTCTGCTTTCAGTATGATTCCTTATATCACCTCTCCGGATGGTATGGGTGATGGTCTCAAGAGCTCTAAACAAAAAACTGTGCTCACTCCCAAACTGCATAACGTGCTTAGCTAGGGCATTGTGCAGTGACTCCTTCCGTATATGATAAACATGTTCACGGATCCTTTCCTTAAATTGACGTTTTTTTCCCAACATAGAAGGCATTACAAATTTGGCATACTGCCAAATATACTAAATTGGGAGTATTGCAGTTGGCATCTACCCGTGTATGGAACATAGTATGTAAATCTGGATGTAAAAAATGACTATTGGTGTCTATAAATGCACAAAAATTGCAATGGCCACATGGTTTAGTATGTGTAGAATCAAAAGTCTGTCTTTGTTTCCTGGAATGACATAACATCCTTCTCAAATTAAGTTTATTCCTAAAAAGGAGTTTAGGCTTCATTCCTACCACCTTCTTAATATTATCATCAGTACAAAGAATTGCCCAATTTTTAGTGATTATATCTCTAATAGCTAAGTGATCAGTGGTATAAGGTATAGAAATCTTAACCTCTGACCCCATATCGTGTATAGCTTTCTCAACAGTTGTACTCTTAGGTCCAAAATAAGGGGCTGCTGTGTCTAACCTAAGTTCTTTAATATTCATGAGGTTGCCTTCAACCTCATGAAGACTGTAACCATGGTCAATGAATCTTTGCTTCAAGTCAGCTAACTCAATATCAAAACCTAACTCAGTAGCATTCAATCGAGAGGTCCTCATTCCTTGTCCTTTAATAATGTTTTTGAAAATGTGTTGTGGATACATGCTCATTCACATCAACAGTGTGTTATGATGACATTCTTTGTGATGCACCCTGTGTTGCTCAAACCACATTCAAGTTTCTCTATGAATAGGTCTAAAAACTCAATTCTAGATCTAGAAGAATTCATAGTAAACTTCAAGAAATCTGTCAACTGGTTCATTGTACTCTGGAATGAAACTAACCCATCTTCGCAACCTCTCCATAAGACAAAGACATCATCGACAAAACATCGATAAAATACCACATGTTGTTCAAAATCGCTAGTCTTAAATAACACTTCATGTTCCCATTGCGCCAAAAACATGTTAGCATAACTATTGGCGCACAGTGTACCCATAGCAACTCCTCCCTGTTGTTGGTAGAACCTATCTAGAAAAACAAAGATGTTGTTCTCCAGAATCAATTCTAAAAAATGTGCCAGCAAATCAATTTGCACTATTGAATAGTCACTACATCTTGAAAGATAGTTTATAATATAAATAATCCCTAGCTCGTTCGGTAGGACTGTGAACAGAGACTGAATGTCAAAGGTAACAAAAAACAAACCCTCTATTTCGTCCATATTACCTAGACAATCATAAAGATCTAATAGAAACTGTTTAGAGTCCTTGAGTACAGTCCGATTATGATCTAAAATTGGACGTAAATGTTTCCAAACATACACAGATAAATGCTCGGTAATCCACCCCTGTCCAGATACGATGGGTCGCATCGGGGGGTTACTCATATCTTTGTGTATCTTGGGAAGTCCTTGTATTGCAGGGATCAATGGCGCTCTAATCAATAAATATTTATATAATTCTTGATCTATAATCCTACCCTTAAACATATCTAATAGAGTATCTGATAAATATGTAATAGTGTCTTGCACTACTCGTTCATCAACTTCCTTATAAAATCAATCAGTTAGCAATGTGTTCATGGCAGCATAATAGTGGTCAATGTCCATTATGACTATCCGGCCGCCTTTATCAGCCGGCCTAATAACAATAGACTGTAATGCCTGTAGTTGTCGAAGGCTCTCTCTTTCTAAATAAGTCAAATTACCTTTTCTTCTATGAGTTGTTTTATTAAAATAGTCATATAAAGCATCTTCTGTCAATTTTAGATAGGCCTCAACTAAAGGATGGTATGTGGGAACAAAACTACTCAGATTCTTAAATCTTGGTAGTCCCTCTGTTCCACCCATATTACCAACACTCAGACCCTCTTTGTCTGTGAACAACAATTTAAGCATTACATTCCAACAAAAGAGTCTCATATCAATCACAGTATCTGTAAAATTACTGTGACTGCTCGGAATGAAATTGAGACCTTTATTCAAAAGTTGCTCATCATGCTGTGTTAATGTATAACTAGAGATATTACAAATAAGTGAGTGTGTATTAACTTGAGGTATCGCTGCCGTAAAGGTCAAACCATTGGAAACTAACTCAACTTGTTCCTCCACATCTTCTTGATAGTTTGATGTGGTATAAAGTCGTCTAACAGTTTCCGTTTCTGTCGGCCTCTGCTTAATGACCTGCCCCTCTTCATCCCTTTTTCTTTCCGTACAGGCAAGGGAAAAGGGAGATCACCTCCCATACCCACTGTATTGTTCACTACATTTGAAGGGGTCTTTGATCTAACAACGCCATCATTAATCTTAATATTGTTCGCAGGCACCCTATTCGTAATCTGTACTGCTGGGTACAGATTTAAAGAATTGGTCTCATCTGTCTCATTATTTATTACTACTGATGTATTAGTAGTAGTATCGGAAGCATCATTGCACTCTATATGCGTAATGCTGATAACATCATCTGTATCATTCGAAACCACAACATTCCGTATATCAGCATGCACATTATGAGATGTATTACCCATTCTAAATCTATTCCTATTGGATGTACTCATGGCTTTCTTATTACTCAGTGGTACATCATGCAGTACATCATGTTCATTAAGTGATAATTCACAATTATTAGCATTCATTCGCTTATCTATATTGACCTGCAAAACATTACTATTAATAGAATTGCCATCTTTTTGTCCATATCGAGGCCAAACAAAAACATGGCCTGATTTAAAGTCCTTTAAGATCTCTAGCAATCTTATTTCTTTTTTGCTGAAGTAATTTTCATTCTAAAGCTGACACCCCATCCAAAAGACTTTCAAATAATGGTTTAACAGCAATATCCGAGAACTTATCGTGCTGTTTCTTAATGCTCTCCTTAAGAGTTAATTCCTCGGGAGCAAAAAAGTCTATAAGCAGTTGTAGATATTGTCTGCTTACCTCTAAATTGATACGTTGCCACTTTGTCAGCAATTCTGGGTAATGTTCGCCCTGGTTGGGCATGTTGAATACACGCAGTCCTCTGGGTACAATATGCTTATCTAGACAATATTGGAAGTGCAGGCGTTGAGTCTGCAAACGCTTCAATCGAAAAAAGTCCTTCTCTAACGTATCAAGTAAATGTTGCAGCTTCTCTAAGTCAGTCGTCGTTCCATTGTCATCAATGTGCTCCGCATCCTCCAGTTGCCAGGAATTCACCTTTGAACACGCGAGGTACTGTTCAAACCTCTTGTGTAAGTAAACCATTGAGCCCAGGTCTACACCTCGGGGCTGATAGTCTAATTCAATATTGCCCAAGTCTTGCATAACTCCACTTCCAGGAAAGGCAAGTAAAACGAGGAGAATAATAAAATAAAACAAAAAAACTTGCCAATAACCCAGATGAACACTCTGATCCAAAACGGAAGAATAAAATAATCTGAAAATGAAAGAATCAGAGCGAAGCAGAGCAAAATTCCAACGTAGCCAAAATAACCTTTATTAAAGTACAGCCAGACTGCAGGTTGGATAAGCGCTTTCACTCAATATATTAGAATGTGTTTTCTCATGCAAGAGGTGATTTATGTCAATGTTGCCATTAAGCAATGTTCAGAAAAGTTAGCATATATTTTAACCCATAGTAAAAAAATCCAAAACCTGGAAATGTTGAGGTAGAATGCAGTGTTTATTCCAAACAGGAAATGAATCACAAAGCATTCGGGATCAACCCTTCATCAGTATGTAAAAAAAAAGATCAAATGCTTTCATTTAAATAGTGAATTCAAACCATAAGAATAATCACATGACACAGTTTTATTAAGCACCTCAGTTTAAAGACATATATACAGGTAAAATGTTACTGAAAGTCAGTTTGTTTGTGTCTTTTGGCTTTTTCCCGGTTAGGGGTCGCCACAGCGGAACTCCAGTCCGCTAATGATTGGCAGTAGATTTTTTACGTGCCGAGTTTGCCAGCTCTGACACACAACCTTCAACGAAGGTATGCCCATTCACGCATGTCTCCACACAGAAGATGCTCTAGCTGAGAATCGAATGGCACAACGTCTTACTGTGAAGCGACAATGCTACCGCAGCACCACCACTGCAGGGTTACTGAAAGTCAGTATAGCCACAAAATAGATAAACCATTTAACTAAGACCCATCCACACAAGATGTTATTTCAAAGTTAACTGTCTTCTTTTTAAAATATTTTAATGCTTACTGCTGTATTTAAACCTGGAAAACAATCAGCTTCTAAAAGTGTGAGCCCTGAGTATTCACATACTTCTAATTCATTGTTAAGATCCCCCTTTTTTCTCCTGTCACTCTAAAGTTACATGTATGTGCACTTCCTTTCTCCCTCACATGCTAACCCAAAGCATTTGTTGCTACCTCTCTACGTATTTCAGATTTGTGTTCAATAATTCTGTTCTTCAGCCTTCTTGTGCATTTCCCTATGTAGAATGCTTGACACACCTTACAGCATGCCGTATACACAATGGCAGCTTTATTACAAGTTGCAAAACACCTATAAACCTATCAGATGCTGTAGAAATGCAAACTGCTCTTGTGATGCAGTAAGTCAAAACTTATTACATGCCACCAGAATACAAACAGCTCTCATGATGGGGTAAGACACAGGAAGCATATACACAGCAGCATGCCTAAGACCTGCACTGCACCACCTGCAGCTGGTATAGGTGACGCAGGTAAACTATAAGCTAGTTTTCAACTGATATCAGAGTCTCTATGCTTTTTTTTTCCATGAATCACCTCTTAATGCATTATAAATTATTATTTTTGCAAAGATAGTCCCGCTGGTACTCTAATTTACCTGTCAGAATGCTGTCTTAGTCTCCTATCTATAAACTGATGAAGTATACATTTACAGATATCTGTCAGTCTGGGATACACATGAGGAAGTATTTCTTCACACAAAACATGTTTGACACATACATAGGCCATCCTGACTCCATCAACTGAATTCCTACTTCAGATTTAACAAAGACATAAACAATAAAAATTATAAATTAAAAAATAAAGAGACCACATAGGACTTTCCTTTTGGAGATCCTGCTGTGCTGTCGCTGACTCTGTCCCACTCCTCTGCACTGGAAGTCTGCTAGACTTTATATATTTTTTTATTAATTGTAAACATCATACCAAAATTCAGCAAATGAGTGTGTGATTAGCACAGTGAATATCTCAATTGCACTGATCCATGGTATAATGATCACAAAAATGATGCAGGCTGTTTGCAACATCCCATATGCACTCAGAGTAGTGAAGCAGTACACAGAAACAGCAAGCTTTCTTACTTCAGATAAACTGGTTGTATTCCTCCCTCCACAGTAGTCGTAAATAAGATATTACAGGGACTCATTATACTAGAATATACCCCCTTATTAGTGTAATGGTATTATGTCCCTTATACTAACTGTTATGACTAGAAAGAGGACTACCTTATTATTCAAGGTAATGCAGATAAGCAAGACCTGAACTAACAAAGGCTGGTCTGACAGTATAATAAAATGAAAAAAAAAAACAGCATGATGTGTCTTGGCTATTGTAAAACTGTGTGTGTGTGTGTGTGTGTGTGTGTGTGTGTGTGTGTGTGTGTGTGTGGGGTGGGGGGTGGGTGTATTGAAGCTGGCATGGAGATACTTTGTATGAGAGTAAGACCAGAAATCTGAACACAGAAACTTGACATAAGTCTGGGTTACACTATGGTCAGATTAAAGGGAAATGAAAACACAGGGATAGTGTAAATACCACCCTGCTTGATAAGTTTTCTAACTGTTCAAGGACCGGGGCTGCATCCTTAAAGGAGAAGAGCTCCCCCTAGCCAACTGAAATTAATATAACTTTAGCACAGAAGTTACACACATCAAAGAAATTGTGTTCCCAGTGATTTTCCAGTCACTTAGTCATTTTGTTTATTCTGGCATTAAAACAAGAACTCCCAATGCTATAGCTAAAGATCTTGGTCTCTTATCCTTCAAGTAGAAATGAACATTTTTTTGCTGTCTTACATGTAAAGTAGGAGATACATAAATTGTTATGCGTGAGAGCACTGGGGGTTCTTTGTAAGTTTGTTGAATGTAGTGTCAGATTAGAATTTGTTTTCATTTTTGCTGTACCCATGACATCTTGCAGAGATGACAGAACAGTGAGTCATTTTGTCTTTCCAAGCTACTTCAGATAATTTACTTGTATTACAAAAAACAGAGCTCACACTATGTATGCTTTATAAATTATTTATGTATGATAGTTAATTATAAAGGCTATGTATCTTTCCATTTCTTGGGTATTTTAACAGACAAGGACAAAATGCCACATGCATCATTCTGTATTTTGTTTTGTAAATGGTTTATATAATATATTACAATTAAAATATTGTAAATATAACATGGATCTGGTTTAATGTTTCCTGCCTCTATTAGTCAGAAAGACCATCACAATAATGTTACTATAACTGTGTGAGTGAATTAAACAATAACTTGTTATAAGCGTGATACTATGAGTTCAAATTTGAATTTGTGGGCTTGTAAGAAAAGTAAAAGCAAAGCATATGAAACTAAAATGTAAGAGTATGTAAGGGTATTTTTTCACTGCAGACTTGCCACATATTGGATAGGTCATTATTCTTAATTAACCAGCACTTTTTATAATGCCATGCCTAAAAATGTTCCATTTTTTTGCACTTGTAAGTCATTCCACCCTTTTTTAACTCTCTGTCTTATCAGGAAAATGTTTTCTTGTGTCCAGCATGCGCTGGGGTGAAATATGTCCCTAAAATTGGTATTCAGCCTTCTGCTTTGTTACTCTGTTGCTTTTCTTTATGCCATTTTACATAAAAATTATTGTCTTCTAGGGTTTTTCTGTCCTATAAGTTACGTGAACGTGTAGGTTGTGATCTGCTTCCCATTTCAACAGACAGGAATATATGCAGTACAGCTCCATGACCCTTTAGGGCATCACTCAGTCCAGTATGCCAGTCCACAACATTGGAGGTTTGGTGTTTTCCTATTTGCTGGAATAGGACTTGGAGGCCTTCAAAAAGATATATTGGAGGCCATGACATGCTGTTCGGAAAGATCGTAGTTTCATAGGTGCTTACTAAGCCACCAGTCCCATAGTCAATTCAGAGAACAACAAATGAAATTCCTACAGCTTCCTACCTCAACCCATAAGGGACCTGGGAGCTAGAATACCCTTAACTCACAGATGCCCCAATCATCTATTAAGCCAAGTTAGTATTATAGAGATTAAAAGGCCAATACTTTGTGTGATATGGAATAAAAGTCAATACCTCAGTTAGGGGATGCTTTGGGAGACATGTCTACCCCACAAGCAGATATTAATTTATATTATGATGTAGATTTAGGTTTCTAGAACAGGTATTTGTAGTGCTACCAGTTTAAAAAAAACATGCAAGAGGTTCAGTAGGCTTGGCTTAGGTCACCAAATGGAAGTCTATAAGAGAGGCATAATAAAGTGGTTGGATTTTGGATGCTCAGTACAGCTTAGGAAGGTCATACTCAAGATTTCTGTGGTCGGAAAAAAAAATGCATTTTTTCTAGTTTGGTGATATGCCTGGACAGATACATACCAAAAGAATAATTATGTTTATTATATTTCAGATAAGTTAGGGATAGACAGAGCTAATTATTTCCTTAGTCCTGAAGGGTATAGCTTTAGAAATTAGCTGAACTAGGCAGAAGAATTTCTTGATAGTAGCTAATGCATGATGCTTAAATGACAGTTTATTGTCCACAAATGTAGCCAACTCTCTAATGACAGTATCTAATCAAAGGGGCCAGATGCAGTAGTGCTCATTCTTTACCAAACAGGGTAATACTGCATTTCTTATAGGTAGTTACTTGGCATGTAGTCCAAAAGACCCCTGAGGATCTTAGCCTAATTTCTCTAGATCACTATCTGATTCACTTATGTATTCACAGTAGGCAAATGGAGATTGAGGGGAATTAAGCTCTGGACTACAGGAAGAAGCTCATAACATTAATCCTTTGTAGATATGGACAGACAGGGTTGACCTTTAGTTTGAGGTCCTGACACCATGAGTTTATGTGGGTTAGACTATTTTGAAGGAAATGCCAGACAAGAGCCAACCTCGACAAGATCTTCTTTACCCACTGAGTCTACCAGGCCTATTCCCTTGGTTTTGTTTTTTTCTAGGCAGTGGGTAGCAACAGTGGGAGTCTTGTTCATCCAATAAATTGTTTTTGGTTGAAAACCTGTCTGTGGTCTTGTTTCTTGAAATTGTATACTGTACTTAAAGTCACACCACTCACCTTGCTTGCTTTAAGCATGATATGTTTTACAAAGACATGCATACTCTGGAGCATTTCTCCCCAGGCCTCCGCTGAAAATTGGGTCGTTCCAAGTCAGACTTTCCCTGTAAACAAATGCTAAATAAATAAAATAAAACAGGGAAGGTTACTTAGACCACCCTGCCCTGTTATTTTGTAGCAAGATCTCATTTAAACAACTAGTACATTTGCTCACGATAGAAGACATTGTTTTCAGAGGCTATCAGCATATCACAGGTATCTGCACATTCTGTTAACTGTCTCTTAAGATTAAAATGTTGCTGTTTTCTAATGCTATTAAAAGTTTTATTCTCATAATCTATGGCTTTGTGGTACTGTTGCACTTAGGAAGCAGTGAATATTCAAATACAAACACACACAAGCACACCACAGACCTGGTATCTGTCCAAGAGGTTTCACCCAATTCCAATACTAGTGTACATGCATATGACCAAAGAGTTTACAGTACCCCTTGATGACCAGTGCTTCCCCCATCCCTCTCATCCCATTACTGCTGCTGGTGCTGTTATGAAACACTTCACTTATGCCAGATGGCTAGTGGTCCCCCCCACCCCCTAGTCCCCATACTAGCTGAAGTGCCATTACAGCACAGGTGTAGTACCCCCAGTGGCTAGTGTTTCTCTTCACCCCAATCCCCTTACTAGTTAAAGTGCCATCATTGCACAATGTAGTAGATCTGGTGGATAGTTCCCCCCATGCCCTGATCCCTATAGTAGTTGTAATGCCATTATGGCAAATGTGTAGTATGCCTGGTAGCTATTGTTTCTCCCAACCCCCAATCCCCTTACTAGTTAAAGTGCCATTATTGCACAATGTAGTAGATCTGGTGGCTAGTGTTTCCTACCATCCCCCAATCCATATAGTAGTTGCAATGCCATTATGGCAAGTGTGTAGTGTGCCTGGTAGCTACTGTTTCCCCCACTTCCCTAATCCCCATACCAGTTAAAGTGCCATTACAGTACAAGTAAAGTATACCTGCTGCCTCATGTTTCCCCTACCCCCTGATCCCCAAACTACCTGAAATGCCATTATGATACAAGTGTAATATGCCTGGTGGCTAGTGTTCCCTCCTGTCACCTTGAATCCTATACTAGCTGAAGTGCCACTGTGGTACATGGGTAGTATCCCTGTTGTCTAGTGGCTCCCCCCAAACCCTGATCTCCGTATTATGATATGTTTCAGTAGATGAGCACTGCCTTTTGGCCATGTTCACTACAGCAATGTGGCCATGTGTCAGCTGACTGTGCTGATCTACATGTCTGAGTGATTTAGTGAATCTGTTAACACATAGATGCCTTCCTGGAAGCAGTTCTGTGTAAGAAAGCAAATTAGCATATCCCTCTCCCCTAGACTCCCCGCACTGGCATACTGCATGCCAATGAGCCATTCCTACATGGTTCTGTATATGTTGTGCTAGAGCACCATGCAGCACTGTGATAAGGCTATTTGTGAATTCAAAAAGGCTACCACAATGTGTATATGAAGGTTTATATGGCACAGTACCTTTATGAATTCCTTCCATTGTCTTCAACCTTGACATAATTTAGCAATAATCCACAACTGGAGTGGGTATCATAAGACTTACCCACAGCTCGCATGGGGGAGGGATTCAATAAAGTGTACATGGTGGTTTTCTTCGTGTCTGCATTGTAGTATGATGCACATACAGCTGCAAGAAAATTTGAATTCAGTAAGAGCCATTTAGAGGCACACACCCTTGCAGACACCAGTTAAACATCATGGCATGCTAATTGCCTGCATAAGCAGCTGAATAGCATGCAAATTAAGCCAGGAAACATGCTGGAGGGATTCAACATGGTAGGAAGCAACCATATAGAATCCATACTGGTGTTCCGTTTGTATTCGAAAACTTTTTGAATACAGCCATGGAACCATGCCTCTCAACCTCTTAGTGCTAAAAATCTGAACAAAGCCTGACAAAATGGAGGAAAAGGTGCAAAAATAAGGACAAATTTTAAATGCATTGCTCATACAAACTTAGAATGTTGCTAAAACAGGGTATCTGTTAATATGCATTTTCTGAAGGATTTGATGTCTGAAACTCAAACCTATGCCATTATTTAGTGACATCAATCCTCATATTATCCCAGTGTTTTGCCAGAAAATCACAACTTTTATGAGGAACAGACAAAATATGAGGCAAAAATCTGGACATTCTGTGAAAATCTGGACAGTTGAGAGGTATGCATAGAACTAGTCTACATGGCATACCTCTCAACCTCTTAGAACAAGAAATCTGGAGAAAGACATCAATAATGGGAGGGCAAAGGCCCAGAAATAGGGACACTTTCTAAATATTGCTCTTACAAACAGAAAAGTGATGCAACAACAGGTTTGCAAATGCAGCTTTGCTGCCCCACCCCCAAACGAACAGCGCACATCAGAAGTAATGCAGACCATACCTCTCAACCTCTTAGGGCAAGACATTTGGACAAAGCCATAAATAATGGGGGTGGAGGAAGGGCCAGAAATAGGGACACTTTTTAAATATGGCTCTTACAAACTTAGTGTTTGTGTTTATGGGATGGAAACTGTAATTGCTTACATCATCAGGTGGGTGTGTCAGGTTACACTTACAAAGTGTTACATGTAGGTCTGTCAAGGTTGGAAATGCAAGTAAGCAGTGCATAATTCACAGATTCTGTTTCATTAACATCCAACCTCCTCTTCATTTTTTGCAAATTGCATTTTCTCTATCATGCTTTTAGTATTATTCAGTATAAAAGAAAATAAAGAAAACAAATCAAAAAGGGACAAATAGTTAAAATGATGAAAAGCAATCTATGACATACACAATAGAAAATGTTAGTACACATGTGGTATGTCTACATATGTCTGGATTTCAACACTCACTCCAATGCACCTTCAGAAAACAGGATGGGTGCCTTATCCCTCTTTGCCACACAAACAGCTTTGCAGCAAAAAAGTGTTCATTCATCACACATGGAGCAAAGCTGCAGTAGACCCTAGCATTGTGTCCCTTTAAAAATGCCTTCTCTCTACTCCAATGGTATTGAAGTATTCATGAAAAAACAGAATGGAGGCTACATGAATGCTTTATAGCTTGTTGAATAGCTTGACATTGTTGGATTGGTTGATTAGCATGCAACTCATCTGCCTATGTTGTCATTTGAAACTATGAAACACAGACAAAGACAGATGCAATCAATTAATAATCTACACCGCTATAAAAAAGACAAATGTGTATCTAGCTAAACTGATGGTGAGGAGAGTGTGGAAGACTGAAAAAATGCTTTTTCTTCAGGATATCTCCACTATCCCCCAACCTAATGAGACTTTTCCTTCTAGTATATTAAAAAATATTAACTCTTTTTTTCTTTGACTTTCTCTCATATGTTGCTTTTTCTCAAATTTTAACCTCACCTTAGACCTACTGTTAGACTCCGTGCAATAGTATACTCTTATATAATCGAAACAATGTATAACATTCTCTTGCTACTACTATATATATTCTATGTTTTGTTACTACTTATACAATCGAAACAATGTATACCATTCTCATGGTACTATTGTATATATTCTATGTGGTGATACTACCTATGTCTATGCTTGGCACTTTTCTCGCCGGGCCTCTACTGAAAATGGACATATATCCAGTTAGACTAGCCCGGTCAACAAATGCAAAATAAATAAAATAAATAAATATATATATATATATATCTGTAGAGAGGAGTGCTGAGCTTCAGCAGGTATGCTTCCTTTTTGTCACCTACATACTGAGTATGCTGGAATTATTTAGAAATAGTGTGCAGCAAGGGCTTTTACACTTTTGCCTGTGTTCATTAGTTAGAAGTGTACTGATGGCATGGGCCTATTTGTCAAGTCATTTCAGAGGAACACATGATTGACAATACACAAAAATGGAAAGTTGTGTGATCAATATGTACAAATGTGTCAGGGACAGGTCCTTTGGTAGCAATTTTAGCATTTCAAAAAGCTTTTGTTAGCAAAGTGGGTAATTTTCCTTTTCTTTTGGGGAGTGACCAAGGATGAGTTACTGTTATGGCACGAACAAGAATGGACTGTTCTTTTAGGAGGGAGCAAAGTTGAATTACTGTCATGGCACAAATAAGGGTGTGTTGCTCTTGTTACTCTCTTTGTTTTGCATCCTACCTGTTGTTAGTATTTTACAACTCTAGACTGTTTTATATTTCTCCAGTCGATAATAAAACAGGCTACCTTCTCTGTTTTACCTGGCAATAGTTATTTTGTAGTTATGTGATACTTATGTGTAATATACTTGTCTTTTAGGACACCTACAAGTATGTCACTTGCTGTGTCAGTCCATGAAGACCCCCCCCCCCTTCACTGTTGCTGAAAATCAAGTCATTGTTGATGGGTTTCAGCAATATGGTGGTTTTCTCCTGGAAAAGGGATGGGGAGATATGGCCCATAAGATGTGAATATGCCAGCAGATTGTTCATGATGTCAATGCCATGGATGGCCATGGCAGAACATACAAACAGGTGCACCAAAGGGCTACTGACATGGTAACATCTGCAAGGAGGCAGGCAGCTGAAGTGGTCCATGACCAAATGGTTACCAAGGGAGGGCCTGCTAGGGAACCACCACTATCCCCCAATGAAGAGTTCCTAGCCAATATGAGAGATCCAAACATCTCCTAGGAGAGTGCAGCATAGCATGTCCTGGATGTGGGCACAATCCCTTCTGAGACAGCGAGCACATCCCAGGAAGAACTTCCAGGTAATCTTTGACATCTCAACAATTGAATACTGTTGTATAGTAAAACAATTGAAATACGTTAATTCTGTTTCAACATGACTTATTTTGGGGGGGGGGGGTTGAAGATTGCTTACAGTTATAAGCTTAGTTTGGTGTTGTCAGCCATGTTCTTGTTCAAAGTACCATGAATGCATATATACAGGGGTAAATTTATTACCCCTGTGTTACTGTTAATTGTGATGGTGTTGCCCTTACCTCTTGCTTAACTTCTTCCTGAACTATCTGGAGTACAGTACAGTACAGTACATCTTCTGCAGATGGTAAGACAAATATTGTTTCAGTAGTGCTGAGAAATTTAAGAAATATTATAGTTTGTAATTTTGAACTCAGGCCTGTTGTGTGTATTGCTGTACCGTCTGTAATAGTGGCAGCACTTTTAGTTTGTTAGCATATATTGTGCTATAGTAGTGCAGGTATAAATGTTTTCCTGTGTTTCATGCTTTTTATTACAGATGATGATGAGACTGGGAGTGTGGGCCTTGTGCCACCTGATTTCAGTGGATCCTCAGACTCTAATGAAGATGATGGCTAAACTGATCCTCAGTTCAAGGGTGCACAGGTTGAATCTGACACAGAGGTTGACATACAGCTACCCCTTACATTTCCACCAGACACAGC
This sequence comes from Protopterus annectens, assembly GCF_019279795.1. Classification (NCBI taxonomy): domain Eukaryota; kingdom Metazoa; phylum Chordata; order Ceratodontiformes; family Protopteridae; genus Protopterus; species Protopterus annectens. The sequence continues at coordinate 236,935,965 of NC_056731.1, read as the reverse complement.
CAGTAGTCCTATGCCTACCCAGCACACTGAGCCCACAGATATTGGACAGGTGGAGGGCATGGACACTGATCAGGGAAGTGTGGCTACTGTGGCTTCAGTGCCTGTTGAGTCTGTGAATAGTCAAAGTATGGGAGAGGTGCCACACAGTAGGATTGATAGGGGTGCCTGGAGGGGACCTGCTGTTCCTCCTCTAAATGGTGCAGGTGTCATTTCATGTGCCAATCAACATATGTTTAAGCCCATCATGGAAGCAAAGGCATGTTCCCATAGGTGCTCCAGACAAATGCTCGGGGTTGTGGATGTTGGACAGCTTGGATGTGTGACTGCCTCCACCATATTGCTGATTCACTGGATCAGATGAATGACACATTGTAATGAGTGGTGTCTGTGATGGACTGAGGGGTGTCTGTCATGGAATGAGCAGTGTCTGTGATAGAATGTCTGCTGGGAGGGGAAAGGCATCCTCATGGGAATAAGTCAGCCACATCATCTGTTGTCAACCAATGTGGCAGAGACCAATTATGCTCCCATAGTGGCAGAGAGGCAAGAGTTCCATTCTTCCATCAGTGAGTCTGCTGTCTACTCCCAGATGTGGCAGTCTATTGGGTCATGGTCCTATGTGTCCCCATATAGGGAGCTTGTCCAGCAGTCATGCGTCAAGTTCAGGGAGCAGCAATGCATCTGACCTTGGGTGTGGATGTGCCAGTGCAACTCCTGCCAGAGCAAGTTCTCGTGGTCAGGAATGACAACAATGAACTGCCACTTCTACCATGCATGGCTCATACCTCCAACAGATCAAGACATACAGGTAACACAGAGCTTGGCTGTGTTCATGCAGATATTCATACACCGATTTTACCTGGAGGACCCCTACAGACTCACACACAACAGTTACTCAGTTTGTCTCACTGGCCATTTGCTGTTTTATTCCGATGTCTGCCTTCTTCTCCTTCCTCCCCACGCACATTCACTGACCTTCTGTGTCAGCCTAGGCTTCCTGCCCCCCCCCCCCACCATCACCACGGCACCCTTTGCAAGTGATGATAACTGTTCCATATCCCTGTTTTCTGTCTTTTGGATTCAGGGATGCAAAAGCTGTGTCTGATGCTCAGAGTGCATAGCTAACTTAATGCTTAGTATATCTGCATTTGTGTTGTTGAACTGGTCATTGTACCTTTGACTATATTGGCCTTTGAAAATTAGACAGTTGCTAGCATCCAAATTTAACAATGTTATAGTGAATGCTCTTGTAAGGGTGTTGTCGTCAGAAACAGCAATGTGTATCATTACTTTCTAACTTCTCTCTTTAATGATCTTCCAGGGCAAATGTATGGCACGCATCATAAGTCACAGCATCATATTCAGATCTTAGGATTGTATGACAGCACTGTAGTCAAACATCATCAGAACAGTAATACAGTATAATGCTCTCTGTTGCATGCAACTTTAGAGACACATGCAGCAGTTGCAGAAATCACAGGGCTTTCTCAGGAAGATAATGCATGGCATGATGTATGTGGATAGATTAACAGCCATGTCACTGTCATCTGTCATCTGTCTAGTATAGGATGAGGTGATGTCTGCCTGGCCTCCAGGTCAGTGTCTGACAATGCACTTTTGGGATAACTGCATATCTTCAACAGTGTCTGTTGAGAATATGCTAATAACAGTGTTCCATATGCTGCAGTAAAAGGCTGTCTGTGTACCAAGCAAGAGCACTCACACTGTTGACTGCAGTGAGAATAAACCCCCTACCTATCTAAGTACACAGACTATAGAACACAGTACATAATGCAAGTGCCACTGCACAAGTCTGATTTTTGCAAGACTGCAGCTGAACATATAGTACATGACATCAGCAGCCCATATGTGAGACAAGATGTTGGCGGGCCTGCATAGGCTCATAGCTTCATAGGTTCATATGAGGCTGCTACCATAATGGCCCTAGGTTCATAGGTTCATAGGAGGTTACTAGGCTAATTGCCTAAGGGACTTGTCAAACCTCCCCAGGTTGTACCATTATTCCCTTATAGACCAAGATATGTAGTCCATATTTGTGAATCCATGATCAGCACTGGTCGACTCTGTCTAAGTGACATAGGAGAAACTCCCAGGTAAATCTACACTTTCCCATTCAATTGTCCAAGTTACACTTAAATAGGGTCATTGAAGACCTCAGTTTCATGTGAATTGTCAGCTTGGTCCATAGGAGTTGCAGTCTCCCAGAGACTTCTGTCTCTCTAGTATGCCCTGTTGATGCTGCAGGCTAGGTTAAGGTCCCTAGAGCAAGTGAGTCTTTTCCCATGTGATTTGTGGAAGTGCAGTATTTCCATTAAGGCAGGGTTCAGAACTGCTCTGTAAGCCAGCCATAAGTTGCCCCTCAGCAGCCTATATGATACAGAGTACAGTGACAGGGCCTTCAGGCTATCCATGTAGGTAATGTGTTGGAAGTCCCTGGATTTTCTTACTGAGAAACCTCTGAGGTCTCTCCTGCTGCAGATGTCTGGTAATGTACATTTAAAATGTAGTATTGTAGTCTATTATTGGTCTGATGAGGGATGAGTACATTGGAGTTATAACACCCTTAATCTTGGATGCTATGCCTTCACTTATGAGGTGTGCAATTTAAAGGGCCTTCATTACCACTGTGGTCACATGATGATCAAAGGTGAGGTTGCCATCAACGTGAATTACCAAATCTCACACCACTGGGTTAGAACGGGTCTATATGAAATCATCGAATGCTTAAAAAAGCAAATGATAAAGCTTACAATCTTGAAATAAAAAACAAAAATTGAAAGAATACATAAAGTGGGGGGCTTCACCTACCACACCTCCCAATGTGGAGGGCTGTGCCCCCCACACCCCCTTACTTAAATATACCAACTCCAAGATCGCACTACAGTGCCAAGAACGGCAAAGTAATGGAAGCGGCCAAGCACATTCTTTCCCTGAGAAAGAATTTGCTTAAAAGCCGCTTCGCTATTTTGCCTTTTCATTGTTTTAAGTTCGACCAAGATGCATTTGATAGAATGTGTCTTTGGTCATCTAATAGGAACCCAAAGAACAGAGGGGGTATTATTGATAGTGTAATTTGCATGGACTTCTCCTTTTCTAAAAGGGATAACAGTGCATTATTTAGGGTTCATTTTAAGTCTGTTGCTTTGGCAACAATCATTTTTGTATGTAAGCACATTTTTGTAGTAGGTTAATATTTATTGTGGATTCAATGATTGCACCCTGTTTGCAGTCGCCAGTGAACTTGTTGAGCCACAGGCTGGTCATCTTTTTTTGACTGATTTTTCTGAGGAAACAGCAGGGCGCCCAGCACAGACCCTCGTAGAACACCACTGATCACGGGTCTGCTGGTAGAAGGCATAATCCCCACCTATGACTGTATGCCTTCTATTGTTGAGCCAGTTGGCTACCCATCTAATGATGTATGGGTTAATCCCCAGGTGGGTGAGTTCCACAATGATGCCTCAGTGGGGGATTGTGTCAAAGCCCTTGGGAAAGTTGAGATAGGCAGTATGCACTCGTTTGCCTTCATCCAGGGCTTTGGTGACACTCTTGAAGAGCTCCCCTAAGTTTAACAGGCATCATCTGCCCTTGAAGAAGCTAATGTGGGTTGGGTAAAGAGTTTGAAGTTCACCAATTTCCTTGCTGATAAGGTCCAAGATGATTCTCTCCATGGCCTTATAGTAAAGGCTTGTCAGGGTGATGGGTACATAGTTCCCTGGGTTGGTTGAGGGCCCACTCTTTGCAAGGTATTACAGTTGCTGTTTTCCCCACTTCTGGAATAAACCCCGAACTTAGACTGTGGTTGAAGAGAGTAGCCAGTGGTTCTGCTAACTCTTGTTTTAGACTGTTTAGTATGCAGACCAGGATGTTATCCAGTCCCATAGAGGCTGTGTTTTTGGCATTGACCGAGGTGGCTTTTTTTTTTGTGAGCAAGGTTTGATCTGTTCTGGTACAGCTAAGTCTATGCACTTCTAAAGGTGTGTATACAGGGCATTTGTGTACCCCTCCATATAGGACTCTTTATTGTCAATGCTGGCAATAGGTTTGAAATTATATATGCCATTGCATAGGAAGATTAGTTGTTTGCAGAGATTTTTCCACCTTTTGGATCCTGAAGGGGGTCAGGTACAATTGTTACACTGAATGTGAATGATTTATGGTCAGATCTTACCGGGGAGGGTCTCACACATAGGGTGGTACAGCAATATCCCATGACAGTGAGTAGTAGGTCAAGGACATTTGAGCTCTTTGTGAGGGTGCAGACCAACTATTCCAGAGCATTCATGTTTACAAAGTACAGGAACCTTAGGGTGAGCATGTTTGAGTTCATATATGTATGTATGTATGCAAATCGATGGACAGATAGTTAAAGTTACTCATGCCTAGGTTGTTTGCCTGTATTATGAGTGACTCAAGTACATCCAGGAAGGCACTGTGTGGTTTTCATGTTTCACATTGGTGGATCTGTAGCTAACAATGACATGGAGGGGGGTTTCTTCTATAGTTACTTGAACTTGTAGTAACTTTAGGGAGTTGTACTACAGAACCAGTATTAAGGTGTACTTGTCTTTTATGGAGATGGATGCACCTCTCCTTTGGTTCTTTCACATTCATTTTGCAGCCTGAATGTGAAGAAGGCATTATAGCCTTTCATGGCTGAAGTAATCTCTGTGGCCCTAAACCGTCTCTGTGACTGCGCAAACATCAACATTTTCCCAAGTAAGAAGTGCCTCCATTGAGTATAGTTTCTGATTTTGACTTCTAGCATTAAGCAGCATAACCTTGAATTTGTCTTTTGAGGATATTGTTACATCAGGAAGTTTATTCTTATGACATTGCCTAAAAACATCACTATGGGGGAGGCAAGTACTTTGGCCAATAACCAAAAGGCAAGAGATGACAGATGACGACCATCCATAGGAAAGCTGCATAGTCTGTTGACCATATCCCAACCTGACAACTACTGGATCCCCCTGGAGTGACACCAGTAACTAAGCCAATTGTTAAAGCTGATAATTCTTTTGTTTGTATTGAAGCATCATCCTGGTTGAAGGTAGAATGCTGCTTAGGGCTACAGACATACCTGTCTGGAACCCATAATCTGAGAGGTCAGTCATATCTCTCTTTGTATAGTTCAGTGAGGTACATCTCAAGTCATTTACTACACTATGGGGTACATCAGAGGTGTAAATGTGGTTGTTGTTGACAGACTTGAGTGTATGCATGACTTTGAAGATCCTGGCACCTAACAGGCAGTTGACTGTTGTGACTTTCTCCTTGTACAACCTGGTGAGACGGACATCTGTATGTCTCACTATGGATTCACCTATGACCAAGACATTGGTTTTGAGGTATTTTGCCTTAAGGGCTTAACGGGTGAGACACTGATACATTTGTCTTTATGTGTAGTGGATTCCATTGGGACTGCCATGTGTGCAGAAGGTTGCATACCTCTGCATATGTGGGTTTATATGCTGTGCACTTGGTTTGTTGAGGAGGTGAAGTGTGCGTGTTTGTGTGTGTGTGTGTGTGTGTGTGTGTGTGTGTGTGTGTGTGTGTGTGTGTGTGTGTGTGTGTGTGTGTGTGTGTGTGTGTGTGTGTAGGTGTGTGTGTGTGTGTGTGTGTGTGTGTGTGTGTGTGTGTGTGTGTGTGTGTGTGTGCGCGCGTGTGTGTGTGTGCGCTGACAACCTGTTTGATATCTGGTCCATTGTTACCTTGGAGAGACAGCATTTATTCTAGATTCATTATATACTTGCATCTCTCACATATTGTATTGGTAAGTTTTAGGAGTACATGGTTATCACTATACATGAAGCAATAGAAACCCAGCTGCATAAAAACACAAGTACCCTTATTAAGCATATTTAGATGGTTGTTGCTAGCAGAGCAATTTTGTGAGCAGCAACAACTGGGCCTGTCTATCAGCGACATAAGTGCCATCCCAGAGGCTGTTATAGGCTCCCAATGTGTGTGAAACAGTGGCCATCAATGACCCTGTTCAATCACAAACTTGACTACTGGTTGGGTGATTGTACAGTCGCCTCTGAGCTGGCACCTATAATCCCTCATGGACAAGGCCACCTGGTAATGCTCAGAAACATGCTCTGATAAAAGCAACCATCCAGCTATGCTCAGTAAGGGTGCTTGCATTTTACATAGCTAGGCTTCTACACAGCCTAGTGCTATTAGGCTAGTAGCCTCATATGAACCTATGATGTTATATGCCTATGCAGGTCTCCCAACTTGATGCTCCCCACATAGTCTGCTGATGCCATCTACTATACATTCACCTGGACTCTTGTATATATCAGACTTGTGTTGTGGCACTTGCTTTAAGTACTGTGGTCTTGTAGTCTATGTACATAGGTTGGGATTCTATTCTCACTGCAGTCAACTGAGGGGGGTGAGCTGTTGCTTTGCATTACAAAGAGCATTTTACACCAGTATGTGATTTGCTGTTATTACCATATTTTCCTCACCAGACACTGCTGATGTCATCAGCTATAAAGTGTTTTCTGACACACTCTGAGTCAAACTTGAGCTGTGGTGCTTGCGTTAAGCATTGTGGTCTGTACTCTGTGCACTTAGGCAGGGGTTCTATTCTCACTGCAGTCAGCTGTGTGTGTGTGTGTGTGTGTGTGTGTGTGTGTGTATGTGTGTAGGTCTCTGTGTGTATACACATGTGTGTGTGTGTTTGTGTGTGTGTGTGTGTGTGTGTGTGTGTGTGTGTGTGTGTGTGTGTGTGAGAGAGAGAGAGAGAGAGAGAGCTGTTGCCTGACATTACAGAGAGCCTTTCAAGCCAGCATGTGGGCAACTGCTATATTGTCCTCAACTTACACTGCTGATGTCATCAGGTATATTACATTTTTGGCTATGCAGTACTCCCACCAGGTAGGGTCAGAGACTGGCCTGGGGGCTAAGCTGAGGTCACATCATCGTATAAAATAAGGTTTACAGTGACCATGGTTTTTAATCTATCCACATACATCACAGCATGGTGTGTAGGCCCTGTGTTATCTTGCTGAGAAAGCCCTGTGGTCTGTCTAGCTACTACATGTGTCTGGCAAGGTACATGGAAAAAAGAGCATTATATTCTATTAGTGTTGTAATGAGGTTTAACTACAATGCTGTCATACTATCCTAAGATGTCAGTATGATGGAGTGACTTATGATGTGCACAACAAAGGCTTTTAATAGCAGTTTGGATACTTGGTGGTTAAAGTTCAGATTACTATCTACATCTGTTCACAGTGCTTGTATCACTCAATTTCTTCATAGCAGGACTGTTGTCAATGCTGTGATTAACCTGGAACTCCACTTTTCAGATGGGCAACATTACAAACACACATTTCTGCATTTATTTGTAGATCATGTGCCTTTGTCACCATTCAGTTGTGTCTGTTAGCTCCTCCTGTACTTATCACCATTAATAGACTCAATAATTGCACACAATATGCAAGAATCAGCAGACCTATTACGCCAAAGACATACACTTTAGCTTGAATTGTTGAGAAATACAGTTCAAACAGTGTTGGGCCAAGCACAGATCCCTAGGGTTTACCTATGGTGACCGGTCTACTCGTACAGGTTGATTCACCAACTGTCACATAATGCACTGTATCAGTGAGCCAATTATTTACCCATCAACTAATGTAAGGTTTAATCCCCAACTTGGGGGAGGGGGTCTCAATGATACCTGTGTGCGTGATTGTGTCAAAACCCTAGGCCAGATCACAATAGGCAGAATGCACTATCTTGCCTTCCTGCAGGCCTGTCACATGGAATCAATGTTGTGTGACAACATCACAGATCACCTATGTTGTGACCCAGCACATACACCTTCCTGATACTGTGGAATACACAGTTGAAATACCCTCCACAAGGCCTATGCTCTCGTACAAGGGTGCACATCAACATGCATCCACCTGCTTTGGGGGGGACAGTATGGAATGCATGCATGAATAGAGACATCCTGACTCTCCATAACTGTGAGGTAGACCAACACGTCATCATGCACCTCTTCTACATGTATGCTAGTAGTATTCCAGGAGTATGCAACAGACCTGTGTGAGTTATTACTGCTACATCAGGTCCATTACATCTGTCAAAGAGGTCATCGAGGACATGTATGATGACAACAGTATCATCTTGTGGAACCTGAACAGATGAAGGCATTTGAAAAAAAATCACACTGTGGTATTCAATCAACACTGTCAGATATGGCCATCTATAGCTATACCAAATGGTTAGATCAGTATATGATATATGTGGCTTCTCACTATGTTGAAATGTGTGACATGACATATATCTCAGGTCCAGTGACCAGGTCAATACATCAGGGGTGTCTGCTATGCCCTGGGCTGCCCCTTAATTAAGTAATGGACATCACAGATGACATACACATGCTGTGTCCACACAGCTACCTGAAGGACTACAGATTGTGGGCAATCATGTACTCCGATTGTGATATTAGTGTAAAATACACTGTATCATCACATACCAGAGACTGATGCCACAGCCATGACAATACCTGCATTGATGAGACACATGGAAGTATGCGTTGCATCAGGAAACAGACATAACACCCAAGTATAATGTGTACATCAGACACTATAACCAAGCCAATAGGTATGTGACCTTTGTCCTGGGGCAGAGGGTAAGTAACACATCCACCAGCATGTGGTCACAGTGCTGACTACTCTCTTGACTGTAATACAAGTGCCAGGTATATGAAGGACATGCACATCAGAGGGCATACTAACATCATAGTTCCCAGCCTTCATCACACCAGTAACTGAGTACAATGCACCCTTCTCGATGCACCTCCTTACCCTTGTTCCAGTGATGTGTAACTGAAATGTACCACCTTTGTCACACTGTTCTGACACACAGCTTATTGTCCATACCTAGGTATTCTTTCTCGGGAATATACATGACTGATGGTGTGGAACACCAATCAAGTTTTTACACCAAATGCATGTGCACTACCTGTTCACCTTATGCACATACTGCTTACATAGATCTTTGACAAAAGTAGTGGCATGTATATCATTTCTGACAGTGTGAATTGTGCCATTGATATATATGCCATGCACACATGGCAACTATCCTGTAGTGCCCATACTGTCACATACAGGTATAGCAGTGTCCCACCTAACACCTCCTGCAGATATTACAGTAACAGGACAACCCATTGTAGTCTGGAGCATGTAGAATGTGTACTGCAAATGCACTTAGCCTTGAAGCATCTGCACTGTGTATAAAAGTTTATCTCTCTCTGTCTCTCTCCCTCTCTCTTTATCTTTTTTTTTCCTCTATTCAGAGTCTGCATTTCCTTTTTTTGTTCAGGTACTACCAAATCCATAAAGGTGCCTTTGGACAGAGTATGTATGTCTGGGGAGATATTTATATGACCATTCACAGCACTGACAGCTGTGTGGTGTTTTTTTTTTTTTTAACTCAAGTTCAAATATTATGCATTGTGGAACAGTTTAGTCTTAAATGGTAGTGTGGGAAGTTTTTTTAATAGCTAGAGTGTCTGCTTAATAGCACAAAGCAGGTTTTCATCAGACCTCTACCTGTTGGGATCACTAGACTTGCAACACCAACAGAGCTGTCAAATCAGAGTGCACATTTCTGAGTAAGAGAAGAAATAGAAGCTGTTTTTGTATGTGCTAATGTATTTCTAATGCTTGACTGATGTGTGTGTGTGTGTGTGTGTGTGTGTGTGTGTGTGTGTGTGTGTGTGTGTGTGTGTGTGTGTGTGTGTGTGTGTATTTTCCAATAGAAAGTCTATTCACTAAAGAATACTTCAGTGGTTATATTTCTTTCTGTTATGATATGATCTACATACACTGGGCACATTGATTGGGCTGACCAATCAGTTTGCATGTTTTCGATAGATAAGAGCCTTTATTGTATGGTATACAATGACTGGCCAGCAATATTCAAAAATGAGCATGCTGATTGGTCAGCCCAACCAGCGTGCCGGTTGTAAATCCGAGAATATACCAAAGGAAAAAGGTCCTGTCACCTGGACTTTTTTCCATTGGTATATCTCGTAAAATTTGTACTTTGCTTTCTTTTTTTTAATCATTTTACAAAACCGAAGACCTGAAATGAATTAGAGACATTGCCCAGAGAAAAATGTGAGGATAATTAGGGATGTTCTACAAAACTAAAGAAATGTACCTGATTATTCTTTTATTTTCTCTGTCCTGGCTCTCCCAAATGTTAAAAGTCTCCCAGTTTCTTTTTTCTTTTGAATAAATAAAAAAAAGCAATAGAGATCTTTATTTTTCCATTGCTTCCTTTGCACAGCACTGATGTACTGCTTAAGCATGGGAACACAAGTCCCATACACATTCACAATTCTTCAGAAAAAGCCCCAGGATACCAGAAAAATGTAGAAGGGCACCACTGAAGCGTTATACAAAGACATAATTTAAGAAAAGTAAGTTTTTTTCCTTAAATGATGTCATTGTATAGTACCAATAACCAGCTCTGTGGTGTGGTATATTGAAGATTTACTGGTGTGGTATATTGAAGATTTACTCATTGTTGGCTTTATTTAATCACTCAGGCTTCACCCTCATGATTAAATCACACCAACCATGGGTAAATCTTCAATATACCACACCAACTTCATTGGCTATTGCTATAGTCTGTAATGATAGTATTTGTAAAATAACTGGTTGCATAATCATTATAAATAGAAAACATAACCTTACCATGGACCCTGCAAAAATACCAACCATTAATAATATTGAACTCCTAATAAATACGCTTTTAAATTAATACACACAAAATCAGTCTGTATAGCAGCCTCCTACTGCATACAAGTCAGTGTCAGAGGATATAGTATTCTGGATAGCTACAAATATATGTATTGAACCAATAATCCAAGGTAATCTTAATACTGAACAGACCAAAAATATTAAGAAGGTTATTCGCCCTTCAAACAATCTGCATAGATTAACACGCTTATACATAACACCGTAAGGTCATATCAAGCTACTAGAAAACAAATCACTCTGGATTGAATGCTAACAAGAGGACCTGATGAAGACAAGTTTACTTGCCCCGTGAAAATTAAGCCATTTGGGATTGTAAGTCTTCATTATTTTTGTTTTTGTTTCAGTATTCTGCAGTATTCTACAGCTCAGTGTTGTGGGTTTCGTGATTTGAAAGTAGATCCATATATGTAATTTTTTTTTGTATTTTGCACAGTAGAGTTTCTCATACTGTATAAATATGTATATATATATATATATATATATATATATATATATATATATATATATATATATATGTATACTGTACATACACACACACACACACACACACACATTATTATTTATTTTTTCATTGAATAACATTTGATTATGGGGAAAGTCCAACTGGGTAGTAGCTCATTTTCAGCAGAGGTCTAGGGAGAAAAGCTTCAAAGTATCACAAAACATTTTAAGAATAATACCCTTATAAAGTTCACAGCAAAACAGATAAATTGTCCACCAAAAAGAGTGATAAAACACACAACAGCAATTATAAGAAACATATGGTGAACAAACCCAAGGCAGCCTGGAACTATAAAAAAATACACTCCAAAGGTAATCCAAATAATGTTTAATGTGAGTGCTTTTGCAGTGCAACTGACTGCTTCATCAAGGTAAGTCAGTGTAACACAAACAGGAATTGCAATACAAAGTGAGAGAAAAGCAGGCTTATAGTATATTTAAAGATAACAGAGTTTTAACCTGGAACAACATATATGTGTAACCCTAGTGAAGCTTTATTTACAAAATGAAACACAATCATCATCACCCCTGCAGCAAAGGTAAAAAAAAAAATCATGCTTGAATTCCTTACACTTAAATCCCTTTTTAAACTGTTACTGCAAAAGAATAATGAAAGAAATATTGACTGTCTGAGTTCAGTATAAGTGCAGTGAAGCATAAATCAAACTTGGTCAATGTAACTTTTTTTACTGCTAAACTTACACTGTGATCCACAAATGAGAAAAAAATTACAAACTTGTATCACTTCCAGTATCCTAATGTGTTATGCCAATAGATCTGCACAAAGTGAAATGTTCAGTGACCTCTGAACTTGCATTCCCTATGTAAATAACACTGCCACGGATGTTGAGTTTTAATAAATGACACTTCTGAACTCCTGCCATTACCACTACTGTGATTGCCAGCAACATACAGCAAATGCACATACATTGACTTCAGTTTGAAAGAAAAATGCATTTCTGTTGAAGCAATTATCAATTAAGTTGAATTTCCTTAGTTTGTTAATATTTTATTAGTGTAAAGTTGTTTTTAGCTTACGTTAAAAAGTTCATGCTTTCCCACAGCAGTTATCACCAACTTGACTGATCACAGATAAATATGGTGGGATTACAGTTATTAATTGAAATTCAGGCTAATATAAATATTTTGTATGTAAACTAAGGTTAGTCAGTCAGTCATGATGATCTCCATCAAAATCAGTAATACGTGTGTATGTATATGGTCATATAGAAATAAATATCCTTCGGCTTTGGGTGGTTGTGAATGAGTTTCTCTGAGCTGCGCTGGCCACTGACAGGGCATAGCATGCCAAAATGCAACTTAACTATCCCACAGCATTTTGAAAGAAAACTGGATCAAGTTATTTTCTAGCTTAGAGTGTAATGAAGCCTAATCTACAGCCATACTTTATAATATGACCCACCTTAGCGCCACTTCCTAACAGTAAATTAGTTTAATTAAAGCAACGAAACACTAGATATGTTATTCATGAGTCTCACTTACAAAGCAGTAATTATGAAAGGATTACCTCAATAACTGCTTCATATCTTATGCTTCTATAACATTTGAATGTATGATGTTAATGTCAAATGTAGATTTCAGGTGAAAACATTACTTTGCTCAGCCATACAAACATGTAAGCCCTGGACAAAGTAATACAGTATTGGCTTTTTTTCCCCAAGCAAAACCAGTGTCATCAACGCAACTTAATTTCAATCACAAAAAATAGATATAGCCATGTCATTTTTACAATACAATTAAATAGTAAATCTAACTTTACCAAAATATCACTTCCATAGGTAATATCCCTACATGGCTGCATTTGTTGGTTATAGAAATATCACATCTCAGAGGTTGTGAATTCCATCCTCTGAACCACAGCCCCACAGTTACATTCCTCAGTTTGGTTCTTGCATTTCTAAAGAGGCAGCACTTGCAAAGGCATGAGGTCAAGCTCTGTGCTGATCCGATAAAGAGGCAAAGATTAGTGTCTGCCTTTTGAAGGAGTCATGCTTGTAGAAAACTGAGAATGTAATGGCTGGCATTGACTGGAATAAGGGTGACATTTGGCAGGAGTTGGATGACCATCTGTCATCTCTGACATGGATCACCCATTCTGGGCTCCAGTGTTGGCAAAGGTGTGATGACTTGCAGAGGCACAGACCAGACCAGCTGACTAAGTGGATTTCTTATGACAGAGTAAGAAGGTTAGAGTTCTACAGTAAGTATGAAACAAAAACACACTCACAATAACCAAACAGAGGAGTCAAGATAATCAAAAATTGAGACTATAGTTAAAAATTGTTACATTTTACTTTTTCCTCTTACTTTGCATTGGTTTTAAGAAATAGTATAATAAGAGTCTAAAAAGATGTCTTGTCTCCTGAACCTGATTGACTTCTTTGAATCAGTCTCCAGAGCCATGGACAAGGGTAAGGTGGTCCACACAGCCTATCTAAACCTTGCCAAGGCCTTTGACACCATCCCCCACTCTGGAATCATAGATAAACTTACTAAGTTGGGCATTAATCCCTATGTCACCCAATGGGTTGCTAAATGGCTTACTGATAGAACCCACACTGTAAAAGTAGCCAACTCCAAATCCAGCTCCAGACAAGTGACAAGTGGAGTACCTCAGGGTTCAGTCCTGGGGCCGCTCTTGTTTGGCATCTTCTTCTCTGAAGTACAGGTCAACACTAAGGGACTCTGGCTAACAAAGTTTGCAGATGACTGCAAACTGGGAGCCATTATTGAATCCCCAAATGATGTGGATACTCTACAAAAGGGCCTTACAGAAACAGATGCTTGGTGCCAGAGCCATGGGCTCAAGCTCAATGCCAAGAAATGTATTGTTATACCCTTTGGGAAAAAACATGTATCCATGAATTACCATATAGATGGCAGTACGCTAAACACAGAAAGTGTGATAAGAGACTTAGGGACACAGGTGGACAGTGGTCTCACCTTCGATAACCACATCGCCACAACAGTCAGGAAATCCTTCTATGTGGCACACCTCATCACGAAGGGCTTTTCATCCAGAAAAAAGGAGGTCATTGTCCCACTGTACTCATCCCTCATTAGACCCATTATAGAATACAATGCCCCATTTGGTATGTACCTCTCAAGACATCTGCAACAACTGGAAAGGCCTCAGAAATACCTCACTAAAAGAATCACAGGCCTAAAGCAGATGCCTTATGCTGACCGCCTTAAAAAACTCCATCTATACTCTGTCGCATATCGTCTACTCAGAGGCGATCTCTGCTTAACATACAAGGCCATGTCAAACCCAGAGCTGTTGGACTTGCTACACTTAAAGTAATCCCAATCCCTCAGAGCTACACGCTCCAGGGATCTAAACCTTGTCATCACAATAAACAAAACATGCTGGAGGGATAGGTTCCTGACCCAGAGACTCCCCAGACTCTGGAATAGATTGCCCATACATGTCAAGCAGAGTGCCTCTTTGGACCTCTTCAAGAGGAACCTTGATGATTGGATGGGAGAAAGGAAATTCACCCCAGGGATCACGTCAGTCGCCCTGCTAGACAGGGGTCCAGGAAAGTAAATAATGTGGGAAGAAATAGCCAGGGAATTGTTATGGCTAGGCTTGTATAGGCCCTATGGCTGATAGCCTAGTACCAACCTATGAACCTATGAACCTATGTTAGATAAATGCAACTATGTGCAAGTACAAATGTATGAGAGATTGCAATGTACATGTATGAAAAAAAGGTAAAAACACACAAGCATATTTGTAAACAAGCTATCATATGTTTACAAACATATATGTCTATTTATACTTACGTGTGTATCTCAGTGCGTGTGTGTGTGTGTGTGTGTGTGTGTGTGTGTGTGTGTGTGTGTGTGTGTGTGTATATATATATATATATATATATATATATATATATATATGGGTTCACTACTAAATATCGAAATACCACAATCCTGACACAACTAAAACACAAAACCATCCGTAATAATGTTTTTACAGGGGGGCAAGCCCCACTGCACCCCCACACCCCCCTGCAACTTAAATATACCAACTCCGAGATTGCACTACAGTGGAGAGAATGGCAAAGTTCCCATTCCACACTGTACAGCAATCTCCATTCACAGTTTTTGAGATTCTGCAATCTCGAGATTCTGTTTGCAGGTATTGTATGTATATATATATATATATATATATATATATATATATATATATATATATAAGAAAAAGTCGTTCTCATGTAGGCACGAAAACGGCAGGTCACTTCCAAACACTTCTAAACACTAGTGCACCTCCAAATGCTAATATGATATCTGAATAGTCAAAAGTACATATGAAATCCAAAATCGAAGTTAGAAATAACGATATTCCAACCAAATATATCGTGAAGCAATATTTAATTCTGGAACCAGTGAGCGCTTTCACCCGAAGGCTTTATCAAACTTCTACATACACTCACAGTCAATACAAATTTAAATACACTCTAAAGACATCTGATAGGTCAACACAATAATGCGTGACAATTACTTAAAATCACACACACTCTAACTAAATAAAAGCATATCACAACTTTAAAAATGCATTATTCAGCATCTAAAATGTATCACCATTAATTACATATGCATATATAAAAAATCTTATAAAATGCATTCATAACGCTTATACTAAACAGGAAACAGCAGACTTACTATCATAGATGGTGCAGGCTTCAACACCAATTATTAATTATTAAAGCCAAAAGAAGTCTGAAGTACATATACATCATCAAAGTCCAATAGGACATTATAATGTCAAAAAATATATATACGTATATATATAAAATTAAGTATTAAGTAAACCAAGTAACATTTACTTCTTCATTACAAACTATTCAGGAAGTGGCGATCGAACCTAGCAGACCGGTTTCACACCCTGGTGTCATCAGTGTAATGTATATAGATATATATATATATATATATATATATATATATATATATATATATATATTTGGGTGTATTATTTTCCATTAAATGGGTCAACTTTGATATCTATTTTGATGACACCATTTGGTTGACATATGGTCAACATGTGCAACAGATCAACAATTCCTGGGTAAGAGAATATTCACTTTCCCATGGGATTTTTATTCCATTTTTAATAACATAAAATCCTTATCATTAAGTTGATGTTTAAGACCTGCTGTTTTAAGCTTTAGTAGTCTTTTTCTACCTTACTATTTTTTTTTTTTGTCAAATTTCCTAATTCTTTTTTGGTTACTGTATTAAACAGATGGCTATTCCATTCAAACTTTCTGATACTAGTTGTGATCTCTTTGTTTGGTAAGGAATTGCAACCGATGTTGATCTGTTCCATTTTATATGCTCTTCAAAACCAGATGACATTGAAGATTCTTATTCCTATTTGTATAAGCATCTCTATCAGGAGTCTCATATTTTATTTAAGATTTTGTGGAGTTTCAAATTGCATTCTAGGAATATTATGTACAAAAATAAGAACCCTCTCATCACATTATTTGCTTCCATTACAGTTGTCAGCAATCCTACCTCATTATTCCTCAGTGTCTGTCATTTGTAATTATATAGCTTTCATAATTTGCATGCTCAATATATAGCTCCATATTATTATCTGTTATTACTTTTAGAGATACATTAATTTCCCTTCCAATCATCTTTATTCACAAAACTTATTTCCCAACCACAGACTCTAAAAGCATCTCATTCTCTTTTAAATACTTAGCCAACTCATAGAAGAACAAGATCACCTCCCAATTCAACCCAATATCGGTGATTCTTTCTATTCTTTGTACGTCAAGATTTATTACAGCACTGCCCATCACTAGGTTCATCAAATTCTTTGCAAAGTTCTTTAACTATTTTCTATTTCACAGATACCTGAAAGCCATGTTTCTTAAACCTAAGTATGGACAGACAGATTTTAACTTGTTCTTTGTCAAATCTAAGTTCAGTGCCATTCAGTATATCTAGACTCGCCAGACTTTGGCAAATTTCATGTACTTGCAGGTACTGGAGGAACCTCAGGGCTTGCTATAAGGACTTTCGTGAAAAGGCACTGTTTCTGTGAGGCATAGAATTATGATTTAGAAACATATTAGTTGTAATAAGGAAAAAACTTATTATCAGATTTTCTGCTGTTGTTAACACTGGGAGCCCTTGAAGAGTGCTAGGAGAGACAACCCTTTATTCATTCACCCTCACACAATACAGACATTGAAAAAAAACACACAAACACACACAATGTCTCCTCTTACATTTTCATTGGCCCTTGTACATTGTGGATGATTATAGTTAGTCACTAATGCCAGACAAAAGAGTTTAAGGCTTCATATCCTTCAGTAAATGCATGCTAATGAAGAAGCTGTTATTCTAGTGACTTTCTAACTTTATAAGATTAATATTTAAAATCTATCCCTGGTTCTTTGTTGTTGTCACCCCATCAGTTTCAGCCTTGTCTAGATTTCTTGTGCTACAAGATTTAGATGTATGCTTATATGTTCCCTGTCTCTGTCCCACATTACTCGTGAACTGTTGGAAGCCTTGAATAAAACCCATGATCCTCATTATATTACAAAAGTTTTCCATAGTAATGTATCAGTTTAACAGAGTGTGTCAATGTTATTGGTTCCTGTGTTAAGGGTGCAGAGTTCAAAATCTTTTTTCCACTTCCGTTGTAATGTATTTTTTCTACTTTTCCTGATTTTTCCCTGGTGTCAAGCTTTTGCATAGAGAACTAATATTCACAGTGGGAGGTGGGATGCCACATAGTGTGATTCTGTTTTAATGCTTTCAAGGCATTCTATTTAGATTATCCTTCGTGTCTAGTGTTCCTCCCCACTTCACAATGCCTTCCTTATTTTTCATAAGTGCTATTAAGGCACACCGTTAGAGAATTATTCCTGATGATGAGTGTTCCTCACTCTACCCATATCTTTGTTAAGTGCCTTTCAGACACGATCTGTTATGCCCAGTGACTAGTGATTCCATCCATCCACATCTTGTATAGGTGCCATTAAGGTACAATATTGAATGGTTCCTGATGTCTTGTTTTCTTGTCAACCTTAAGTGCCATTAAAACATGACATTGAATGGTTTGTCCTGGTATCTCGTACTCCCCCTGACTCTATGTGTAATTAAGGCATGATACTGAATGGTACCCCCCAGCAGATAGTGTTCCACATCACCATATGTGCTATTAAAGCACAATATTGAATGGATCTCCCTGTTGACTAGATTTGTCCAAGTTGCATGATTTGCTCCTTAGTCTAGAAAAGTCCCCTGACTTCCTCCCACATTCACATATTTAGACATTCAGGCATACACACACACACACACACACACACACACACACACACACACACACACACACACACACCTAGAAAACCTAATCCCTCACAAACCTCTGTACTGTGACTGCCAAGACAGACACACACTCACACATAAACTCACATATGCATCCACACACATACACAGATGCACACACACCAAAACTACTTGCCCATTAAATTTCTTTTCTCTTTCCTCTACCACAGTTGGTGCACACAGGCTTATGGCTATGCTCATTTTCCCATCCTTCTCTTTTTTCATATGTTTTCAGCTTTTTCAGTTTCTGTGTTCAGTATCTGAATATCGTTTATATAACTCAGATTTTTTCACTTCTCATAATTTAGTTGATTAAATCAATACCCATTCCTTTTTTTTCCGATGTACTTTATTAAAAATGCTTACATTTCTGATATTCTAACTCTTCAAGCTCCTTGAAAAAAACATAGAGAGCTATACATGTTTAAATCAGATTCCTGATTTGCCCATTCCTGCTTCCTTGTGCGTTTTCTTAATTTCATTATTTTATTTCTCTCATCACCCCTGTTGTAATCTCTTTTGAGTTTTGGTACCTCTAATACTCTAAACATTCTATATTTTACATTTTCATCTCTCTATAGTTAATGATTTACTGTTCCAATATTAATTTATGAACTATCTTTTCATCTGATAGTATTTTCAATGCCTCTTGTGATCAAATTCCTACCCCTCAAAGAAGGCCTCTGTCTTTGGCATCTTAAGTACTGATCTGTAAGCAATTTATAGGCAATTATGATCTTATACAGCTTTCATTTTGCCTTACATCATAATCCCAACTGCAATTCCACAATAAATGTGTTGTAATTTTTTGAAGGGTCTTCTAGGAAGTAAAGTGATATTTTCCCACTCAAATTAAAAAAAAAAACACATTATACATATATATATATATATATATATATATATATATATATATATATATATAGATAGATATACCTGTAAAGTTTCTTACTTAATTATATTTATGTAGAATCTATTTCCTTATCTTTTGTCTATTGACTTTTTCATTAATGTTCTATCCAAATATTTCAATATTTTGTATTAACTTTTTTGTCTATACTCCACCTGCATATTAACTTTGTGCCCATTTTTTGTCAATTTCCTTTGTTTCATACTTGTTACTTTCCCTGTTGTGTTTATGCTTACAGCACTCTCAACACTTTATGTGAATTAACACTGTATGCACTCACTGTGCTTTTAATTTTTTTTATTATTATCATTATTATTTTGTGCACCCTGATGAAAGACTATAAATTCACATGATTTAAGGATACTGGTCAACATGTTGTTTTGAATCATAGCATTTCTTTGTGTAAATGTATAATATTCAATTCCAGAATCACACACCTCCACAACCTGAGCTTTGTTAGTAGATCTTTACTGTAAGCTAGGTATGCCTTTGTTTTATTACATAAATTGTATTTTTAAATATTTTTCTTCACTGCATCCTCAAGTAAATATTATATTAGTAACATTAAGAAAGGTGTTGAAACAACAATACTCAAAAAGCCCACAAAATATGTTCTTACTACTTGGTCTTGTCATGTTTGTCTTCAACAGTGGTTTACACAGGTTCACTTTTTGTGTTTTCTTTTTTTCAATATTATGTTAACTACTGTTAAGCTTAACCAGCTTTGCTTCTATGTTGTCTACAGCACCATTTTTCTTTAAATCCTTGATACAGCAATTGTAAAAAAGGTGTTTTTTTTTCTTCTGGTGATCATTTATGACATGATAGTTAAAATATTTGGTGCTGCATACCCTACTTTCTTTCTGTTGACTACCTGTGATATATATTTTAGATTGTAGTGTTTGTAAATTTCCTTCCTCTTCAATTTACTGTTTATTTTATCCTGTTTCTGTTGTATCACTGAAACCATTGTGTACATGTTGTATATGTTTTTCATCATAGCAGCACAGTTGCAGCTATTATACATACACTGTTTATATTTCTGGTGTTTTTCTCCTCAAACCTCCACTGAGGAGGTGTTTGATCATCAGTCTAGTTGGGCTTTCCTGGTAAACAAATGCAAAATAAAAATAAGATAAAATAAATGTATATGCCAACCTTACAACTAGATCCTCATGTTGTGATATACTGACACATTTTTGACACATGCATCCATGTGCAGAGGGCTACCATTTTGCTTTTTGAGTGGACCAGATTGATTGTCCATGACTACTTTATGCAGTGGGGAATGTGAGGGCTCCCACTTGGTGAGCAAGTGAGAGAATCTTTTCCTGTTCTTCCTGTACAGGAACTTTGAGGAGCATCTGCTTAGCCATTATCATAACCCATTGTAGATTGTTGATGTCCAGTATAAGCTGCCATAAATGCTAGACAATGTCACTGCCATCCTCCATTTGGGTGAACAATAAAGGCATCAATGCAGTAGAATAACGTATTGCCACCCTGACTAAATAAATTATATGCATTTTTTATCATGATTGTCTTCTACTGTCATAACTGTTTGCAGATGTATACTTAACAGTATGTACTTTGTTTTCTAGCAGGGTAGATGCAATGACTGACTAAGACTGGCTGTTGCAGAAGGCAAGACTGCCTCAGGCAGTATGGTGTGTGTGTACTGTGTGACAGCACACTTCACATCTCCACTTATGTTATTATCATACCTGTTTCTGATAACTGTTTCCCAGCCTGTCACCCTTCTGTGGGTCCAGCTGTCGAAGGTAAAGAAAAGAAGGAAGACTAATCAACACTACATCAACCTCTGCCAAATGATGGATATGGGTCAGTGTTGGCCATGATGGCAGCCTCTCAACAGGGGAATAAAGTCTCCACTACTGGGGGTGACCTGAGAATTCACTGGTACCCTTTATGTTTGAGAGTGATATGAAGGCTCCTCTTCTGAAAGTGGATGGGGAATCTCCCAGCATTAAGTGCAAAGACTCCTCGCTCCCAAGATGTGTTCGTAGATGAACACCTGCACAGTAAACATCGAGCATCTTCTATTACCGCTGGTCAAGTCACATGATAGGCAGCCTTCAGACATCATGTATCTGAAAAAGCAATCATCCCATAGTATCAACAAACCAAATGAGTGATGCCTAGGTTTGTTGTACTTTTGTTGGCCTGACAGCCAGCCAAACCAACTGTTTAGCCTAACTTGTCCATTATATGCTCCCTCTCGTATGTGTCATTCCTCTTTACTTATTCATTGTTCACCCTCTGTATTCATGTATATGCCAATCCTCTGAACTCCTGACCCTTTGTGTGTATACTATTAGTCTTTGTGTTCTGTTTGTATGTCTGTCCCTGTTACACGACCATCTCTGTCTACCCCATCACCAGCCATCACTTATTAACTTCCCCACTTAATCTTCTTTTATAAAAAGTACAAAAAGGTCAGTTGGCCTGATGGCACAGAAGGAAGGCATCCTTCCCCAGTGCTGGTAACCAAAGTTTGGGAACAGACTTAGAGTTGCAGATAGCTATTCTGGTGCCCGTTCCCATCTTATAATCTGGCACCTCTCAACTCTAAGTTGAGGAGCAAAAAAAAAATCCTCTGCACTAAATTGTAGCAACTACTTGAAACTACTTTAATACTTGCTAAGTAGCATGCAACACCACAATTCATGCCATACACGAAATGCTAAAGTACTTTGATTCCAGTTCAGAAAGGGAAACAAAGAAATAAAATAAAACAGTACTTTGCTCTAAACTGTAGCAACTGCTTACTGCAAATGTAACAAACAGTGCTGCAGTTTATGTCACACACAAAGAATTAAGGCACTTCATATCCATTTCTACAAAAAGATCTTGTGCTCAAAACTTTATTGATATAATTGTAGCTAGCAACGCTACAGTTTAACCCATGCATAAAGCACTAAAGTAGTTCAGTTCCAGTTCTATAACAAAAAAGCTCCTATTAAACAGAAGCAAATTGTTTTCGACATTTGTTTATGCCTCATACAGAATGTGCTTCAGTTCTAACCAAAGTTGCAATACCAATTTATTTCTGAATGCTGCTAATGCACTGTATTGAAGATTGAGCTGCATCTGCTGATTATGCCACTAACAATTTGCACCGGGGGTAACTGCCCCCTTCACTCCTCCCTATCTGTGCTACTGAGGAGACACATTTTGCTGGTAAGGATGCTCACAGAGGTAAGATGAAGCAGTTAGTGATGAGCTGTACTATCCCAGTGGGTGTGTTTGGAAACCTGATACTAAGGCGACCCCTAGTCTAGAATGGGAGCATCACTGGCTAAGGACATCAGAGCACCTGAAAAAGGTGACTTGATTTTGTTACACTAGACATATCACAGCTAGGGTCAGTGGCTTGTTACTGCTTGAGTTTCAGCCCAGGTTGTATATGTGCTACTCTCCATTGATCAGTCACTCTCTTGGTGTAATAATGATTTAAAATTGAGGTCAACTTCTCAAGGAGCTGGCGAGCCCATCTGGCAAAAGGACATAGCTTTAGGCTGCATAAAGTGGGATGGGGAAAACATTTTAAAAATCTTGCAAAAAGGGCTCTGGGCATCTTTCATTACAAAACATTTATTCGCCCTTCCCACTAACCTCCCTGGGAATTTTGGATTCCCTTCTGTGTTTACCTCTTCTTGCTATTCTCTCCTTTTCAGCTTTCCTATCTACCCCAACTTCCTTTCTTTTTATATGTTGAACAGAGCTGCTGTCTGGTGTGCACACCTACACTGGCATGTCAGCTGGGTTCTAGTTGCAGCTATACTTGTCTACATTGCATGCATAAGAGTATATCGACTAGGCTGCATTAGCTTGCCTTAGCTGTGATGTCTCTCACATTGGCTACGTGACCCTCCCTATGCCGCTTGTTCAGTATGACCCATACTACAGCCTAACATTGTCGTTCCCATTACTGCTGCACCTCTAGTTTTGTATGTGGCACATATGAGACACTTCATCAAAATGCAGGCACTATCCACTGCATAATATATGTCACATTAACTATGTGACACTTTGCAAAATGACTATCTCAAATACCAGCATTACGAAGTCATGCAGCTGTTGTTTATGAGTTCAAGCCTATATATTACACACTTTATATTTGAATCTAACACAGACCTTGTATAAAAAGTGTTTTGAATGTATTAATAACATTTCCTTTATTCCCAAAGATAGATTTTCATGTGAATCAAAGGGGGTAATTTATATTTTGAATTGTCCTTGTAATATGTTCTATGTTTGAGAAACGAAAAGGATGTTTCAGTTAAGATTTATGGAACGTATTAGGGACATTAAAAATTGTAAAGAAGAAAAAAACAATTGCTGCTCATTTTATGAAATCACATAATAATGATTATTCATTACTGAAGGGAAGCATTTTAGAACAAATTAATTGTTTTTGTATGGATGAAAATGTTTTAAAGGAAAAACTTCTATATAAAGAAAGTATTTACATTTTGAAATGTAATACAGCAGTCCCTATGGGACTTAATGGGGAACTGAACTGGAGAAGTTTGCTTTAAGGGGTAAATGGTTTAAGGAGTTAATTAATTATTTAATTGATGTATAATGTGTATATAAGCTTGATGTTTGATGAGATTTGTATTCCAAGAAGGTGTTTTCACCAAGAAGCTAGAAATAAAACAGTTTTATCTGAAGATTTGTGTTTCATTTGGATCCTGGTTGTTCATCTGTCGAAGTGAGGAGTGGTGGTGTTGTTGTCTTGTATACAAAGTGATTAGCTCACTTCTACTGACTTTGTTGACATTATGCTCTGCATTATATTTTAATATAACAGTTTCATACCAGAGCAATTAATAGATACAGAGGTATACCAACCCAGGCTCATTTTATTTTAATGAGACCTTTTTATTGTTATAATTTCGATAAAATCAAGGGCAAATGGAACTAACTGTTAATCAGCATTCAGTATGCCATGTTGCTCACAGTAAATATAGTTTACATGGTTTATATATCTTGAGAAATCCTTCTACATGGTACACCTCATCACAAAAGTGTCCTCATCCAGGAAAAAAGAGGTCATTGTTCCCCTCTACTCGACACTCAGACCCACTATAGAGTACAACGCCCCTTTTGGAATGTACCTCACAAGACATCTGCAGCAGCTGGAAAGGCCACAGAAGTACCTCACAAAGAGGATTACTGGCCTCAAGCAGATGCCTTACACTGACCATCTCAAAAAACTCCAGATTTACTCCGTAGCATATCGCCTACTCTGAGGTGATCTCTGCCTAACATATAAAGCTATGTCAAACCCAGAGCTGTTGGACATGCTACACCTAAAGAAATCCCATTCCCTCCAAGCTACAAGCTATAGGGACCTAAACCTTGTCACCACAATAAATAGGACATGCTGAAGGGATAGATTCCTGTCCCAGAGACTTCCCATACTCTGGAACAAGCTACCCATCTATGTCAAGTAAAGTTCCTCATTAGCACTCTTCAAGAAAAATCTTGATGAGTGGATGGGAAATACGAAATACACCCCGGGGATCACTTCTGTGGCTCTGCTCGACAGGGGCACAGGAAAATAACTTTCTTGGGTGGCGTAAGCCAGGGAACCTTGTTGGTTAGGCTTACTTAGGCCCTTGGGCCAATAGCCTAGTACCTACCTATGAACCTATGAACCTATGAGTGTGTATAAATAACTTGTTATAATGTGTATCATATTGTTAAACAGGCACAATTAGTTATTTAGATGCAGTCATTATAAGAAGTTGAAATAATCTACAATTAATTACACAAACTATTCTACCTTCAAATTGAATTTTCTCTTAAATGAAATACACAAATGTTAGTACTAAACACCATAGGCACCGGAACCATAGGGTGAGGGGGAGGGAGCACCCCCCCAATTTTACAGCTACAGTGGGAGGAGGACCCAAAAGAGGACTCATGCGTGCTTTGCACGCTAACGTGAAGAAAACAAAAGTGCACAGAACTATGCTTTTAAACACAGCTGCCAGAGTCAGCCATGGTAAGATGATATTTTTATGTCCTCTGTTCAGCTGCTTTTAGTTGTTATAGTGCTCTGATGTTCATTTAGTAGTTATGGTGCTCTGCCTTTCATGCAGTAGTTATGGTGCTCTGCCTTTCATGTAAATTTGTCTGATTCCAGCAGTTTGGTTGTGTCAGACATCAAGCCATTGCTTCTCCGCAAATCCTGAACTCAGCGCGACTTCACCTTCGCAGCAAACTTATTATTATTATTATTATTATTATTATTATTATTATTATTATTATTATTATTATTATTAGTTGTATGGTGCAGTCACTATAAAGCTCTGAAATTAGACCACAAGCACATGGTTCTTGGGCCAGTTATCAGACGTAAATAACTGTGCAGTTAACTTTCATCGCACAACTATTCTCCATAATTGACGTTGTTTTATTGTTTTGCACTAATATTACATAAGAACTGAATCCTTTCTAGCAATAAGTTACTTAACTTTTCAGCTATATTGTACATTTTTATTAAGTGCCACAGTTCATTCTCACATATACAAACATCTATGCGCTTGAAAACAGAGTGTGGTTTATTATACCATCTCTACACTCAGACTTTAAAAAGACTTGTAAAGGAAAAAAACTGTGTGTGTGTGTGTGTGTGTGTGTGTGTGTGTGTGTGTGTGTGTGTGTGTGTGTGTGTGTGTGTGTGTGTGTGAGACACCCCCTCCTTCAGTGAATTGTGAAGCAAAGACTGCAGTGGGAGTGTTAGTGGTCACATTGTCAAGAGTCACAAGAGGAAGATCAGTGTTGTAGAATGACTAAACTATCCTGGGATCCCTGCAGGAACTATTACACTGGAATTTCTGATTTGTCATTACATTTCAACAATGTGTAAACAAATCCAGACCGTATCAGGATTTCCATTTTGTTAAGTAAACTGGTAAATAAGAGCTGATGGCCAGTGTTGTGGAGTACAACACTGGTGACCTCCTGTCTTTTTTTTTTTTTTTTTGTGGAGCAAGAACCCACTGGTATCTAATTCACTGGTGATCGAAAAAATCCAGCTTTGCCTTTAGTTAAAGACATTCCTCAATGTGTTTCTTTTAAGAATATTGCATAAATTGGCAGCATTATTCATTGAACATTTGTAATTACTTTTAAGTGTCTAGAAGCCAGAGGTGAAAGGATCCTTCAGATATGAAGTTCAAAGCATTCTGTCTCAAAAGGGAGAAACATTTTGTAAGTTGTCATCCGGTATTATTAACACATGCTGTAGGGAATGAATTGCAGGAAACAAACATTTGAATTCAAACAATTGTACTGCATGCAAACTTTCTGTGAGCTAACAAAGATAGAAAGTTAGGTAGAAAGACAGACAAGCAGATTGATATATATATATATATATATATATATATATATATATATATATATATATGGTTTACTATCGTTTGTGCGAACGACAGTCTGTGGGCAGTACTGCTGTTGAAAATAAAAATGTCGTGCAAAAAATTTAAATGGATGTGATAGTCGAACACACTTATGTGAATGCAGTAGTGCTTTCACATAAGTGTATTCGAATATCTGCACGGAGATCATGGTACAGTAGGGATTGGAAATTCATCCATATCCCCACTGTAGTGCGATCTCTGAGTTAGATTATATTAGTAGTAGAGGTGTGGGAGGTGCAGCCCCCCACAGGGGGGGTGCAAGGGGGCTTGACCCCTGCAAAAATGTGATATGTCGTATAGGAGTCTGATTTACATCAGCTCTTATATGGCTATTGGGTGATGGTTTCGGTAACAATGTTGACTCAAATGTGTCTATCATTTGGATCAACATTGTGTCCATTGGAAATGTTTGTGCTCGGTTTTACTTTTCGTTGTTTCGAACTGCAAATGTTTTGCCATTCGAACAAGCGATAGTAAGCCTATATATATATATATATATATATATATATATATATATATATATATATATATATATATATATATATACATGCACATACACATACACGCACACACAAACATGCTATATATATGCATGCACACACATAGACAGCTAGACAGACAGATAATGCATGGGTATATATATATATATATATATATATATATATATATAGATATATATATATATATAGTGAGAGAGAGAGAGAGATGGAGACATGTCTATCATTCTTTTTCCACTTTCACATGTATGCATACTGTCAGGAATTCAGAAAACGCTTCATCGTTAGCCACAAAATCTATGAAGAAAATACCTCAAGGGGTGTGAAAGGTTCAGATGCCCTTGGTTTTGCTGAATTACCTCAGGAACAATGATGACAGTCTGTTACAGACCCAGAACAGTGGGGTACTAACACCTCTGACAATAGTGGAGGTTGCTGTCCATAAATAATACCTTTAGAGCTGAGATATTTTACTTTCAAAGTACCATGTCCTTGATCTTGCTTTTAGAAGATACATTACATAAGGAGGATTAGTAGTTCTTGAGTGAAATATTTTGAAATATTCCCTAAATATAATTGATGTGAACTATATACCCCTGTCCAGAGAAAAGAGGATACAAAAGCAACCTGTAAAAAGTAAAAAAGGCTGATTTTAAAGGGTCTTTTGGAAAGGGGAAATGACAGAAAGGCAACACTAATTTGAAACAAGTGCTAAATGTAGTATGATTTGTTTGTGAGGGAGAGGGGTATTACTTCAGAAAAATCTTGGAGAAGAGTGATAAAGGGAAAAGTTTGACTCAAGACCTACCTCACCACTCCTAGTCAGAAAACAATAATGCAGGAGGTTCCTTTCTGCACTTATAAAGCTGTAAGAGTGCAGGACTGGGCAGTTTCAGACGAGTGTGCCTGCAGTAGTTATGGTACTCTGCCGTTCATGTAGTAGTTATGGTGTGTGTGTGCGCATGTGTGTGTGCATGTTTGTGTGCTCAAACTTTGTAACTTAGGTACAAGAGCCTGCATTCTCTACCCATACCACCACTTGTGATTCAGGAAGTTGAGTTAGCTCTCATCTGTCTAGATTTTCACAGAATATTTGGATAAAAAATTGTGGTTGTCTGGCAAATCAGTGAGAATGGAATTCAATAACTAATGATATCCCTTTAAGTTTCATTCTTCCTATCTTTTTAGGAAACACATGGTAACACAAACACTATATTAGCAACTCTCTAAGATTATACAAGCAATATTTAAAATGTGTCACTGGTTTTGGGTCTTTGCCCCCCCAAATAAATTTTGGGATTTTCCAGATTTCTTCTGCTGTTAAATTGAGAGATTTAGCTGTGTCAAGTGGATGGTGCAGTGGTGCAGTGGTACTGATGTTGCTTCACAGCAAGAGGTTCTCTGGTTCAATTCTCTCTCAGCTAGGGTGCCTACTGTGTGGAGTCTGTATGTCCTCCTTGTGTTTGTGTGGGTTTCCTCTGGGTGATCTGGTTTCCTCCCATGTTACAAAAACATATGTCTGGTGCATTTCTCCCTGGGCCTCTGCTGAAAATTGGCTTCATTCCAAGTTGGACTTTCCTGATAAACAAATGTTAAATAAATAAAAAATGTTGCAAGGAGCTGAGAGGTTCAGAGGAAGAGAAGTGTAGGGCTCCTTATTCCAAGTCTGTTTGCATTGTTAGTTGCATAACAGGTAGTAGCCTTACTTTTGATGAAGAAGGCTGTGGGTTCTACTCCCACAATATGCAGATGGATCGCAGATACTGTACTGTGTTGTACTTTAAAGGGAGTGGAGGCTGCCGTCCGAGTTACCTAGTAACTATGAACCTGTTATTAGTTTGCCATCCATTCCCTATTGTAATATTACTAGCTTATCATTTTTCTTAATGTAACATAGACAATTTATTCGTCAAGGGCATCAGCCACTTTATTTGTAGATGAAACAATGAAATATAAAGTTGTTTCCTAGCAATAACCTCTTCATTAGTTAGAGATCCCTTTAATGTGGAATTATTTAGATGGCTTACTTCTGCAGGGATTTTGCATATTTACTGATATTGGTGGATTGTAATGACAGATGTTTGAGTGGCCTTTTATGGCTAAAATTTTCTGAAATGCACGGTTTTGTCATTATTGGTTCATACATTTTGTTTCATTGCTGACTAGAAGACTGTTCAAAACTACAAATTTAAATCACATTCTAACAACTGGTGATGTATTATACAAGGAATATAATTTAATACAATCAGGAAGGTGAATCAAAGGATGCATACATATATGCATGGCCCTAAAAATGTGTTTGAAAACAGCCCAGAGGAAAGTGTGAAAGGCTCAAAATCATGGGCAAATTGTAAGCTTTACTCTTGTTACCAAAGCAATGGATGAAGGTAAAACAGTTCACACCACATTACCTTGACCAGGCCAAGCCTTCTGACACAATCCCCTACTCAGGTGTAGTACAAAAGATGAATAATGTAGGAGCAAAGACTTGCATCACTTGCAGGATTGCCAACTTGTGCACAGGATGCAGGAGATCAAAATAGGGGAAGAGACCAGTCACCAATGGATTCCCCCAGGGTTCGGTGCTGAGACTTTTTCTGTTTGGCATATACATCTCAAAAGTAGAAGGAAATACCAAAGGTCTTTGGCCAGCTAAGTTTGAGATGACTGCCAGCTAGGAGCAGTTATTGAATCCCCAAATGACTTAACCATCATACTGGAAGTTTTGTCCCAAATAATAACTGGTGTCAAAATCATGACAATGCCCTCTGAGAACTGACCCAATTGTTTGGCATTTGGGAACTTGTTTGTACAGTGACCTAACTTTTGACCAACATGTGCCCAGAGTCATAAGAAAGTCTTTCTATATTGCACAGCTTATAAACAAATTGATTGTGACTAGATCTAGAGATGATGTTGTCCCCCTTTACAAAGCTCTCATTAGGTCAATCATTTTGATTAATGCCCACTTTGGCATGTATCTGTCCATCCCCATGCAGCAATTGGAATACGTTCACAGATACCTTACTAAAAGGATACAAGACCTAAACAATAGGTCTTGCATGGACCACCTCAAAGATTTATTACTATACTCAGTATCCTACAGAGTGCTTAGAGGTGACATGTCTGGCATACAAGGCAGCCTCCGACCTAATACAGATGGACCTACTGAACATCAGCAAGTCAAATTGCATCAGAAATACTCAGTCCAGGTATCTAAACTGGATGTTGTGGAGAGATGGATATATATCACAGAGGCTACCACTGTTCCAGAACTGACTATCCATAAAATAAAAAAAAGCTCATCCGCCCATATTCATATGCAACTTGGCTATAAGGATGAGTAATAGAAAATGTACTTCAGGATTGCCCTTCATGCCACTAATGGAGAGAGGCAGTTCCTAAATGCTACATCCCTTACATGGGGTCCCTTCAAATTGTCTATGGTATGATCACAGTTATTCTCACTAGGGCTAATATACCGTTATCAGCCATGGGATAGGTAAGACCAATCAGAAAATATTAATTCAAGCACTAAAAGGGAATTGCATATGCTTAAAATGTCCTCCAAGTGAACCTATGTTGTGGTAGTAAATAGTTATAAAAAAATTGCCCTTTTTAGATCACTAAGTGTCCCTCCCCCCCCCCCCCCCCAGTCTTCAACAGCTTCCAGCACCTCTGCTAAACACAGACTTTCAAGTTAGCAAGTTAGAGGAAGTTTTAAGCAGAAATGTAGATTACACAGTATAAAATATACATGCACATGCCAGTTCTAAATAGGAAGTGTTCATAATTCAGCTAATGAAATAAAAATATTGCAAATATTTTTATTAGTTATTATAAGTGATCATTCTCAGTTTCACTAGTAACATTATGTTATGCAATATTTGATGAATCATTAAGGGCACAAGACAGCAAATGGAATGTTACGAGAGGTCAAAATAAAATGCAAAGTAAAGCTTAATGCTTTTGAAGAAATCAGCCACTGAATGTATTTAACCTTTTCAAAAATTTCTTGTAAGAAAAAAAAGCATTTTCACATCCTCAAATATATTATTAAACAGGTAAAACATCATAAAAAGATACAGTAATATGAGAAAGACTCATTTTGTTTTTATGAGACCTTTTCATTGTTAGAATTTTGATAAAATCAAGGGCTGAGGGAACTGAGTGTTAATCAGCATTCAGTATGCCATGTTGCCGTGAGGAACAAGTAAATGTTATATACTCTAAGTAACCTGGTCCTCCCCTGTAATTTGAACTGCATATAATGTCAATGGGCGAAATTCCACAAGACATACTCTTACTGTAAGTCCTTCCTAATTCTGAAAGAACTGCCCTCAGTATAAGTAAAAACTTACTTCAGTGTAAGGCCTATCTATAAAGAGGCTTACACCAAGGGCCAGATTCCAAAAGGCTTGCTCTTAGCCTGCTCTCAGTGTTAAGTAGTCACTTACTCCAAGAGCAAATCTTTTGGAATTGGGCCCATCATTTACAAAGTTAAAAAAAAAAAAAAAGATAAAAGAGCTTGACAAGATTTCCTCCAGAACAACACCGCCAATAAATAACTGTATCTATATATCTCCGAGGTGAGGCAATAGACAGGACAGTTATTTTCCAGTACAGTTGGTTATACATCCCAGAAGACAAAGCACCCAACTAATTCATATCAGA
Source organism: Protopterus annectens (assembly GCF_019279795.1). NCBI lineage: Eukaryota > Metazoa > Chordata > Ceratodontiformes > Protopteridae > Protopterus > Protopterus annectens. The sequence continues at coordinate 236,903,741 of NC_056731.1, read as the reverse complement.
ATGAATAGTTCTAAATCTGACAATGTCTTCACCAGTTTTCCACTTTCACTGTTATCCCAACCATCTGGCTACAGAGCTTTTATTATTAACAGATTCCTTAACAGTCCTCATTTATCCCAGCTCTGAGGGGATCCCTGGTGTCCTACATGTCTATTTGAGTGCTTTCGCAGGGGACAGCACCTACAGTATAGCCTGATCAACTGTCTATAGGTGCTTTCACAGGGCACAGCACATACATTATAAGTGCATTCAAACTGGCTATAGGTGCTTCACAGGTGACAGCACATACAGTATAGCCTGTTTCAACTGTCAACTGGTTTTAGGTTGATCAAGTCTCTGGTTATGATTTCATCTTCATAAAAATGTGTGAGCAGCTTTATGGGGTTTACCAGAAAAAAATGCACTCTCCTTATGTAAAAACATGATCTAAAGCACTGTTAATAAAGAGTCAGTTGACAAAATACGGACTACATGGTCCCATAACTGCATGGTCCCCCGTCTGCTGCAGCAGGAAATAATATATGAAAAGTACAACTGGATTCTCTTGAGAATAATAATAAAATACACACTGATAGATTCTTTTGTGATAAGTCTATCAGAGGGAAAAATGTGAAATCTTTGGAATGTGCATTAGACTGCCTCTAAAAATTAATCATGTCATTGAGGGAAATATTACTTTCCCCTAAAGTGCTGGAGTTCTGACAATGATTATATTAGAATGTTCACTTACTCACTCATATGCCTGGAGAATGTAGGATGCTCCAGGACATAATTTAATCAGTATTCTGTCTTTGTTGGCATTAATAAGTTTTCAGCAAAAGTGTTAATTTATTACATTTGTTTGAATCAGGTCGCTTTGCTTGCATGTGCTAACCTCAGTAGCATTCAGTGAATCGAAAGTGTTTATATACAACTATCAATACAACTGTCTTGTTGAAATTACAAGGATCACAGCTTTGATACTCAGCATTGCAGAATTAGACAACGAGTTGAGTGGATATACATTAAATCTGAGTTTCCATTGTCTTGTGGGCAGGGTTATCATAATCACTAATGTCTTTGATTCTCAGATACAGGTGCAGTGTTTGATTTCGACCTCTGGTTATTGGCTAGGCTTGTAATGGTCTGCAGAATGATAGCTTAGTATTTACCATGTGAACCTTAGAATATTCCCTTTTTCTCTGAAATACAACAGGGATTATAAAGGCTATAAGGCATAATAGCAGTTTCACAATTTATTTATTTATGTATTTATTTATTTAATTTATTCTGATTCACAGTTTATTTCTCAACGTATCATGCACTCATTTTTGCAACTTTCACACTTTTGATACAAATCCCTATTGTGATCTCCCATGAAGAAGTGTAACAAAGGAACATCTCCTTACCAGATGTGACACAGTTCCAGACAACAGTTATAACATTCTCTGTCCCACACTGAGCTCTGAAATGAACGATTCCATATTATTGCTATCTGTTCAAATTTGTTCAGAAAGGCACTTTAAGATCATACCTGTCAGTTCCCCCTCATTGTGCGGAACACCCTTGATACTGCCTAATATTTTGCCCTGTCCTTCATAAAACTTTTGTGTTTCTGACAAAGCACTGACGATTGCAGTTAGTCAGTCAGTCAATAATACCAGTGGCAATTAGTTCAGAGGGTTAAGGCTAGGAGCTGTAGTTCTTGCAGTATGGAGTTTGATTCCCTCGTTTGCCTATTTTGTGACTTTAAGCAAGTCAATTAACCACACACTTTTCCTGGGTCACACCTGAAAACTGAATATCTGTCCAGTGGGCTTACATGCTTAACAAATGGGAATTATTATTATTGCTATTTTATCCAGCAGTTGACACATAAGGTTAAGGCTGTGAGCTATAGTTCCTTTGATAAAGGTTTGGTTCCCACAGCCATCATTTGCCTACTGCGTGACCTTGAGCAAATCACTTAATAAGACAGTGCCTTGTGGCAACTTGAAATTTGTGCTAGGCTTCTAAATGGTCCCCTGAACTGCAAGTCTATCTATGGACATTAGAGTTTCATACTTCTTAATTTTCATTAAATACATATTGATGCAAAACCTGCTGATCTTTTAACCGTTTAAGAATAATATTGAAAATTTGTCCCTGATTTTGGCCTTTGTTCCTTTGTTATTTTTGGCTTTGTCCAGAATTCTCAAGCAAAGTAATTGGGAGTCATGCTCAGAGTGGCCAGTAATGAATGAATTTAAGCATCATAAGTGTTCTCAACAAACTTCCTCTAAACAATACTGTCCCCTACCAAACTCCACTACTCTTTGCTTTCTCTGAAAATGGATAAAGGACCGTAGCATAATCTGTTTGCCCAACGCTGGTAACTATAGTTTGTCAAAATCATGTACTGCTTCCTGTAGAAACACACAAAGGGCAACCACTGAAAATGATGCTGTAGAAATGTGATGTTAACCTGGATTATTCAGTCCATCATATATCAGTGGAAAATTCAGATTCAGTAGGTTCAGTAAATACCTTATGCTGCCCTGGAAGATATTCTTATCAGAGATTTGTAATATTTAATGCACGCATGCATACATGCATGCATTTTAGACAAGCAACTATAGTGTGACATAATTATAAAATCCTTCACAAAATCTGTTTTTTATCCAGCAATGCCTTAGGGGAAGGAAGTGCTGCTTAGCAGAAGGCATGTGTACATTTTATGTAATAATAAGTGATTTAGAAAGACATTTTGAGGCCTTTGTACTTTGGTAAAATGTCTGAGATACTGTATGATTTTTGTGTAACTGGAGGTCATATTTGTTTGTGGGTTTTTTTTTTTTTTTTTGCTCATAGTATTTGTTATAGCGTTTTGCATTATTGCTTTAGGTTTGTACATTTTAAGAGAAGCAGGGAGTGGCAGATACATTCACCTTTCAGTTATATATATGGTGTGTGTGTGTGTATAAATATTTATATACATATATATATATATATATATATATATATATATATATATATATATATATATATATATATATATATATAAATATATATATGTATATAAAACATAGACGTGTATCACAGGATTACCTCTTCAGTGGCTGCTGGAGACTGACATATCTGTGTGTGAAATGCATGGCAGTATTAGTTCAGGAAGGAAACAGATTTATCCAAATTATGTGAAACACAAAATAACCAAAATCAACAAATAAGTGTTTTTTGGCAGGAGGAAAGCCCCAGCTCAATAACTCGAAAACTGTACTAAAGGAACAAAATTCACTTTAAATGTAATTTTTTTTCATTTTGCCCTTTTTCCACATCAGTAAAAACCCACTCTAGAGGGAGACGTAACACCAAATTAGACGAAGGAGTATTCAAGTTTTAGATGCCCAAGCAAGAATATAACTAAGAATACTACCATACAGACAACAAATATTGAGGGATAACCTTATAAAGATTGCGGGGGGTGCTCAAGTATTTATTTATTGTATTTGTTTACTAGGAATGTCTGAACGGACAGAAAGCTAACACTTTTCAAAGGAGACCAGGAGAAAAAGCTCCAAAAAATTCCAGCATTGCATAAAGAAAACAGTAAAGAGAGGTATACAAGTAATCAACAAATATGCAAAATGTAAAAGCTCTAGAAAAACATTACATAAAAACTTATTAAAATGAGGTCTACAAAGTAATGAAAAATATACAACATTTAAGCAGAGTACCATTAATTAGTAGCAGCAGCATCTAATGAGCTGTGATACATATTTGGAAAAGAACTTGCTAGAAGGAAAGAAAAGGAGGGAATGGAGGGTTAATATGAAGAGCTGATTGGGAATGTTTTAAGATAGATAGAAGGAGGAAGAGGGAGAGGTAAAAGACAAAGAAGAGATATTGGAGAAATAACTGAGGATATTATGCTTGGAAAGAATAGGAGATAGAAGGGGCAGAAACTTTATCACCCAGGAGTTATGCATATGCAGAGCCAGGTGTCTTTTAGGTAGTCTCTTCTTTGTGCTTTAAAGGGGTGGTGCTTGCTATGTTTCTTAGAAAGAGAGGAAGCTAGTTTTACATTTTGGCAAGGAAAGAGTACAGTACAAAGAATAACCACCTGAGATGTTTGTTTTTGTAACAGTGGATGTGGATGTTTGTCAGTGGATCTCTGCTGTCTACTTGAGTTAAAAAGTTGGAGAATATTTTTCAAACTAGGGCATTTCTCTGGATAATAAATGGGTTTATGGGAAGCAAATAGTTGAGAAAGTGTAAGATTATGCTTTAGTTCTAACCACTGAATTTTTTTAAGGCCAGATGTGTCTTATAATGATGATTGCTGGCAAACTTTGCACCTCATTATAGCACTGTTCTAGGAGTGAGAGTTGGGTGGATTATAGTTTAATCAAGATGGGAGCAGCATAAACTAGTGTAGGGATAAGAAGGGACTGAGCAATATTTTTTTCTGGTATTATTTGTGATGTATTCTTTGACTATAAAGAGAGTACCTAGCTTTGGATGGGTGTTATTTTAACTACTTGTTTTATGTGATGATCAGATTTAAGCCTTCATCAATAGTGACTCCTAGAAACTTATTTTGACTTATTAGTTCTATATTGGTGCTGTTAGAGGAATTGATTTTAAAATTATTTTTGTAGTCAGTTGAATGCTTTGGGGTAAATTAGATCAGTTTTGTTTGTTTTTTTTGTTATTTTTTTAGGTTTAAGGAACAGCTGTATATCAGACAGTCAGACCTCTGTGGCAGAGAAAGACTTTTAGGTAAGTTGTTTTAATTTAGCTATGCTTTTAGCAGAACAGTTGATTGTTGAATCATCTACATATTGTATGATAGTGACTAGTTTAGAAGCTAGGTGGAGGTCTGTAATCAATATATTGAACAACAGGGAGCTACAATAGATTCTTGAGGGACCCCCACTGTATTCAGAAGGAAAGAAGAGATGTCATGTTGCCATGTTGCTGCTCATTGCCTACTTGAGAGATGGCTGGGAAAATAAGGTAGTGATGGATGGGATCACATGACTCACAGAGAACCACAGTGTGTATATCCACATTCGTCAGTGTAACTTGACACAACATTTAACAATAGGAAATATGCATGCCTAACTGTCATATACTGTGAATAATCACATACCACATTAGTTTTTTTTAGGTTTACTTACAACAAGAGTTAGATTTCAAATGTATGCTTTATCGTATTCATTTAGATTCATTATTGCCACTACAGGCCATGCAATGAAGACTCTACGGTTTTGAGCTTCACTCTTGAGGTGATTTGCTTGGCATTCATGTCTTGACCACATAATAAGCCAGTTGTGATCGGTGACTCGCTCCTAATCTTCCATGTTTCATAGTGTGCATCCAGCAACTACATCACATTATTAATCTGAGCAGGCTTTTGATGGTTCTTCAGACATCTTGAAGCTTTTAAATAATTTTACAAGCACTATAGTGTATGACATTCCAGTTTAAATCCCCCCAAACATGAAGCATTTCTCTGACATGCATATTTTTTCTTTCTAAACCCATGCTAGCAGATTGGGAGTTGATATGTCAGTCAAGACAGCACAACTGCCCCGAAATTTCTGCTGAACAGTATAAAATGGTTATGCTGATTCAATAAAAGGGCTTACTTTTCATTTAAATGTCAGGTGAAAATGTTTATATGATCAAAAAATGTAGTCAACCAGCCTCCTCAGATATAGTAAAAAATATATTTTTTTATTTCAACAACTGAAAAAAAAAGACTTATTAAATGCCACTAGATGGAATACTAGATAAGTAATGTAACATCTCTGACATGAAAGAGTAACGTGTTATAGTTATGACAAGGTGAAGCTCTCTGCTGCATAGTGATTACATATTTGTTGCAGACACAGCACAGGCCCCTTTTAAACTGGCAGCCATCAGTAGCGCCATTACACTGCAGACTTGTCTCATAAATCAGCATAATAAAATCAATACAGATAAGAAGGGGAAGATGCAAGAGGTTGAATGAATAATGAATGGATAACAAAGATTAAAAAGCAGAGGAAGACAGGCTATATAAAACAGTTAGTCATATGTCCTTTAGCAATCAGTCTGAAAAGGAAGTGTGAATACAACAATGTGATATTGTGTTACTCAAAATGAGGTGGAAAGAAATGTTGCCAGAAAGTCAAGGAGTGAAAGAGTGAAATACAGGGCATGTGTAGGAAACTGTGATGCTTACATAATAATAGTGAGTATTGTATAGTCCAGAGGTACTGGATTATTAAAAAGGCAGTTTTCACAGAGATATGAGAAATGCAATGACCATTTTTTTTATTTTAAAATAGTCACATTTCATAGTGCACTGTATGTGTGAATTTGGTCATGCATATCAGAGCAGATATCTGTCATAACAGCATAAATTCCTTGCAACATCTATGACCTCTTCTTTGTTTATAAACTTGTTTCATTCTTCTTCTTTTAATAACATTCATACTCAGCAAAATACAAATGTTTTTCTCCTTTCATTGTAATATGCACATCCAATCAACATACTCCCAAAGTATGCCATGAATTTAGCTGCAAAATGTAAACATTTATTTTCTATTTTCTTAATAATGTCCACAGTAGAAAAAATGTTTGCCAAAGTATCTCAGAAATTTAACTGAGTGAATTTTCAGCTGAACTCTTGCTTATATTTAACTGCACATCTACAAAAAATGCTTTCTAAAATTTAAAAGCATTTGCATGCCATCCAATCCAAAGTCCTTGCTAGATTCACCAGTGAATTAAATTCTTATTGTTAGTATAACTTAATATGTAACAAGACAATTGATATAATATGGATAAGCTGTGTACTAATCTCAATATAACATTGGATCTATTTGGAAATTAAGTAGCATTTGAACATTTCAGTGGAAATGTCATACAACTGGTAGTAAGGAAGTTGTGTTTTAACAGCAGAAGTTTACTTAAAGTGTACCTTAATGGAAATGTTGAGCCTTCCTGAGTTATTGAGCTACAGTTCAGTTAAGGAAAATGGGATAAATAAAAAAAAAAACAAGAAAAGGAAAAGAAATACATTAAATGTTGTTTTTACCTTTTCAGTTTCCCCAAATATTACTGAAATAAAATCCTGTTTTATTTTTTTTTGAACATAGTAAATTGTACTCAGCTCAAATAATCACCATACAACTCATACATTGCAAGTGTCATGTACAATGCAATTGCCTGAGCAATTTATATACTATGAATTGCATAACGTGAGACTTATTTTCTCACTATCAGCCGTGCGTTGCCCTCTTTTATGCAGCATATGTTGTGCAATATCTGTGCTATGCAGAACACTGTAACATTTTAATGGGACATGACGTGAAAGATAGTTAAATACAGGATGGCCATTTTCTGCTGTCTAGACCAGTATGAAAGTGGTGTATTGAAGAGATGGCATATGGTAAAACTCCTAAATAAACAGATTTACAACTTTCTGTCCTGAATCACAGTGTAAAATGTTATTTGTGACACATGCAGATATTCTGGTATTCAGACATTCTTAGTGCACACCCTCACCCCAGATTTTGTTGTTGTTGTTGTGTCTTTCGGCTTTTCCCGGTTAGGGGTCGCCAGTTAAAAAACAGTTTTGTAATTACTTGCTCCAGACCCTTATCACATACTATACTTACTGTTACTAGTCACTTCCATGCTGCACTGATTCCCCAGTGGTAAACCCTCTGAGAACTCAACTGACTGTCAGTTTAGTTGGCTGAGCTTCCACAGACTAGTTGCCTTTTGTCTATAAAGTAGATGGAGCAGTAGCGGTAAAGGAACTACTAATGCTGGGATCATTCTGAAGTACGCCTACTTGTGGAGCCACTACCTGCACTATGTTTCTGTAAGTGCTTTGCATCATACTTTTGAGGAAGACCACTTCATTTGCATTTTTTCTTAAGTATTCTATCCTCTGTCTTGTAACCTAATGTTATAGGTTCATAGGTTAGTACTAAGCTAACTGCTCTTGCGAGCCATTTTAAGCCTAGCCAATTATCCTTTGTGAGACTCAAACCCTGCACCTTGTGTTTGTAAGGTAAACACCTTAACCATTAGGCCACCCTCCCGGCCCCAGCTCTGTAGTGTAGAGGGATGAAGCCTTAATGATTGCCCAGATGTCACAAGTTCAATCATCAGTCTGAGTGCTAGAAGAGCCAGGACAGGGAGCATGGGAGTTTATCAAGTAGTCCTGCCACCTCAGTCATCCTAGCATCTACTGGGACATAGATGGCTCTGGATTGACACTTGACTGACATCTAGTGGAAGCACTAGTTGTTGCATCCAAGGAGTACAGGCCTGCTGTGACCACCCTGCCTCTGTACATGGGCACTGGCAGTGAAAGTAAGCTTGCACAGACATGCTTCCCACAAAAAGCAGAACTCAGTGGAGTTCAAAAGAGCCACTGGGCAAAGGGTGAAGTTCCAAGGAGTAGAGCAAGCTACTCTGAAATCTGTCCCACTCCCTACCACACAGCTATAATTATACGGGGAATGAAAGGGCTAATTTGGCACTACATGCAGGAACAAAAGGATCACTGGGCTTTCATCTTGTTAGTGGATACATGTTTCTCTTCCCCATCATAATGAAGAACAAATAGACCAATAGAGTAAAGATAGCAGAGTATGATTTGGTAATACAATTGTTTAGAGTATGTAAATGGCCCAGACACATTTGGGACTTATCGTTGACTCATCTCTTTCATTTGATTTTCATGTGGACAATGTCATTTGGAAATGTTATGGTTTGATAAAAAAATAAATGTTAAGACCTTTACATCTAGAGACAGAATTGTTATGTTTAAGTTATTTTCTGCTGCAGGTCCTTATGACATCCTGTATTAGCACTGCCACAGTCCTGAAAACCTGAAGAGTATATAATAATCTTTTGTGTGTTTGTGTGTGCATGTTTGTGTCTGTCTCACTCGCTTTCTTAAAAATAGATGTACAAACATACAGACAGGTAAATATACACACAAACAGACAATGTGCATGTGTGTGTGTGTGTGTGTGTGTGTGTGTGTGTGTGTGTGTGTGTGTGTGTGTGTGTGTGTAAAATTTACTTTACATCTACTGTCCTTACAACATTAACCCTTTTTCTCCTGTAGGCCAATGTATTCCTTCCTTTCTACTTGCATGATAGAGAAGCAAAGGGTGAAAGCAAGAGTTAAGAATTACAGCTGTCATCTTACAGGTGTCTAGCAGATTTTTCATTACTACCTTTGTAGTCTTTCAATGGTCTGCATTTACAGCCCTCCTGAAAAAGCACTTCTTTAGTGGGTCCCCCCCTCCCCAACAATCAAATACTCATCAGCTAATCACTTTTACCCCACCCCCACCCCAGCTGGATCTTCTTGCACCTGGCTCATGAATCAAACCAGAGTAATGTCGGACAATCAGGATTTTATCCCTCTGTACCTTGCAGCCAGCTTACCATGTTGTTAGTATTGCATTGTTTTAGGACATTGGCAGATGCTCAATCTAGCAGATCAAGATCAGTAAATAAAGGAAACTGCCTGATTGTCTCTGTTTGATTCCATTAGACATGTACCCAGATAGTGAAAGCAAGAACAATGGTATTAATGAAGGAGGAGTATGGATTATAGTGGGGCAGTCTGAATATGTCCTGGCATTTAGTATGAGTTATATGGGGAATTGGAGGATGAAGGAAGAGACGCTACAGTGCAGGACATCAGAATGGCAATGTTGTTTGTTTTGAGGGTAGAAAGAAAGAGATAGTGGTGAGGATAAGGCAGACAATGAACAGAGGTGTGCTGACTGAGTAGAACGGGAAGGTGCTGTTGCAGGAGGCAGGAGAAGTAGTGGAGAAAGGTGAATCAAACATGAGAAAGGGTGTTTGGAGTGAAGAAGAAATAGTTTAGAAGAATCCATAATGCAGGAGAATTATTAGGGAAGGAAAGATATTTTTCAAGTCATCAAAGGTGATGCAAAGGGAATTTATGTTTAACACAGAAAAATGGCTAAGATACAGGAAATGGGGGCAAGAAAAGGGATTGTTGGAGGGAGAAGAAGGAGAGAAAATCAAAAGAGGATAAGGAACATAGATTTTTTGGGGAAAAGTCAGATTTTCGAGCAGAAGTACAGAAGACATATTTTATGCTGATGGAATGGAGGAAATGCAAGAATGGGAACAAGTGGTGGAAGAAGAACTAGATGAAGTCAGCAAGTGGATAAAGAAGGAACATGATATATAACTCAACAAAGATGGCAGCATTGGTAGGGTACTGGCGCAGTGTGCTAAATATGTTACGTAAAGGAAACATAGAGTTCAAATAAATGCTGTAGAGGTGGGGGGAAAGATTTGGTAATACAATTGTTTAGAGTATGTAAATGGCCCAGACACATTTGGGACTTATCGTTGACTCATCTCTTTCATTTGATTTTCATGTGGACAATGTCATTTGGAAATGTTATGGTTTGATAAAAAAATAAATGTTAAGACCTTTACATCTAGGGACAGAATTGTTATGTTTAAGTTATTTTCTGCTTGCATTCATCCTATAATTGAATACTGTAGCTTTTTTGTGTGTTAGGATAATCACAGGTGGCAAAGCTTGAGACAATTCAAAGAACATTTACTAGACACATTGTTGGTTGCGAGACCTTGCCACATGTTAAGAGACTTGAAAGTTTATCTTGGTCTTTGCATTCAGTAATTTACAGATTGTTAAGAGATGGGTTGATATTATATCAAATTCTATAAGTGCTCCAAAGATGAAATGCGTTCTGTGTTGGGAATTGAATTTTTATAGTTCATAAATGAAACACAAGGAGCAATAACTTACTAGTTCAATTATTAGCTATTAACACTAAGCTGAAGTCATCTTTTTTCCATTTCAGAATGGGTAGAATATGCAATACTTTACCAAATAACATCAGATGTGAAATCAACTTACAAAAGTTTAAAATACCAATTTATCTTTGGTATAGTAAATTTATTTTGCCACAGGGTCTAAATTAAAGCACATCCTTAATTGCCCTGTATAGTTTCTGGGCTTGAGATATATTTAATTGAATCATTGACTAACTGAATCATTGGACTGTGGGGAATAATTTTTTTACCACCTCAGAAGAGGATGGTTTTGTTCCAAACTTGCATGCTCTCCACCCTTGACCTACTTTATTGTACTGTTTTTTATCGCAGCTTCTAAGTGATTTTTTTCCTTGTCCATTTGACTCTGGGTACTTTGGACTTACAGTTACAACATTGGACTAAGTCTCTCAAATCCCTTGTTATGGAATAATGCACCTTTGTCCACAGTTGCCAACAATATCCAGGATCTCTATTGCAGCCTCTGAAGTTTAGATACAGGACCTATATTTCAGAATTTTATATTTGACTATTTGCTTGCTGTTTTATATTCTTTCAATACATGCAGGGTGGAGTTGTATAATATGTATGCCTGTAGATGGGTCTATGTCAATTTGTCACCTGACAATATTAATGAATGGCTAAACTTGAAGTCATAAATAATGAAAAACAGAACACTGAAGAAGAGAAGTGAAGAGGAACTCTGTTATGTGAGATAGCAGAACAGAGTGGATCAAGGAACTGGGCCTTTTCACACTGCTGTGCACTCCCGTAGTTGGTATATAAGGGTGTATGGGAGTGCTGTTATGTTTCTTCCTGAAAAAAAATGTTTTTGTTCATGTTTTATTGTTTTTGTGTACTATTATTTGATATTTATGGTTTGACTTTCAGCCATTTAATAATATGGTCAGCCAACAAATCAGCATAAATCAGTTTGTAGATGTGTGTGTGCATGCGCGTGTGCATGTGTGTGTGTGTGTGTGTGTGTGTGTGTGTGTGTGTGTGTGTGTGTGTGTGTGTGTGTGTGTGTGTGTGTGTGTCTGTACATGCACAAAAACATGTGTGAGTGTGTATGTGTGTGTTTGTGTGTGTCTGTACATGCACAAAAATGTGTGCGTGTGTGTGTGTGTGTCTGTACATGCACAAAAACATGTGCGTATGTGTGTGTGTGTGTGTGTGTGTGTGTGTGTGTGTATGTGTGTGTGTGTGTATCTGTGTCTATGTTCATGTATGTATAGATACACAGATATTTTCCTGATGGGTTACATATAAGATGTCAATTATATTAGAAACAGTTCAATGACATTTCAGCATACCTATCAACTGTCCAGAATTTCACGGAATAGCCAGATGGTTGCCTCAGATCTCTGGCCTGTTCCTCCAAAATGTGGGATTTTCTAGCAATCATTGAGGATTGAATACACTAAATAACATACTTTTGAATTTCAGACTTCATACCTTCATAACATATGTGCCAGTGCATACCCTATCATTCTAGCAACTTTCTAAATTTATAAGAGCAATATTTAAAATTTGCCCTTGATTTTTATGCCTTTGATCCTCTTTTTATTTTTGGCTTTGTTTAGAATTCCTGTGCTAAGAGGTTGAGCGGTATGTAATTTCAGATAGCAATTGTCTTGGTCCCCTCTTTTGATATATTATATGTCTGCATAAAATTATGACCAAAAGTCCTGCCGTGCATTGCCACAAAACCCAGTGAGTTCCCCATCTACCTGACATATGGCATTTTTAAAGGAAAACACACCAACACACTAGTGCAAATAATAGTGATAATATAGAGATTACAAGTGTTTAATGCTACAAGTCTGTTTATAAAACTTATTTCAAATTGATTTACTTTCCTCCTCAGTACAACCATGCACTGATCCAGGTATCACTCAAAGGCCAGAAATTACCAGTTGCTCCTTACTAGACATTATTTTTAATACAATCTGTGGAAATATGAAGTTTTTCTTGTAATCAGAAACAATAAAATGTATGGGGGTGGGGTATGTTAGGAAGTTTCTAGAGGTTATGTGGGGGTATGCTAGTTTGGGCATTCCTGTCTGTCTCTGTATATCAGAGACATGGGAGACAGATCCAGGGTGAATTTCCAATTTCCCATCCAAAGGTCAAGGTTACGCTTAAATAGGGTTAGGAAAGGAGCCTGTTTCAGACCATATGGATTCTGTGAGACACATATCTGTCTTGCCAGCATGTCTTATTTATGTCACAAACAAAATCTGAATCCTTGAATCTAGTGGTTCTAAGGCTGTTCATTTTGTGGATATTCAAAAAGTATAACAGAATTGGATCCGAGCATGCCTTGTAAGCCAGGCATAAACTTTATATCAGTAACCTGTAGGAGACTCAGTATAAAGATAGGTCTTTAGCATGCTCTTTATAGGAAAATGTGCTTATACCTTGTATTCTCCTGGAAAGGAACCTTTGTGGGCATTCCATCTGCTGCATGTGTGGTCAGGTACATGCCTAAGGGGGATTTATACTAGATGATGAGTCGGACAAGGGCTGAATAAAGTGGAATTATAACTTCCTTGGACTTGGATGACATGCCCTTACTTATACATTTGAGCAAAATAGAATCATGCTCTTACTGTCTTGGCCACATGATGGCTAAAGGCCAGACTATTGTCTGCATATGTTCCAAGATACCTGACTACACGGTCAGCTCTTAAGCATGTTTTACCAATAAGGTAATTAGCTTTGGTGGCAATTTTACCAAAAGGTACTATAATGCATTTTTTTTTTGGCATTGAGTTTTAATCCATGAATTTGGCACCAGTCATTTTTCTGTGTCAGACCCTCTTTTAAGATGTGTGTGTCATGGGGGAATCTATGAAAGTTCTCAATTTGCAGTCATCTGTGAACTTGGTCAGCCAAAGGCCCTTGACATTAGCCTTTACCTCCAAGAAGTAGATGCCAAATAGCAGTGGTCCCACCACAGAATCCTGATGTTCCCAACTGGTGGCCCATTTCTTAATGGAGGTAGTCTCATGAATCCTGACTTCCTGTGTCCTATCTGTAATCCAGGTGGCAATCAAGTGAGTTATATAAGAGTTTGTTCCCTGTTCAGTGAGTCTGTCAACTATATGTGAGTGGGGTATTGTATTGAATGCGTTAGCAAGGTTCAGGTATGTGGTATGCACCATTTTCCCCCTCATCTATTGCCTTGGTCACCTAATCAAAGAAATCCTCCAGGTTTAGTAGGTATGACCTTCCCTTGACAAAGTCAAACTGGGTTAGGTCTAGTGTCTGAAGGTTAACTATGTCTTTGCTGATGATTTCCTTGATAATTTGTTCCATGGCTTTGTATATTAGACTAGTCAGATGAATGAGTTTGTAGTTTCCAGGGCTATTTGATGGTCCATCCTTGTGAAGTGAGATAACCATTGCAATCCTTTATTCTTGTGGACAAATTCTGTTTTGAGGCTATAGTTGAAAGGCAGCAGTGGTGCAGCGGTTAGCATTGTCGCCTCACAGCAAGAGGTTCTCCCGTTCGATTCTCAGCTGCAACGCCTTCCGTGTGGAATGTGCATATCCTCCTATGGTCGAGTGACATAAAAGGCATGTAATTAGTTGTATGCGTGAATGGGTGTGCCTTCTTTGAAAGATGGAAGTTGGGCTGGCAACTCGGCACCATAAAAATCGAATGCCAATCATTACTGGACCGGAGTTCCGCTGTGGTGACCCCTAACCTGGAAAAGCTGAAAGACGTTACTAGTTGAAAAGTGACTCAAGACATCCTGGTAGAACATGTTTCAAGCTATATAGGAGGCATCCCTGGATATTGCCAGGGATTGTTGAGCCTGTGTTTTTGGCCTTAGTGAGAACTGCCAGGACCAGCACCCTGTTAATAGCTGGGGGAAGGGTATGCAAGCAGGAATTTCATACGGGTAAAATATGAAATGAATTTGTCTGCCAGCAAATTCACTGTATCACTCTGCTATGTGAAGATTGCACCATTGACCTTTAGTTTAGTGCACTAATGTGTGCTGCATTTGAGGATTCAGACGTAGCTGTAGAAGGCCTTGTGGTTGTCTTTAGCCTTTGAGGTTATCTTGATCTTGTAATTCACCTTGTTGGACTTAAATAGTCCTCTTAGTTTCCTGTTGATTTCCTTTACTATCATATAATATTAAAATGGTCCTTAGCATACTTTGTCTAGGCTGGCAAAATATTTCATTTTTAAAACCTTTTTCTTTACTCAGTCTTGTTTAACTGTAGAAATTGCATAGTAGGAGTATCTCTGAAAACATACTATATGAGTAATTGTGAGGCTGCTAATAAGACACACACACACACACACACACACACACACACACACACACACACACACACACACACACATGGATTGCCTTCTGTGTAGAGTCTGCATGTCTGCATGTCCTCCCTGTGATCGTATAAGTTTTATCCGGGTGCTCTGGTTTCCTCCCACCTTCCAAAGCCATGGAGCAGATGCACTGGATAGTCAGAACTGGCAATTGGTGTGAGTGCATATATAAGTTTGTGTTGTGGAAGAACAGCTGCTGCAGGGCTAGCCACCCGGAGGTGTGAAACGTGGCTCTAGACGATTGTTGTTGTTGAAGTGACACCCCGACCCCATGTGAAAACTGGAAAAAGGGTTGTGGATGAATGGACTCAATTTATCTATATGTGTGTTTGTGTGTGTGTGTGTGCATCTCTCTCTCTCTCTCTCTCTCCCTATATATATATATATATATATATATATATATATATATATATGTATGTGTATATATATATATATATATATATATATATATATATATATATATATATATATATATATATATATAGTTTACTATCACAAATCCAAGTATGCTTATGTAGAACTTGCAGGATCTCGAAGCGGAAACATTGAAATCCACAACACCAATCAGGTAAAAACCTGAACCAAATTTTGAAACACTTTACTTGCGTGAACACAGAAACAGGCACAACATGGGTCTCTTGGCGGTAACAAGTCCAGAATTTGATATTGTTTCTTTTGGTATAGGTAGATTCCGAAGTTTCCATCTCAAGATCCTGTAAGTTACTGCAAGTATGACATAGGCATACTCTGATTTGTGATATGTGTATGTATACATATATATATATATATATATATATATATATATATATATATATAGACATATATCTGTACGCGACAGCTCTGCTTTTAAAGTTGGAAGTTTCAAAATATTATGGTCTGAGCCATAACAAATTTGAAGTTTTGAAACTTTGAGCTTTAAAAACAAACCCATATGTGTATATATTTACATGCGAGTATATATATATATATATATATATATATATATAGCTACTTCAGTAGATCAAACTTTTACTACTTCGAACCACATATGGCTGAGACCATATGTTCAAACTCATAAACGTTCAAACTCTGATGTAAAACCATATAAAACTAAAAAATAAAAAACTAAACGTCTATAGCAGGGACGCTATGCCCCCCTGCACCCCCACACCCCCTTACTTAAATATACCAACTCCGAGATCACACTACATTGCGGAAATGGGAAATTTTCCCTTTCTGCTCTGTACGGAGATCTCCATTCAGTCAGATCAGACTTTTACAAGTTCGAACATATGGTCTTGGCCATATGTGGTTCGAACTTATAAATGTTCGATTTAGTGAAGGGGATGCATATATATATATATATATATATATATATATATATATATATATATATATATATATATATGTGTGTGTGTGTGTATACATATATATATATATATATATATATATGTATATATGTATGTATATATATATATATATATATATATATATATATATATATATATATATATATATATATATATATATATATATATATATATATATATATATATATATATATATATATATATATATATATATATATATATATATATATATATATATATATATATAATATATATATATATATATATATATATATATATATATATATACATATATATATATATATATATATATATATATATATATATATATATATATATATATATATATATATATGTATGTATAAATGGGTCTACTTTAGATCACTGAAATCCCATTTCACTGAAATTCATTTCACTCAGACCAAATCACCTAATTTTCAAAATACTGAAAATTCATTTCACTGATCTCATTTCACTGAATTGTAAGCTATAGACTTCCCAGCAGTTCTGTCAGCGTGTAGAGTACTGTGAGGCAAGTAATAGGTATATGCCCTTTACCCCACTGTAGTGCGATCCTGGAGTTAGTATATATATTTAGTGGGGGTGTGAAGGGTACATCCCCCACATTGGGGGATTTGGGAGGCATAGCGCTCTATTTAGTTTGGTTTTACATTGTCTGTTCTCTGTTAAGAGGATAAATAAGTAGTTTTTAAGTTGCGAAAAGAGATAGTCATTAGTTTTGTGAGTGTATTTGTCTATAATTTCCCATTTTGTCTTTTGAAATTTAGCATCGTAAGCTGTCGGTGAAATGAAATTCAGTGAAATGTGTTGTCACTGTTGAGAAAATTAGATAATTTGGTCTCAGTGAAATGGCTTTTCAGTGATCTAAAGTAGACCCATACAAATATATAATATATATATATATATATATATATATATATATATATATATATATATATATATTTCACATCAGGAGTTATAGAAACTTTAAAGTTAAAAAAATCTGTGATGCAAAACAATTACGTCTGCATATGTAGTACGTATTATAGATTGCGTAACTATTCTTTTACCTTAAAATTTCATATATACCTAACTGTATAATTTTAATACATTTTGCCACCATATAAACACACACACATGTAAAGGATATGTTCTCAGACTGTCTTCTCCCAAAGTTTTGACAAGATTCATGCTACCAAAAACATGTGGCACCTTCTTATCTGTAAGACGACCAGCTACTGGAGCATTTACTTTGCGTGTCATTCTCCAGCACATGTATAAAGTGACAAATACACCAAATGACAGAAAGTTTAAACAGTCAGATGCCTGCTAAGTGGTACTCTTATTGTAAGCAGAGCATCCGGTGCAGTGCTTGTCATCAAGGATTTGCAGATTTAAAACTACTTATGTATAAAACAGACACATATTAAATGGCAAGCTTAGATTTAATGCAGACCTGTGAACTTACAAAACAGAGAATCACACAATACTTCATACTAAGTATCTTTTCAAAATAATACCCAAATAAGAAATTTTTCTCTGGCTTTTCAACATTATTGAAATATTATTCCAGAAACAACAGCATGTTCAGACTTCAGATTATATTACTAAATTCAGTTGCCTGTGATCCTAATATTCTTAAAACCACATTCACTTATGTAAGTATGCATTTATTGATTTGTTAACCTGTTCATCTCCTTTCCTAATCATGTAAGAGCACTGCCCCAAGAATGAACACTCTTCAGTCAAGAGACAAAATGCATAAGGGCTTACAAAATCAGTAAGGGAAATTTTCATAAATCATATCATATTGTCAGTTTATATGAAGGCATACTCTGTGTGAAGATATGTGAAGGCTGCCAGTCTAGCTAGATAGAATTTTGTAAATAATTCTATGTCATTGTAAAATTATATTAATGTAATCCACAGGCATATTCACAAATGTAAGAAAACTGCGTTAAATGTTGAACTTCAAAAATGTAACCACAGTGCACTCTACTGGAAGAAAGCTGATGTGAGGCATTGTATGACTGACCTCAGAGCTCAGAGGCAAGATGTCTAGCTATGACATTCCTTCTATTGTTTTGAGACCAGAGTTAATTGCTAGATTTTAGATATACAATGTTTTTGTTAGCCTGGGAAACCAGAGAAGTGTCAAGAATGATGTAATATGAAGCAGTACTGTGTTATCAGTTTAAGGACAGAAAGAAAGGACAGCATTTTGCATTTGTCTTCAGAACTGACCACTCACCAGCACTTGCTTTGCTCTGTCTGTATGTAAGTAGGTTCTAAGACTTTAATGTTTCTCTTAAGAAATAGATTGAAAATAGTACGTTTGGTCTAACTGTTTTCTATATTTTATTAGACTATTCTACAGTATTATTTTACGCATTTTTCTGTGTCTGAACTTGACTAGCACTGTGTTGAATTGAGAAGATTTGTCTTTTGTTTTTATTATTTATTATTAAATATTTTTAAACTTTTCAACTGTGACTGTTTTGTGTAGAGATAATTTAAGCTCTAGAGTATATTGCATGTATATAGTGATACTGTCCAAGCTCAAATAGTTTTGCTGCTCAGTCAAACTTACTATTTGGATATCAGAAATATTACACAGTGAAATTGGTCACCCTTTGGGAAGGGTCTTAGAGTAGTTGATAAGTAGGGGTCCTGGTGGCAGTGATTTCTACCTTATAGTCTGGAGAGAAGGGGGCATAGCTGGAGAACCCGTGCCAGCCTTCCCCAGGAGTGTCTGTGTGTTTGTATATAACACATATCTCAAAGTGTGTGTGTGTGTTAGCTACTTTAGCAGGGACACAAAGCACTGCTTGGACAGAGAGAGTGCTAGGAGGACTTGGCTTGAGAACCTGGCTAATGACCCCACTCTATAGCTGTGCCAGTGGGGAGTCTTATTGGGGATCTGGAGAGAAAGGGAGAAACCAGCCCCAGACTGACTGTGATCTCTGTGTGCTCTTAAGGGAAATTGTACTTTACTGTGTATGTAATTGTTATCCTTTCCACTGTGGATGCCCCTCACTGGCGCTAGTGGCGGGGATTGAGGCTCCTTGATTACTGGGCCAGGGCATGGGCATCACACTCTGGTTAAAACTAAAAATTCTTATAGTGTAGTTTAAAGGAAAAATATGTAAGTTTGTCACCTTTTAACCATAATAGATGTTTTATATGTGTATTAAATTAATTGCAGTAATTCTGTCTTTGTATGTGACTGCATATTTAACTGTCTAGCAATATGTGCACAGCTGCATATCCTTGCATTTGTGAGTACTTTTCTTTCATAGACAGTATACTTGTCAACTTTTTATACTTCTGCATATCAGGTGTTCTCTGTTCTCTCCTCAAAAGCCATTCCTTCCTGAGATTACAAAGATTATTTGGAAAAGAAATAAATTACAAATTGAAAGAATGACTGATAAATATTGTGGATGTTATAATCATATCTATCACCTTTAGGTCTGATACTAAATATGTTCAATATCTGTAGTTTATATATTATATCCTGTTCATCCCCAGAGATCTGGGTTGAATTATTTTCATGACAAACATCTCTAAACAATTTAAGGGAAATTTTGCTTAACAAACAAGTACGCCACCTGCCAGATGGATTAAGGATGTTACTAAAGACAAAACATTTGTACTTTTGATAGTATTACTTAATTTTCAGCCCCAAACTTCTCATCAACTCATATAACAATCGTGGTGCACAGTATTCAGGAATGCCTTTGATTCATCTCACAGGAATGCATTTTGTATATGGTTTCCACAGCAATAATTTGAATATTTACCTACTTGTTTAAAATCATGCGGTTCTTGGACATTTTCAGCCATGACTTGGGTCAAATACAAAGAAAATGAAAATTACATTAGTCCAGTCAGTGCAGCTAGAAAGAATACAAGACAATATACAAAGCAACAATGCCATACCAGGAAGTAAAAATAAGAAATATAAAAATACAACTCAAAAAACTAAAACAGAGGCCAGCATTTAAGTGGAATAATACAAAGAAAACTCAATTTAGAAATTGTAATATAATCCCATAATAGATAATTCTATACCCTTTTGGCATATAAGCATGCCTATACACTATAACGTTAAAATGAGATTTGAGCATAAATTAGTAACATGCTAATATCCACTACTGATGATACAAAAGATTAGCCCTGTAACCTAGAACCAAGATTAGCATCACTGCAATAATGAGCGAGTCTCTTATCACTAATCACTAGTGCATGATTCCAGTAATGTGATACTAAAGATTCAGACTGCACTCTTTCAGTAAATTTGCATTTGTCACGGTCCACTTTAAAAAAACACACAGACATCCAAAGACCTTTGACGACCTTCATTGCATGAAATAATAAATGGTAAACATGAAACTTTATTGAACACAATCAAGTTCAATTTATTGCAAAGAATATAACATAAGTAACCATAAGGACAGAGTAACCGCTCACCATTGGATAAGCAGCTTCCCCCACTTGCTCACTTATCATTGTAATAACAAGGCAGTATCCCCGCTCATTTTCAACATTTCACCAGTCCAAACTATCCACTCAATCTCTTCCACCATCAAATTCTCACCACCTCAAACTTCCAGTAATCTTCCAGAGGGGGAACAGAAAAGGGACAAGACTGTCCCTCTTCTCTGCCGCAAAATGCCATAACCAAACAGGATGGGCTGGGAGGGCAACAAGATCACACCAAATGTGCCTCCCAACAACCAAATCCCACCTCAAATGCCTTCAGGACCCACCTCTTACTTCACTTCCTCCCCTAGCTTCCCAATTGCTTAACCCTTTCTTGCCTACTTCCTTCAAACTCACATATTACCATCTTACCTACTTCTTCCTTAAATCCCAGCTTCTCCCCCCCCACCATTGAACATGTCCTGTGACGACTTCATCTGTTCCAAACTTCATTTGTAATGGTCCACTTTAAAAAAACACACAGACACCCAAAGACCTTTGATGATCTTTATTGCATGAAACAATAAATGGTAAACATGAAACTTTATTGAACACAATCAACTTCAACTCATTGCAAAGAAAATAACATAAGTAACCATAAGGGCAGCGTAACCGCTCACCCTTGGATAAGCAGCATATCCCACTTGCTCATTTATCATTGTAATAACAAGGCAGCATCCCTGCTCACCTTCAGCATTTCACCAATCCAAACCATCCACTCAAACACTTCCACCATCAAATTCTTACCACCTCAAACATCCAATTATCCTCCAGAGGGGGAACAGAAGAGGGGCAAGCCTGTCCCTCTACTCTGCCCACCAGTCCTAAAGAGCTATTCTCCCTCACACCATACCCCCATTAAATAAACCCTCCAAAAATAACCACAAATTTAAATTAAACAAATCGAGACCAAATTCACTAAGGTGAACCCCATCAGCCCTATACCACATGGGATCGCTATCCTCAAACTCCACATGCCAGATAATACGTACCCCCATCCCTTTCAAATGTTTTACCAAAGTAAAATTAACATACCTCTGAGCCCTCTCCATTGCAGAAACATTTTTTGCCTCCCTCCAAACTAACTAGGGAATAATCTCAGATCAGACCAAGCCAACTGATGGATAAAGCCTTCTTAAAGCTAAAACATCTTCACAAACGAATTGTTTCTTCAGAATTCTACCCAAATCACCACCCCCCCAAATGAATCAACAAAATGTGCGGCAATCCTCACTGACTCTGCAACATAGTAAATACCTGAATCACCCCTTTAATACCATGCTAGGTAACCTTCAATCCGAACCATTCCAAGCCCAAATTCATTCCATTGCTTCTAATCACAGCACACCTAGCTGCCCAATATATGAAAGAATGACTTAAGATGACAATCCTCAAAGCTATAAAAATCATGCAATGCCCTACCATAAGCTCTTCTTGTGGATACCACCCATGACTGTTGCACCAACCTGCTGGTCACTACTGCCCAATGTGCCAAATCTCATCTGGTATGACTGTGGAGGTCTTGCTTCTGTTGGAGCTGCCTGCCAAAATCTGCAAAACTGAAAACAAGACATACTGTCAGCTATCTTGTTCTTAACACCAGACACATGCACCCTTGTAAAAGAAAAGTTAATCAGCAAACTTTGCAACAGTAGTTTATGAAGAACCAATAACAATCACGCTGATTTAGCCGTCTTAACCTGCAACACCCTCACCACCACAATATTGTCTGAATTAAACACTACCCTCCTTCCCCTGAAATGATCCTGCCACACCACTGATGCCACCCAAATCAGCATCAGCTCCAAGAAAGCAACATCCCATTTCTACTCCTCAGACCAATGAGCAGGCCATGAACCCAAGTACCATTCCCCTCAAAAAAAAATGGTCCCATGCCCAAACCCCTCACCATGTCTATAAACAACTCCAAATCCCCTTGACCTACCCAATCTGACTGCCAAAATGTGATTCCCATTAAACTGATGTAAAAACTGTGACCACAAAGCTAGGTCCTCACATGCTAACTTACTAACTCTTAATATGTGGTGCTTACTCTTCCCTCATTTCAAGAGAAAAGCCACCGACCTACAAAACCTACATCCAGGATGCACTGCCCTGCAAGCAAAGTTCATCAACCCCAACAATTCCATCACATCCTTCACACAAACCTTATGCTTGGACTTTGCCCAGGTGGTTTTCTCCCATAGATTAACTACCTTTTCCCTTGACAAATGAAATAAACCTTGGCCTGCATCTACATTCAAACCCCAGAAATCCATCACCTTCGTAGGACCTTCCAACTTATGTTTAGCCAATAGCACTCCCAAAACCTCACACATCTCCACAAACTCATGCATCACCACCTGTGCCCCCTCTCTTCCCTCACCCACTAACAAAAAAATCATCTAGATAGTGTACCACCCTCTGTCCTTCTACCCTCTGTTGCCATATCCACTGCAGTGCAGTGCTAAACTTCTCAAAGGTAGAACAAGCAACTACACACCCCATTGGCATAGCTATGTCAAAATAAAAACTATCACCCACTGCCATGCCCAGTAATGGCTAATCCTCCTCCTGCACCAGCAACAAATGAAAGGCCGACTCAGTATCTACCTTAACCAGCCAAGGATCCTCAAAACTTCTAATGATGCAGACTGTATCATCCAAAGATGCATACGTCACTTTAACCTCCTCCCCAGGGATGAAATCATTAATGGACTTGCCTTCAGGGTAAGATAAATGACGAATTAAATGAAACTCACCTGGCCTGTTCTTGGGAACCAAACCCAAAGGTGACACTTTAAATTGAGTAAATGGCAGCCAAGCAAATGGGCACAACAATCTACCTGCCTGACACTCCCTCTCAATCAAGGCTCTCAGGACATCCTCCCTCCTACGTACAGACTTCAAATTTTTTCCCACCTTACTGCCACCCACCAAAGTGGACTTAATCAGAAAATCCCTCGAAAAACCCTCAATTAATTCCCCAGCCACTGCCAGCAGCAGATAATGTGCCAGCAAATCCTTCAAAACCTGGACCTCAATATGTGAATGGGTCCCCTGGGTGTCCCTACCTCTACGAAAGGAACCCCCCCCCTTTGACCATGGAAATTAGCCCTGCCGCATCCACCTTGTAGTGTCATGGGAGGCCCACTCCATCCTCTTTGAACTGGAAAATAGGACACCTGACCCCCAAACTGACTCTCGCCCTACCACATTGCATCACTGAATGTACCAACATACACTTAGAACAAGCATGGGAGAATCTGCGGCCTGTCCATGAACACCTCCACACGTTAAAAGCCCAACATACACCAGCAACCCTTCTGCTGGCTTACCCACTTTGTTACCCAATCAAAAGGTGTCCATCATGGTAGACAGCAAGATATCAGAGTGTCTGACTTTCCAACGCATGGATTTGTCAACAGCCTTCCTTTTAGAGAACATCTGATCACACCAAAGCCACACGTTACCTGGCCGTAACCTCTGTGCCTCCCATATAGTCAAAAAATAGGCTAGGAATGGAAGGGCCAATGAATTATCCCTCTCCAACCACACTGCCATATAGTATATAAAAACCCAAAGCCCAATTTTCCCATGTCTTCTGCTGAAACCTACCCACTCACCTGCAACCTAAAGCTGCTAGTGCCGCCAAAAGGTCCTTCCCATTTGCTGTCTCTGCTTCCATCAAAAGCTGAACCTCATCTGCATCAATTAACTCAAAAATATGAATAAATTCCCGTTTCCAAATCTTCTCCTTCACCACAAGTGATATGTGCGGAGTTAACAAAATTGATGCACCCACCTGTCATAATGCCCGTGTCACCAAACAATCCCCCGGCCATGTCCTAAATCTGACCCTACCTCATCTAAACCAGGCTCCACATCCTCCTCCAACAATGAAAAGGTAGTAACAAAACTCAAATCATGATCTGCTAGGGCCTACAAACCCACACCCAATGCAGTGCCTCAACCTGCACCGTGCAAAACCCTGGGCCTCCCATAAACCCTGTCTTGTACATCCCTCACTCAACCCCGAACAATCACTCCCTGTAACTTGACCTACAGCTTCTACCCCAGCAGAGCCTAATGATTTATTACCTGTTCAGACTGAAGGTGCTACCACTGGTGTCTCAACCTCCATTGTCCTGTCTTCTGCTGTCATCTGTTTCTGGATCTCTTGGCTCTAGATACCCCAGCTCCAGTCCGCATCTGCCACTTCCTCCAAGTCTTCAGGCCCTGCATGCTGGTCATTGCAACCTCATTTGGCATCTCCCTAAACAAGTCTTCTGCTTGTGCCATGATACTCACCCACTTCTTCCTCAAAGCTTGTCCCATGATCGTCAATTCAATACCTGAAAAAGAAATGAACACCATAAGTGCAGGAGAAAAAAATCTTTTAACTGAATCCTGAATTACTATATATAAATGCCAAACACCCATCTATCATCTCACACTCACCCCCACACAACTCTCCCCTTTTCATCTCTAGGAGTCTGGACTACCTAGAAACCATGTTAAGACTAGCCAGTAACTTCAGGTTAGAATGTACAGTATGATAAATAAAAAACATTAGCTAAATGCCAACAAATAATTCTTCCAGCAGCAGCTAAAATTATCATCCTAGCCATCAAACCCAGTACTCTGAAATCAGAGCAATGTACCACTGCACCATTTGCTCTGTCAGTCCCCCTTACCATGCACTAAAAGCTTGCAGTAAAAAATTATTTTTTTTTGGTTAAGGCAGAAATGGCAAAAATTATACAGATGGTTAATCTACCCACTACCCTCAAAGGCTTCTCCCTAACCCTGTACCCCTATGACAGTTTTCTCTCTCTCTCTTTTTTTTTTTGTATGCAGAGAGAGGCCCGTGAAAGCCACATTCCCTCCTCTCTGCCCACAACCCACCAACAACTCTCTCTAACCCTAACTATGCAACTTCCTCTCCTGTGACTCCCAAAAGTACTATCCCTCTAACAGCTGTTTTTCCCCTTTTCTTCTTATTTCTTTATTTCCACGGTGAGACTGCACATGCACACTCCACACACAGGTGAGGAACCACATTGCTGCAACTCCTCCATCCAGGCTACAAACCACTTAGGCCACCAGGGAAACCGTCACATCACCAATGCAAAAATGAGATGCCAATTCCCCACATCCACCAATGATTTACACCCCTGCTACTACTTACCTTCCACGTAATTAAATTATTATTTTTTTTATATATATCTTTTGTATGGTAAAACAGCCCCTTATTGTTGAACATGCACAGCCAACCTTTAACGGCCCTGGAAAGCCCGCCAAAACACCACTACTAGCATCGAAAACTATAGCTCGATGGAGTAAAGGATTATCAACCCTACCTATGGAAAATGGCCCACCAACAACAAAACAGACAACAGCAATGCCACCATCACCACCAACGAAAGCTAACCAGAAAACCAACTGCCATACCTCTCAATAAAAAAGATAAACCCACCAACGCAGATACAGACCACACTAATATAAGTGATTTACCACTATATCACCAATGCATAGAATTATAAAATTAGCTGACCCAACTCACCTTCCCCTCTGACTTAGCTATCTGACTCAGGCAACCATGCATATACCCGCCCCCTCTCCATTTTCTCTTTTTTTTTCTCTCTTTGATATATATATATATATATATATATATATATATATATATATATATATATATATATATATATATATATATATATATATATATATATATATATATATTTCCCACTCCCATGCCCCTAACCCTGTCCTCCCCCATCCCACCCTTTAAGTAACAAGCCCTAAGCTTCCCCCACCCCCCCTTGAGGGAAAAAAATGCTTTCAGTATCTATACCCCTCCAGACCAAAAAGACTATACTCACCTGTATGTCTTGTGAACCACACAGGGCCTACCTTACTCCCACCTCAGGTTATCTGGGGCGTGATCCTGCTTCAACAAGATCAAACCAAATGTGCCTCCCAACAACCAAATCCCACCTCAAAAGCCTTCAGGACCCACCCCTACCTCACTTCCTCCTCTAGCTTCCCACTTGTTTAACCCTTTCTCGCCTACTCCCTTCAAACTTACTTAGGTTCATAGGTTCATAGGTTTATACTAGGCTATCTGCCCTAAGGCATTTATAAGCCTAGCCCAAATTATTACGCCACCCCTTATAAAAAAAATACTGTGCCCATTAGTTTGTTGTGCCTCTGTCCAGCAGTGACCCAGAGATGATTCCCGGGGTAAACCTACGATCTCCCATCCACAGGTCTAGATTTCTCTTGAACAGAGTCAGCGAGGTGCTCTGCCTCACATGGACCGGGATTTTATTCCACAGCATAGGGAGTCTCTGAGTGATAAATCTATCCCTCCAGCATGTCCTATTTATATCCGTGCTAAGGTTTAAGTCGCTTGCTCTAGTGGTTTTGGTGGATTTGGATTTTTGAGGTGGAGCATGTCCATTAATTCAGGTTGGACATGGCCTTGTATGTCAGGCACATGTCACCTCTGAGCAGACGGTATGCAACTGAATAGAGCTGGAGTTTCTTCAATCTGGCAGCATATGACAGATTTTGGAGTCCTTTATCCTTTTGGTGAGGAACTTTTGGGGTCTCTCCAATTGCTGCAGATGTCGGGTGAGATACATCCCGAATGGGGCATTGTACTCGATCATTGGTCTGATAAGTGAAGAGTACAGGGGAACAATGACCTCACTAGATCTGGATGTGAATCCCTTCATGATCAGGTGGGCAATGTAGAAGGTCTTTCTAACCACTTTAGCAATGTGAGTGTCAAAAGAAAGGCCACTGTCAACCTGGGTCCCCAGGTCCCTGATAACCTCTTCTGTGCTTAGTGGATTGCCACCTATATGGTAGCTTGGGGTTACCTTGTTTTTCCCGAAGGGTATGACTATACATTTTTGGCGTTTAACTTCAGGCCATGGCTCTGGCACCAGCTATCTGTTTCCGTGAGTCCCTTCTGAAGGATATCCATGTCCGATGCACTTTCCACTATGGCGCCCAGTTTGCAGTCATCTGCAAACTTTGTCAGCCAAAGTCCTCCCATGTTGGCCTGTACTTCTGAGAAGTAGATGCCAAACAATAGGGGGCCAAGGACCGAGCCCTGTGGGACACCACTTGTGACCGGCTTGGAGTCTGACACAGCGCCAGCAACTCTAACCCTGTGGGTTCTGTCCTTAAGCCAGTTTGCAACCCATCTTGTGACATATGGGTTTACATTTAAGCTGGTAAGTTTTTCTACAATACCCGAGTGGGGTATTGTGTCGAAAGCCTTTGCAAGGTCAAGGTAGGCTGTATGGACTGCCTTTCCCTCATCAATGGCCTTGGTGACTATTTCGAAGAAGTCGACCAAGTTCAAAAGGCATGATCTTCCCTTGACAAAGCCAAACTGGGTCGGGTCCAATTATTACCATCTTACCTACTTCTTCCTTAAATCCCAGCTTAACCCCCCCCCCACTATTAAAGTTGTCCCGTGGCAACATTGTCTGTTCCAAACTTCATTTCTCTGAGGTACTGTGATCTCAGAGGTAGTATATGTATGTAACAGGGAGTGTGAAGGCACAGTTCCCACATGGGAGTTCTTAGCCCTCGTCAGACAAACAAATAAAACACCCCTTGTCTGTTGCCTACATTTCAAACATGCTTTATATTCAAGAGTTACCAATACTTTATGATAGCACTTTTTTGAAATAAACATAAATGATTCAGACTTTTGTTCAGATCTATAACTAATGGCCATGCACGAAAAAATGAGTAGGAGTAAAGCCAGAAGTACACCAGGCTTGAAACAGGGAAGAAGGAAGTGAGCTCAAACAGAGATGGGCACGGACTATACAGTGATTTATAAAAGCTCACATCCTGCAGTGTTAAACTGAAAATGTAACCATAGTTAAAGAACCAGACAATGTAATCTGTGCCTAGTAGCAAATGGAGAGTCAAAATGAATGCATTAAAACTTATGAACAGCCAACAGCATGAAGAAAGGTATATCATAATAAAGGAAACAGCTGTAAGGCTAAATAAATAATTGGATTATTTAACTGAGAAGTATAACTTTAAGCCATAGTGATGTGATTGCTTGATGAAAGGAAAGTAATGCATACTATTAACCAACATCTCTGAAATTAATTAATGACTTGCCATAAAGATGGGAATTCTGATTTAAAATTCTTGAGGTTGATTGCATTTCTTAAGTAATAAGGTAGGAAAGGAGTTTCAATAATCAATGATGATCCTCATTTCTCTCAATATCATTGTGACGGAGAGAGATACGACATTAACTTAACTGAAGCAATATTCCCATATAAAAAATTCATTGCAGTAGTAGGTAGGGCTACTATGTTAGACAACTTCTATTTCAAAGCAATGTAAAGCAATATAAGTCATAGTAAGGCTTTTCTGTTTTTCACTGTTTTTATTTATTTTGGTTGTTAAGTGGATGAATGGGTTCTATCACGATCGGGCCAAATTAAGCAACACAGCACAACAGACTTATGAACATCTTATTGACGACATGCATGTAAACGCAAGGGTAAATATTACTTAAGATAATACAATGACCTGAACCATGTGGATGTAATGATGTGATCATAGTGCAGTAACATATGATGTTTACAAGGCAATGCTGGTTATTGTGTAGTAACATATCATCTTTGCAAGGCCATGATGACATCACCATCGATATTTCACAAGCCAAGAGCTATTTTCTTGACTCACCATATATTAATAGAAAACACCAGGTGGTTGAACAACTGACATAAAATCAATCCCCTTCCCTTATTTCAGTGTTTACAACAGTTTCAACATATTACACTTCCACTAAATTATTTACGTTGGTTATGTTTTTATTGCCTCTAGAATGGTGTCAGTTCTACTAGAGGCACTGAATTCAATTCATGGATCCGGTATTTAGCCATTATGTTTGTTCTGCTGTAAGAGCAAATGGATTAAGATGAACAGCTGGTTTATCTCACCGTCGAGAATTGTGTGATATGACAATATGGTATATGATTGATGAGCATATGATAATGTATGGTTGTAGAAGATAACTAGTCTGCAGCCCAGAAGCACTGACATTCATTAAGCTGAATTAGACAGGATTTTAGTTTTTTTTAAAGGTATTATACTATTTATTAGTGTGTGATATTTCATTCCAAAGTGTTGGTGTTAATTAGGCAATGGATACTTTTGTGGTGGCAAGCTTAAAGGAAGGTCTAGGCAACAGTGCTTCATCTGTATTTTGTAATACATGCCGTTGCTGTCTCCATAATAAGATGTCATTTTAATGGTGCGTAATACCTGTCATTAAGTATTTTGTAAGTCAGTGTGCTTATTAGCAAGGATGTTCTTGTCTGCACTGGTAAAAAACTGCATCTGTCACTAGTAGATCAATAGAGCTCTGTGTTTAAGCAGATGAATGAAGCACAGTACTCTGTTTTCAGTTGTTTGAAGGGGAGTAGTGTTATGTGTTTGAAGGAGTGCAATAATCAGGACACTGTATACCGTACTCTAGCATAGATAGTAATACATTGATTATCACTCTTCTGGCTTGTGTCATAAGTGGGTCTCATACCTTTTAAGAACTGTTTATTCTGATCTAGTGCAATCCCTAGATGTTTTTGAGTGGTGGTCATTGGTAAGCAGTTACCAAATGGGTCCCAGTTGTGGATGTTTCCAATCTTCTTTAAGCTCTGATGAGTTCCCAAAAAGCATAACGTTTGCTTTGTTGGTTAATCTGTTAGTGGTTAGCCAGTTCCATGCTTGTGATAAGTTGTGTTGAAAAGCTTTGTGTACTGCTTCTATAATATTCCCACTTTTGGTAATAACTTTGTCATTTGCATTTAGAATACTTTTGTGGTTTGGAAGTTCCAAAGGCATGTCATTTATGAAGATGAGGAATAGAAGTAGCCCAAGAACTGACCTCTGAGGTATACCATGTTTGATTTTCACTGTTTAATTTCTTAAGTTTTTCAGGTTTCTAGTACCATGACAGTAATGGACCCCATTCCAAAGTCAGAGTATGAGTAAAGTTCATTGCATTGTTTCAGTCTTTGGTGTTATCCAAAATTGTATGTTGTAGTACCCACAATGTGCCCAGAACTGCCTGCTTCGGTAATTTATATGGGGTTACAATTTTTGGTAGCATATCTAAATAAGATTGTAAATTCTTTTTTTATTAGACCTGCTGATCCTACTACCATTGGAACTAACTGAACATCATTTTCCCTCATTGCTCTGATTTCTGCCCAAAAATACTGCTATTTTATAACTTTATGTCTCTGTACTAAGGCACTGTAATCACAAGTTGGACTAATTTTACTGACCAATATTACTTTTTCCTTTTTTTCCTGGACTACTATATCTATTTTTTCATCTATTTTTTTAACTGTGGGCAATGGGTGATCCCCTGTGAAATAAACTTCATCATTTTCTACAATGCTTTGTAGTTAATGTTTCCAATGCTTCCCAAGTACTTCAGTATTGTAGTATTTGCACAATCCTCAATTCAACAGTCTTGCTGCATTACTGTGCCTTCCAGTATACAGGCTCTCTACCATGAATATATCACACCCAGCAACCCAGCAACAAGATCTGTGACTGTTTCCAGTTTTTTTTTTTTTTACAATACTTGCATGTGTTGGTTTCTCCCACACATTCAATGGATTTTGTAAACCAACATATATACAGTATACTCTCCTGGGCATTATTAACCTTTCATTTCTGGTTTTCAGTTCACCTCTCCTTAACCTTTCCCACCTCTCCTTAACCTTTCCTGAGTGAAATCCTAATCAACAAGATTGTTCCAGGAGAGCTCTAACATGCCACAGTATGTATGCTTTTCCCACATTTCTTTCCTTTTTATCTGATCCTTCTTATATTATTATTATTATTATTTTGGGGGGGGGGGGGCAGAATCAGCTGCTGCTTGATTTTTGTCTACTTCTTCTTTAATTTACATTCCCACTTGACACTGATATATTTCTGCTAAAGTAATCATGAAAGATATCTTAGACTTCTCCTTATGTCTTAAAACTTTCAGTATGTTTGGATTTGGTAAGGACAGCAGATATGTATGCAGTGTCACAACAGCAGATTATACATGATTAAGAGGTGGATCATACCGCCCTCAGAATGAGGACTATATAAACTTGGTATACACTGATTTTTGCATATCATTTGATAAGCATGAAGCAATTTTATTTTCCTGTGCAACTGATCCAATACCTTTTGTGGCCAATCAATCAACCCAAAACTATAAATTAGAACAGGAAAAGCAAATTGGTTTATAGCTTGGACTTTATTGCTAGAAGTAAAGACAGTCTTCAGTATTAGTTTTAGTCTTCTAAAGTATTCCTTACTGATTTTTTTCACATTTGTTCATGTTTTATTGGAGATTCTTTGTTAGTTCCTAAATATCTATGGACTTTCCTCTGCTTAAGTTCCTATATATCACATCCTGTCCCACATTAATATTTTCTTGATGTTGCAGCTTTCCAGCTTTAAACATTGCTTTTGCATATTTATCAAGAGCAAATGACATTATTATATCATCTGAGAAAGTTTTAACCACTAACAGTTGTGTTTTCAACACCTCATCTGATGAACTATACAATTTTAAGTAGTCCACAAAAACTAGATGAGAAGTCTTTAAACAAGGTTGTTTTCTGGGAGCCAGATTGTCACCATTGCCTAATCTAAGTAAATAGCTTAATGATTTAAGAGCAAAAAAAAGCATCAGTGACATAATCCCCCTTTGAATAATTATCACTGGGGTAATAAGTTGCCCTTTATTATGGAATAGCTGAGAAGTAGTTTGCCACTATTTCATGGACTCTGTAATGTATTTGATAAATGCAGGGTATATCTTGCACATCTCTAAGCCTGCCTTGATTCATGAATTTGGGATGCTGGCAAATGCTTTTTTGCAATCTATCCATGCCATACTTAGAGTCGTCCCTTTTTTACAATTCTCTATTGTGGTTTTAGTTAGCAACAAATGATCCTTTGTTCCATGTGACTTTATTTTTTATCCTTTTGTTCTAGTGCAATAATTCAGTTTTATTTTAAATAATTGTAAATGTTGTCAGCATTAGCTCCTGTATATAATTTGTACACCATTGGATGGTAAGTTATTGGTCTATAGTTTTCAGGATGCCTTGCAGGATCACTCTTTAGGATGAGTATCTTTTTTCATGTTGTTAACCAGGTTGATGTCCCCTCAGGATGCACATGTAAGTAATTCTTAATCAGGGGTAAATCTTTGTATAAAGATGTTAATAATTTTAGCAAAAAAGTTAATAATTTTAGCAAAAAGTTAAGTATAATTTTAACAAAACGTTAGGTACTGTGTCTGGGCATGTGATTTTTCCGGTCAGGAGCTTTTATTACTTTAATTTCAGTTTCTCTGGCTGTTACTTCATCCCATCTCATATCCTCTACATTAAACATCCTTACTTTTTCTCTTAATTATTCTATCCATTCCGCATCTTTACAATATTCCACAGGGTCTTCATGAATATTTTTTTCCAAAATGTGTCTAATTCTTCTTTTTTGGTGACATTTCTATTCCTTTTGCTTTGTTCCCAAGTTCTTCATAAAACCTTTTTTTGATCATCAAATAAATGCTTATTTTTTTACTTTTGCTTTATATTTATCTGCATATTTTCTAAGTGTTTTTGTTCCTCTACTGATATTTTTAATTTATTATTTGCAATTGTGTATTATAGATCTTGGGCTGTTTTAATACTGTGCTTTGCTTTCACCACACCTATAAGTATTTTTGATGATCTGTTCCCTCCTCTATAGTCTTCTGATTGTGATACTTCTTGTCTTAATTGCTTTACATTTTTTGTTTGATGCTTCCATGGCATTTTACTTATTCACTTCCTTCTTACAGCTATATGTTTTCATAGTAAGACCTTATCTGTTACTAATTTAGCTGCACAGCATTATATCCAGTTTATTTTGTATATATCAGAAAACATCTCAATATTCCTAATCACTGTGTTCCTCTGTTTACCAAACATCTAACATTTTGGGTCTTATTTTCTTCCTGTAATCTATTTCTTTGTCGATCTTAATATGTCTATCCATCTCTTATAAATCTAGGAGCTTTTCCCTTAGATCATCTTCTTCTAGACTGATACCACTTTTTTTGCTCTCCATTTCCTGCAAGTATTCTATAGAAAGTTCTAGGACATCTTCCTTTAGTATATCCTCTTCATATGCTGCCTGCTTCTTCTTCTGCTCCTTCATATTGTAACTCATTAACCCAGCACTTCACAACATTGCCTGCATCATCAGAGTTGCCACTGTTGCCTGTTCCTATCCCGCTCTGCAACGTCAACTGAACTTTTGTACTGGTCTCTTACAGAAGGTTCCTGAGTATTGCCATGTGGTAATTTTTCAGATGCCTCCCACTCCACTTGTTTCTCATGAATCTGGGGACTCATTGTTCCATCATGCTGTGGCATTGATTGTGTTGGGTTTTCTACACTAAATCCTTCACTTCAAAAATAATCCAAAACTTCAGTTTCTGTTTAACTTCTTCCTTAGTAATCCTCTTTTCTACTTTCCTTTTTGATTATTTTTTCCTTCTCCTTGCATAAATATTGCCCATACCAAATCCCTTTTTATTTCCTATGTCCATACTTCCTCTTCAGATACAACCCTCTCCACTTGCTGCCCATTAATCTGGGACTCATTCTGTTATTCTAAACTAAATCCTTTACTTCACAGATAATATATGACTTCAATTTATATTTGTTTAACTTTTCCTCTTTGTTTTCTTATGTTTTATATTGTGAAATTTTCCATATTCAGATGCTTTTACCTGTATTTCTTTTTTTGGCCTGTCAGTTTTTATGATTTTTATGGACTAATACTTCTTTCTACAACAGGGAGTTCACCATCCTCCCGATCCTGGCTTAACCCCATTGTAGGAATGTCTCCATGTCTTAAGGATTCTACGTTGCCATTTTTTCTAGTCCTGGCACCAGTGAGTACATCAGGATTGGGCACTTTATTTTTATCCTGGAACTTGTGCACCCAGCTGTCTTTTTTATTTTTTAACCTACCTATCCCCATGATATATGCTATATAAAAAAATACTGTCTATGTATCAGTGCCATCTTGGTGAGATTTTATGAAAACAGGATCACCACATGAAGGTACTCACCAAGACTTGAGGATGAATTCAGTTCCATTACTACTACTCTCCTTTTCTTGCTGATTTTATCTCTCCATTTGGCCCAAGAACTGCCTTCTGAGGTAAAGCGCATGTGATATTTCCCAGTGTCATACTGAGGGCTGTTGCTGATAACTCTAAACATTTAATCAGTGAAATTGTTCTTCAGTCATGTGATTTCTTGTATGAAGCCAGTTATGGTGAGTTCACTTAGGAGTATGCTGTAATCCACTGTTTCAAATGCATGTTTCATACATAAAAACATGGCACTGGCTATTTGCCCTTAGTCTGTATTTTATCATAAATCTGATTTGATAAGAAATAAATGGCTGTCAGAATACTGCATTTTGGCCTGAATCGACCTTGCATATCAGTGAGTGTGTGTGCTTAGAGATGTATTCCATTATTTGATTGTATTATTTTTTCTAGGCTTTAGCAACTGGGCAAAGGTTCACAATAGGTCTGTAGTCAGATACTGCAGTCATAGCTTTACTTGTGGGTAATGATCTGATCAAGGCATGTTTAACTCTATGTGCAATACGGCTGGAGATCCATGAGAAGTTATAGACATGGCTCAATGGGTGACAAATACATCATCTGCCAAGCTGCAAAATTTTATTGTGAATAGTAAGGAAATAAGGCTTGTAGTTGTTACCACTCTTGTTAAGGAGTCATCTGAATTTTGTTTTACTGATTAGCTTAACGTAGCATGGAGAATGGTCTAGAATTTTGTAAAGTGATGTTTGGTTGTGGGGGGGTATCAGTTTAATGTGGGGTCCACTTCTTGGTTGTGAGATCATTTTTCTATTCTTTACTAGCTCCTCATTAAGTATACTGGATCTGGGATGTTTTGGAAATACTTTATTGCTGGCTACCTGTTTTATGGATATCTGTTATTGTTTTCATTGGCTGAGAAAGTACTCTGAGTGTTTCTTATATAGTCAGCTTTGTGTGCACTGATTTTGATTCTATGCTCTCAATGAAGTTTTTAAGATATTTATCATATTTTACTTTGTCATTTCTGTCAGCTTTCCAGGTTTTCCATGTTTATTCCATGGTTTTGATGTTTTTTCAGTTCCTTGTATACCTGAGGGGAGTTTTTTCCCTGATTCTAATTGTTTTAAGAGGTACAATCTATTCTGTATGGAAGTAAGTATGTAAATGAATGTATACAATGTTAAGGTGACACTAGAGTAGTCATAAACTGTGGTCCAGTCAGTGGACAGTAGCACTGCTAAAAGGATGCTTTGTAAGCCATCGGTTAATGTTCTGGTAGTTATAGTCACTGGCAGGGAGGGTCTTGATTTGCATGACCACGAGGTCAAAACAGGTCAGTGATCACTCGTAAAGTTAGTTGGTATATGGAGTGAATGGGTTCATCTGGGATATTGCTGACTACCATATCTAACATGGAGAGATTGTTTGATTTAAGATTTAGTCTTGTTATATGAGATGCTAGCTCTATGAGATTTAAAGAAATGACAGCCTACTGTAGTTGATGTTATATTTTGCCTTCTCAAATAAGACTGCAGTCTCTTGTTATGCTGATTTTATTTTTGCCAGCAATGTCCATCATGTACCTCTTGTACAACACCCTTGTGGTTCACCAGACATCATGGATATGCACTTTCCTAATTTCTTCATCATCAGTCTGATAGGTATTGGCATCCTGAAACAATGCAGCAATTAGTCATGTACAATGACAACCAACTAATCATTAGAGAAACCAATATAGTAAGTGAAAGATGCAATTATATAATGTCACTGGAGGCAAGGCACTCAGACTCAAGCACTCAAAATGACAATCAGGTTGTCAGGAACACACACAATACGCCCACCATACATTGTATGCACCCAGCACATAGACAAACATATGCTGAGGCAATACAAAATAATCTTCCTAAACCCCAAAAACCTCCTAAACACTTAACCCACATTAATTATCCTCAGCAAACTAAAAACCATTCTATAGAAACAACACCCAACACCATCCATAAGGCCTTACTCCATTAAGCCTCAACTACAAAGCCCATAAGGCAAGACAACACACTATCCAATACTCTAGCCATAGGAGACTCCATCATGAGACATGTGAATGCCTCACTCACCATGCTGAACAAGAAGAAAATCATGGTCAGTCGCCTTATCAGGGGCCAGGATCTGCCAAGTCACTAATGTACTCAGATCATTGAAACACAAGTACCAGTAGGACTTCGGTCCTAGTCCATGTGGATGTAAATTACTTGAAATGTATCTCCCTAGACTAAATGAAGAGAGTCATAATGGAGCTCTCAAACCATGTGTCCCAGGCTGATATGACGCTATCACTGAGCAGAATTCTACCTTCAGTAAGGGTGATGTCACTATATGAACAGAAAATGATTGACATTAACAATTGGCTTAGCATCTGATGTCATTCAAAAGAGATGCAGTATTTCTCAGCAAGGCAGGATATGGTCAACAGACCACATTGCTTTGCCAAGGATAGTCTGCACCTGTCCCTACTTTTTTTTTGAATACTGGCTAAAACATTGTCTTCCTCCATAGTGCTTGTTTTAGGCAATATCAAACTGACAACCCTTCCAATTTAGCAAAATCAGCTCAAGGGAATCTAAATGTGTTAGTTGTTCAATGCCAGGAGCCTAAACACGAAACTCCAGCACTTCCAAGCTCTCCTCCCCTTGGGGAATGCAGACATCTCTGCAGTTACTGAGACATGGTATAAAGACATGGAGCATACCAAGGCACTGCAGGGATACAATGCCTTCCATACATTCAGAAGGGCTACTGCAAAGGCAAAAACTAAAGGTGGAGGTGTCTCTATCTGCATCAAAAACAAATATACCTCAAATTTGTTCAAACAGGATGACATTCTTGAGCTTCTCTAGATCCAAATTACCACAGGCAGAGTCCCATATCAGAGCATATCCCTGAAAGCTATAGACCAGTAGCACAGCCAGAGCGGGGTATGGAGTATTACCTAGCCACCTGCTTGGTGTGCCAGTAGAAGGAGCAGTCCTTTTTTTTTTTTTTTTGCTCTTCACTTGAACAGCTTGTGAGGTAGCAAGTCCTTTTTTTTACTGCTGGTTACTTGAAGAGTTGAGAGAGGGTGGGGTGCTAGGTCATGGGACTGGCACAAGTCTGGTTGAGCCAGTTATGCCTCTGCTATAGACCACCTTTTTTGACCCACAAAACCCATAACATATTTAGACCTACTG
Source organism: Protopterus annectens (assembly GCF_019279795.1). NCBI lineage: Eukaryota > Metazoa > Chordata > Ceratodontiformes > Protopteridae > Protopterus > Protopterus annectens. Next base: position 236,865,305 of record NC_056731.1, on the reverse strand, counting down.
GAGACACTTAGCCATTTAATTCAATACCATATTTGTGACGGCTTTTAACTAACCCTCTATAAACTGGAAATCCTACATGACTCCAAATTTGCAGGCTCAGAAGTTCATGGACTTTGAGAACACAAACACCCTGGACCAAATTAATCCATTTACCCATGAGATGTGCAAACATACTGTATGTGGTACTCACAACTATGGGAGAATGTTGTGTCTCCCCAGTATAGTATCATCTCTGGTAAGTTCAAACCTTAAAGCAGTTTCCTTCAAAGTACAAATCAGTGCTGTGACCCCAGCAAACCCTGAAACATTTAGGAACTAATCTAAGGCAACGTATCAATTATCAAGTGATTCCCTGACAGAATTTCAAACTCCTCCAAACCTGCAGAACACAGCTGCTAATGCAGAAATGTCCACATAATCCCTATGTAATCATGTTAATAGATGCATAGAGACAGCTGTACTTACCAAAAACACACCCAGAACAAAGTCAGAAAACAAACCACCCTAGCAAGGTCCAAACATAAGCAAATTGTACAACAAAAAGAAAAAAGTCATAGCTAAACTTAGCATGTTAACACACAGGTTCCTCACAGAAAAAGGACAGGATGTAAACAATATTCCATATGCATACTGCATCAAAACCCTATCCTATACTCAGTGATCTATACCTTGCATAAAAGGCATCCTTGGACCCTGCTCTGATGGACCTTTGCACATCCACAAAACCAATAGCATCAGAACTATTCCATTTAGGTACTTGAACCCTACTTGCAACATAAATAGGGCATGTTGGAGAGACAGGTATGTGCCCATTCCTCTGGAACAGGCTTCCCATCCATGTGAACCAGAGTTCTTCCCTAACCCTGTTCAAGCATAACCTGGACCACTGGATGGGAAATCAGAAATTAACCCCAGATCTAGAGCCCATGTTTTTAATGGACAAAGGCAGTCAGTGGATCATAGCCTAGCTTACATATACCCCTTAAAATAACTTCTAAGGCTCAAAACACATGCAGGATACATTTGCAATGCATGGCCAGGCTGATAAAGGCCCTAGTGGTTGCTAGCCTAGCATACACCTATGAAAAAATGACCCTATTACACACACACACACACACACACACACACACACACACACACACACACACACACACACACACACACACACACACACACACAAACACACACACACACACACATATATATTTGTGTGTGTGTATATGTTCATAGGTTCATAGGTAGATACTAGGCTATTGGCCCTAGGTCCTGTACAAGCCTAAGCATAAAGATTCCCTGGCTTACGCCACCCAAAAGTTATTTTCCTGTGCCCCTGTTGAGTAGAGCCACAGAAGTGATCCCCGGGGTGAACTTCCTATTTCCCATCCAAACGTCAAGATTTTTCTTAATGACGTGATCTGCTTGACATGAATGGGCAGTCTGTTCCAAAATATGGAGAGTCGCTGGGACAGAAACCATTACCTCCAGTATGTTTTGTTTATTGTGGTGACAAGATTTAGGTCCCTGGAGCATGTGGCTTGGAGGGATTGGGATTTCTGTAAGTGTAGCATGCCCAACAGTGTGGGTTTGACATGGCTTTGTATGTTAGATAGAGATCACCTCTGAGTAGGTGATATGCGATGGAGTAGAGCTGGAGTTTTTTGAGACAGTCTACATAGGGCATCTGTTTGAGGCCAGCGATCCTCTTCATGAGGTATTTCTTAGGCCTTTCCAGTTATTGTAAATGTCTTGTGAGGTACATACCAAACGGGGTGTTGTACTCTAAAATAGATTGAATGAGGGATGAGTAGAGAGGAACAATGACCTCCTTTTTTCTGGATGAGAAACGTTTTGTGATGAGGTGTGCCATGTAGAAAGATTTCCTGACTACTGTGGCAATGTGATTATCAAAGGAGAGACTACTGTCCACCTGTGTCCCTAGGTCTCTTATTACACTTTTGGTGTTGAGTGGACTACCGTTTATGTGGTAGTTCATGGGCACAGGGTTTTTCCAAAAGGGAATGACTATGCATTTTTTGGCATTGAGCTTGAGGCCATGGCTTTGACACCAGGCATCTGTCTCAGTGAGGCCCTTTTGTAGAATGTCCACATTATTTGGGGATTCAATAATGACTCACAGTTTACAGTCATCTGTGAATTTTGTTAGCCATAGACCCTCTGTGTTGGCCTGAACTTCAGAGAAGTAGATGCCAAACAGGAGTTGACCCAAGACTGAACCCTGTGGTAATCCACTTGTCACTGGTCTAGGGTTGGATTTGGAGTTGGCTACTTTCACGGTGTGGGTTCTGTCAGTGAGCCAGTTGGCATCCCATTGCATGACATAGGGATTTATTCCCAGTTTGGTGAGTTTATCTATGATTCCAGAGTGTGGGATGGTGTTGAATGCCTTGGCGAGGACTAGATAGGCTGTGTGAGCCACTTTACCCTCGTCCATGGCTTTGGTGACTGCTTCAAGGAAGTCTATCAGGTTTAGGAGACATGATCTGCCTTTCACGAACCCAAACTGGGTGGGGTCCAGAGTTTGAAGGTTACCTATGTCTTTGTTTATAAGTTCCATGATGATATGTTCCATGGATGTGCAGATCAGGCTCATCAGGCTAATGGGGCAATAGTTCCCAGGGTCCATGGTGGATCCCCCCTTGTGGAGTGGGATAACTGTAGCTGTATGCCATTCAGTAGGCACAAATCCTGAAGTGAAGCTATGATTGAACATGGTACTTATGTGGGATGCCAGTTCATTTTTTAGTTCATGCAGAACACAGCCCAGGATGTTGTCTGGTCCCATGGATGCTGTAGTCTTGGCTTTGGAGAGTGCAGTTTTTACCTGTGCAGCCGTGATTACCAGGACTTGGTATTCTTCCACTATTGAGATGGGCCCTTTAGGGGATGACAGTGGGTGACACTGAATCTAACTGCCAGGATTTTGGCAATATCAGTTGGTTCTGTATATTTAGTGCCATTGTGCTGTAACTCAGAGCAGATCTGAGTGTTGCCATTGAGGTTCTTGACATAGTATAGAATGCCTTGTGGTTGTCTTTAGAATCTGTGACAATTTTGTTTTCATAACTAGATTTGGAGGTTCTTATGAGGGATCTCAGCTTCTTACTGAGGCTGACAATGGAGTTTTTCCAATCTTGGGATTTTACTCTTTTTTGCAACAGTTTCTTCCTTTTGTTGTAGAGTTTGTTTATGGCAGGGAACCACCAGATTGGCTTCTTTTTTTTTGGAGGAGAGCGTCTTGGTTCTGTTTGGGATGGCATGATCCATGCACTCATGTATGTGTTCATACAGTGCATTGGTGTAAGATTCAGCAGTCATACTTCTACTTTCCGTCTCCATGGGTGTCGTGAAGTTTGCCACTTCTATCTTGAGAAGCATAAGGTTGGCTTTGGCGAAGTTTCTTATGGTGGTTACCTTAATGGGGGGGTGGGGTGTGATGTGGATGCTTAGGGTGATCAGTTTATGGTCGGATCTGACCAACGAGAAGCTGACCTCTGGTGTGGAGCATCGGTCGCCCATGTTGGTAATGACCAGGTCTAGGATATCGGTGCCAAGTTGATCCAAGGCATTGTAATTTATGAATTCCAGGAATCATTGAACAAATGTATTGATATATGAGTAGTTTTCCCAGTTAATGGCAGGGTAGTTGAAGTTGCCCAGTATTAGGGTATTCAGTTGTACCTTAATACTTACCAGTATGTTAAGAAAAGTGGAGTGGGAATCATGGGGCATGGTGGGGGATCTGTAGCAAGCTACTATATGGATTGCAGTCTTGCCTAGTGTTAGTTGCACCTGGAGAATCTCAGATGCATTATGTTGGGCAACTAGCCTGGTGGTGTGGATATCCTTGGTGAATATGGACACACCTCCACCTTTAGTGTTTCAGTCTAGGTTACGTGGCCAAAAGGTGTGTATGAATTGTACCTTGGTATTGCAGAGGTCCTCTCTGGAGCCTTGAACCAGGTCTCTGTCACTGCACAGATGTCAATGTTCTCCATTTTGAGGAGTGCCTCGAGTGAGTGAATTTTGAGGTTTAGACTTCTAGCATTGAGTAGCATTATCCTCAGATTTAGCTTGCTTGTACCTATTTTGGTGGTAATTTTGTCATTTGAGTCATGCCTAAAAAAGCACTATAGGGGTGGCAAAATTCTTAGCCAGTATCCAAAATCCCAGCGGACACAGGTGCAGGCCATCTCTGGCAAAGCTTCGTGGTCTGTCAATCATGTCATCCCAGGCAGACAGATACTGGATCCCCTTAGAATGACACCAGAAACTTAGCCAATTGTTGAAGTCAATCATTTTATCCTTGTACTGTGGCATCATTCTGGGCGATGGCAGGATGCTACTCAGGGCTAGGGTCTTACCTGCCTGGGCTACAAGATCCAAGAGCTCCTCCATGTCACTTTTCATGCAGTCCAGGGAGGTATGTCTCAGGTCATTCACTCCAACATGGACAATGACAGAGTCGTATTTGTACTTGTTGTAGAGTGACCTCAGTGCATGCGTTATGTAGTGGATCTTGGCACCCGACAGGCAGCTGACTGTAATTTTCTCCTTGTTTAGCCTGGTGAGTGGGACTTCAGTGTGTCTGACTATGGAGTTGCCTATGACTAGTGTGTTGGATATGTTGTTTTGCCTTAGGGGCTGAGGTTGTGCGGTACACTGGTTTTGTGAGCTATGTGTCACTTGGGTTGTGTTGGGGGTGGTGGTTGTTTGTTTTTCAGCTTTGGAGGTCTCTGTTGCTTGGGCAGATTTTTATTTAGAGCCTCTACAAATGTAGGTGTGTGTTTTGTGTTACTATGTGTGGGTTTGGTGGTGTAGGTTTAGAAGCACTATGTATTGTGCATGGTGTGGTATGGGTGTTGACCTTCTCCTCTTGACTGACTAGTCCAGTCTTGGCTGGAGAGAGCTTGGCTTCCAGCTTGGGTATATAAGTGCATCTCTCACAGGTTGTAGTGTTGGGTGGTAGGAGGAGACGGTTGTCTGTGTACATGAGACAATTGCTACATTGCCCCAAGATGCCCAGATTCACCAGATGGACATGAGAAAAAGATGGGAGCTAATCCTTAGTCATGCCTGGATAGGTGCTTGTTTGTTTAAGTACTAGAACTGTTTTCCTCTTTACTTAGTAAAGAAAGTTGAGTGTTGTAGCAATTTATAGAATATCTAGTGCTTTCCACAAGTTCTAAGCAAGTGCTGAGCTGAAAGAATCAGGTTTGAGTGTTAAAACTGGAAAGATGGCTAGTTGTAAGGGAAAATTTGAAGAGCAGACTTTCTGGCATCGGTAATAGTTTAACCCTAGCTAAGTGGCACTGCGTGATGTGCAAATCCATGCAAACACAGGTTTTTAAGCCAGAAAGTTGAAAGGGATAGAAAGCAGCCTCAAACAGCCAATGAGACACAATTTCTGAGCTGGAAACCACTCCTCTAGCGACAGATAGGCAGCTCAATCCTTACCACTCCCATTAATAAGAAGAAAGACTTCCCACTACCACAGCAAGGTCTGGACAACTAAGAAACACTAAAATAAAGTCCTGAAACCAGCAAATTTTGGATCCGGACTATTCTAGTATATAAAAAGGGCAGAAAAATGCAATTAAACAGTAAATATGCACAGAAAAGGCTATCGTACTTGAGTGTGTAACATTCAACATTCAACAGTAAATGCAGTTTAAACTTTGAAATTTAGTAGAAATCAAGTACACAACAGTAAAACAATTTAAAATACAGTAGAAATAGTAGCACAAATGGCTTAGAGAAGTGCAGTTAGCAAAAAACAGTCAATAAAAGGCAAAAGGGTACTTATCAGCAAAAGTCTCTCTTCCTCGTTTCTGGTGGTGTAGTAGTCTGCAGAATGCCAAAACAAGATCCGCTGAGCTAAAACAAGCACAAACCCATGCAAACACAGGTTTTTAAGCCAGAAAGTTGAAAGGGATAGAAAGCAGCCCCAAACGGCCAATGAGGAGTGTGTGTATATATATATATATATATATATATATATATATATATATATATATATATATATATATACACACACACACACACACACACACACACACACACACGCACATATATATATATATATATATATATATTCTAATAAAACCATAAAAGCAAAGAGAAAAAATTTATACGAGAAAAACTTCATGCTTATGAATGCTCAAAATTAACAAACGGCTATAAGGAAAAAAAATAAAAATATACTCAACAGACGATTATCTGATAATTAAGCTTTCATTCTTTATAGATAACAGAACCTCTTCAGAATACAAATCCAATGAGCTGTCAAACAATAATATAGGGATACAAGCCATGTGAGGACAATAGTATACATACAGTAACCAATAAGAAGTGTGTATCATTTTAAATATCACCAATGATTAGGGAAATGCATGAATATTAAGATATGTGCAAAAAAGTGCGATGAATATTCATTGGTCTAACCATCTAGGTGCACACCCAATATTGATGCTTTCATTCAAACCTGGAGTAGTTTTGGAATTCAAGTGCAACTGCCAATTAAGCTCTGTTAATTCTAGAAACAAGTCGGTGCTCCCAAAGAAAGCATCTACCTGTTCTAAAACAATGAAATGAAATGTTTCAAAAATGAGGCAAACTGAGCTGTGTTTGGCAAGTAATAGTACAGGGGAAAGTAACAGCATATTTACAATGTGAAAAAATAAAATCAGATCCTACATATATATATGGGCATACAACACACCTGTTGCACCTGTGCATGCCAATGGGCTTAGAGTTAATGTAAGGTTCATTAACTAAAAACTGGGGGTCTCTATTTTCAAGTAACATACATATATTCTTAATATATAATATAACATTTGCACTTCATGTAATAGTTTTTATGTAGGGAAAACTTTACGTAGACTTTTTGACCATATAAAATAATATTTGAGAGCTATTAGACCCCACAACCCTAATAATGCACCTGCCAAACACAGCTCAGTTTGCCTCAATTTTGAAAAGTTTCATTTCATTGTTTTAGAACAGGTAGATGCTTTCTTTGGGAACACTGGCTTGTTTCTAGAATTAAGAGAGCTTAAATGGCAGTTGCACTTGAATTCCGAAGCTGCTCCCGGTTTTAATGAAAGCCTATCCTAAATCCATTACACCACTGCAATCTACAAAAACAAATGGATTTGGATTAGTGCTTGGTGACTCCATAGTTATACACAATGAATCCACACTTACAAGACTGGACAAAAGCAGGGTGACAGTGAGTTGTTTGTCAAGAGCCAAGATTACATGTTACATTGGCCCAGAGGACCATTAAATCAGACAAATATGAGAATGACATGGGGGCGGGCCATGATAAGGTAGATGACCTGGAAAGCAAAACCCTCAGGGACGTGCAGAGAGACATGAAAGAGCTTCCATGCATGTCACAAATTCAGGAAAGATGTTGGTATTAAGTGAAATCCTACCATCACCAAAACTTATGCTGACATATGAGGAAAGAGAATTGGTTTGGTAACTGGATAAATACCTGGCTTCATTCTGGGGAGATCCTTTATGGGACGATATACTTGATGGATGGTTTACACTTCTCAATCCAGGGCTTCTGTATAAAGGCAAATGCTTTTGCTGTCCTCATTGTGCCTTTTTTATACAGGATCCAGGTAATGGCCATCCCAACCTAAATTCCAGAGTAATTCAATCACTCAACCATATCAGTTTGGATCTACTTCATACTGGAAGTCTGAACAGCAAACTGCCTGACCTTGAGGCACTTCTGCATTTGGAACCTATCCATGTATGTGTTGTCACATAAATGTGGTTTAAGAGCCCAGAAATACTTTCTCAGTACCACAGTTTGGTGTTTACCACTTGTTTAGACCTGTTAGAAACTATGGTGGTATATCCTTATTTGTTACAGACCACATTACCAAAAGAATAATACCTATAGATCCACAAGCAGAGTTTATAGAGATTCAAATCACACTAAATAGAATCAGCTACCAAATAACAGCATGCTACAGAACCCCCTCTATGCCCCAAAAAACACATATAAAATTCCTAAATATTCTTGATGAACTCTCTACAATAGGAAATTTGTTATCAGAGGAGATTTTAACTATCTAGTGATAAACTGGGGGGGGGGGGGTCATATACCACCAATGTAGGATAGGGGTAACAAATCTTAGACTATAAACAAGAACTTCCTGTACCAATTTGTGAAAGATCTGTCTAAAGGACAAAATATAACTGACCTGGTCCTAACAAAAATAATATCTGTTTGCATCATCCCAAGGTATACCTCTCACTAATCATGCCAGAACACAATCAATTAACCTTCTGCATCATAATCTCCAAACCATCAGAAGCAAATATGACATAACTCAAGGATTCAAATGTACAAAACTACAATTATAGTTTCATAAGTTCATAAGTAAGTACTAGGCTAGCTGCTATTGTGGGCCATTTTAGGCCTATCCAATTTCCTTTCTGGTGCTCAAATTAACCTCTCCCGTGCAGTATTAGATTGGCCTTACTCATCCCATGGTCGATGATTATACCACAGATAATTTGAGGGGACCCATGCATGGGATAAAGCATTTAGGAGCTGCCTTTGTGTGTTATTAGTACAGGGTGCAGTCCAGGTCTAAATTTTCTATTTCCCATTCATAGATCCAAGTTGCACTTTAATAAAGCCATTTATGAACTTTGTTTTACGTGGATGGGGATGTCTGTTCCAGAGCAGTGGTATCTCTGTGAGATAAATCTGTCCATCCAAACCATTCTGTTGATGTTGCAGAAGAGGTTTAGATCCCTAGACTGAGTATTTATTTTGCCACTTCACTTGCTGATAATGATAATTATATGATGAAGTCTCCAGATTTGAGTATAATGGCATCACCCATAATGTTGATACTACAAATTGTTAAGTTCAACTTCCCATCCTAATACAAATAAATGGTGAATTTATAATGCAGAGAATTGCAGTGGTACACAAGTATTAATAAACTATATAATTAAAGAATGAAACTCTTAAACCTATATAACAGAACAAGTGATCCCCAAATTAAAAACATCCAGCAGCTGGATAAGAAAGTAAAAAACAAGGACTTCAAAAAAATGAAGGTGTCGCATTAACTCAAAATAGCTGCAGAAGCCAAAGTCAACAACAAATCCTTCTTTATTTCTGCCCAGAAAACAAGGAACAACACTGAACATTTCTTAGAACTTATTCCTAATATTATTAGCTACTATAGTCCAGTGGAAGTAACAACACATTGGTAAATAACATCAGTGCCAACTTCACTCCGTGAATTCCATGCACAATTATCCCAGATGAATCAAGACACCACCCATCACAAGAGAATATGTACTGAAAGTACTCTACAAAATGAAGCACACCTCATCAACTGGGCCTGACAACATAGCCTGCCAGACTTAACAAACACTGGCAGACCCAGTCATCAATCACTTTCATATGAGCTTTGGAACATACTTTATCCTACAGGTGTGATGCAGAGCTGTTGTAATGCTACTTCACAAGGGTGACCCCCACCAATGACCATGAGTATTTTGACTTATCACACTAATGATTCTAATAAGTTATGGAATGCATCATAGCTGACCTAATTAACCATAATATCAAAAATCTTATCAGATTATCCCCCAGCAGTTTTGCTTTGTCAAATTATATCTGTTGAATCTATTGAACTTCTTTGAGAAGGTTACTCAGACTGTAGACAGTGGACAAATTCTCCGTACAGTATACAATGACCTTGCCACTGCAATCCATACCATGACACATGGAAATCTAAATATAATAAATAAGATGAAGGAGCCCCATCTTGACCTGTATATGGCTAGCTGGATAGCCAATTGGCTCATGGACAAGACTGACACAGTAAGACTACAGCATGTGCCCTTCTCTAAAGAATGTTGGTGACCAATGGACTTCACCAGAGTTCTGTGAAAGGACCTCTGCTATCTGGTGTCTACTTCTCAGCTCTCCAGAGATAAAACAAGAATCTCAAGTTAACAAAGTTCACAGATGATTGTAAGCTGGTTGTCATTAAATCCCCTTCTGACATACAAGCATTCCAACAGAAGGTTATACTTGTCAATAGGTGGTATACAAAAATGGGACCAAAGTCAATGTTAAAATGTGTAAAATTGTTGCATTCAATAAGCAACTCCTAATTCTTGTATAGAGTATAGAAAACACACCACTTCAAAATGAGAAGGCAGTGAGAGACATGGGTATGTGGTGGATAGCTCCCTCCTCTTTAGAAATAGCATTGCAAAGGTGGTTAGAAAATTCTTTTACATTGCACAAGATATAGCAAGAGGCATTTCCTCAAGATTAAAAGACATCCTCACCTCCTTGTACTCTGCACTTAAACCCTCTTATTGAGTACCACTACCCCTTTGGAATGCACCTTACTAAGTATATCAAGCAATTGGAAAGACATCAGAGGTTCTTAACTAAAAAGATCATTAACCTAAAAGATGTGAGGTACTAAATGTGATTGAAAGCATTATCTCTATATTCAGTATCATATAGACTCCTTAGTGATGATCTGTGCCTTGCTTAAGGGCAATAAAGAATCCAGTACTCCAACTACTCTTATGCCTCCAGAACTCACACAGTCCTACCAACACTAGGGCAAGAGACCTAAATCTACTCCAACAAATACATAAGACAAGGTGGAGGGATAGATTTGTCATGCAGTGTCTACTTTGTGCATAGAACACATTTCCTCTCCAAGTTAAGCAGTGTGACATGCTGTCTGACTTGAAGAAGGAAAGGAACAATTGGATGGGTATTCATAAATTCACCCCTGCTATGACTGGTCTAGCCCTTTTTGAAAACTGAGGCGAGGCCTAACAATGGTTACTGAGAAGTTGGGACTTGCCTATTGACTTAGTTGCCTTGTAATTCTTATGAGCGTATGTTGGATTGATAGGCTGTTTTTGTGAGAAGTAGGAAGTACAATGACCTCTGCATAGAAAAGCATGTTAAGATGCTGTAGAAGAATAGGAAGGCCTTTATCCCATTGTTTCCTATGAATTATAGTTATCTGGAAGGCAGAGTTCATGTGTCTCCTGTAATAGTGTACTCCTCTAAACAGAAGACTTCTCTTTATTCATGAAAGGAGTATAATCATCGTTGTTTTGAAAGTCTAATTTCTGAAGTCATGGTATGGATACATATCTAAAACTAAGACAACAAGATAACATCAACAAGTTGATATGATATGCTAACAGTGTAAGTGAAATGGCCAGCATGGGATGTACAAAGCCAGAGTTATTAAGGAGTGGTTACAAAGAGTTATGAAAAATGTGACATATTTTCCATGTTTACATTAAATAATACAAAACTAGAGTCTGATCCTGCCATGTTTGGGTGCTGCATGCAAGTAGTGGATGTTAGTAAAAATTATATTAAAATATGGTGGGTATTGGGAAAACACCAAAAGATAAATGCTTTTTTGACTCTGCAGTTATGACTTAATTATTAACTACATTTTCACAACTTCATAAATGTTATAAAACCTACAGCTGAGCAAATGGTGCCATCTTATCCAAAACATTAAGAAATACAATGTTGCCATTGACACTTATTTAAAATATTTTATATTAATATTGTTTAGAAATATTGTGAAAATATTATATATTGTACTTTTGCATTGATTCTGCAATATCAGAAAACAGCAGTGTATTACCCTGTGTTGTCATAAATCATTGGAAAACTCTCAGGCAGGTGAATGATTCTCTGACTGATACCCTTGATCTATCGTGTAAACTTACAAGGGTATAGCCCTTTGTTTGATCATAATGCTAGTCATTTTTGGCAAAAAAATTAAATATATTTTTTTCTGTCACAAATCTGCAATATAAAACTTGATACTAACACCCATATGTAGCCCATTGCCTTCAGGAGAGTTTTCTTATTTTACATTTTTGTGGCTCATGCCATTTGTAAGATATTGTAAAGCTTACAAAGTGTGTTTATAAAAGAAAATTTAGGAGAAAAGCCCTCACAAAATCAAAGGTTTACTTGCTTAGAAATCCTGAGGAAGAATAAGTAAATAAATAGAAAATATAGCAGGCAATAAAAAACAGAGACTTGTGGGATACCTTTAGAATGGTGCCAGAGAGGTTCCCCTTGAAGGTATAGTGAAGGTTCTGTTAGTTAGATTGTAAACTGAGATAATACAACATCTGAAAATTCACATGCATTAAGTTTTGTAATGAGTACTCAGTGGCATACCGTGTGCTCAGAGGCGATCTGTGCCTGACGTATAAAGCCATGTCCAACCCGGAATTAATGGACATGCTGCAACTCAGAAAATCCAAATCCCATCGAGCTATGCGCTAGAGAGACTTGAACCACAGCACTGAAATAAATAGGACATGCTGGAGGGACAGATTCATAACCCAGAGGCTCCCTTCACTCTGGAATGAAATCCCAGTCCAGGTTAGGCAGAGTCCCTCATTGACTCTCTTCAAGAGGAATCTTGATGAGTGGATGGGAGATCGTAGGTTTACCCCTGGTATCACTTCTGTGCCACTGTTAGACAGAAGAGGCACAGTATACTAACCTCAAAAAAGGGCATAGCAAAATTAATTTAAAATGGGTGGCAAAAGCCAAACACACTCTTGCTAGGCTTATAAATGTCCTAGGGCAGATAGCCTAGTATGAACCTATGAACCTATGAGTAAGTTGTGATTGCTACCATCAGAGGCTATTTTTAAGTCTAGAAACATTGCACCTTTGAGTAAAGCATTTTCCATATTTCAGATATTTTTCAGTTTTTGTAAACAAATGTTAAGTTAAATGTTAAGGTAAACAATGTTAAATAAATAAAATAAATAAATATATTTGAATATATGGCTGAAATGGTACTAGGTTTAGGCCTAAATCCATGCTGTTTTGTTTGTCAGATGCCATGACAGAGCAGTACTTAAAGTAGTGTGAAATGATAGCAGTGGAAAGAAAAACAATAAAGATAAATGCTAGCACCATGCAAAATATATCAGTGCCAAACTGTAGGATAAATGTTGTGAAAATGTGTATTGTAGTAGCATTTGAAGTTATTAGGAGGGTGATTTACTTTTTGGAACATGTTGATTTAATGTAAAAAGGTTTATCAGTGGGATTGTGCAGGCATACTATTGGGAGCACTGACAAAAGTCTGAAAGAAGGTTTGAAGAGCGGTACAACAGAAAGCAATTCAAAAAGGAGTGCTGAGTTGTATTTTAGTTTTGGAAATAATTTGCTAGTGGAAAGTATATTTAACAGATTTCCAAAAATGTTTCTGACATTGTAAAAGGGACTTTGGTTTTATTAATTTTGACTCCGGTGTTGTTTTTAGTTGCTAGTAATGGTTGTAGGCATTGGAGTCATTTGAGTGTGTTTTCCAAAGTTTCCAGACAAGATCTCTTTCTCTGAATAGGTTTCAAAGCTGTGACATTATCTGTGCATCCATGGAGTACTGGAAGTTTTGAGCCTAGTATTTTTTTAATGGAATGTGCCTGTCTAGCATAGAGAATAGAAGGTTGTAAACTGTAACAAGAGTAGATGTAGAGTCACTGGCATCAACCTCTTAGAGCAAGAAATCTAGACAAAGGCATAAATAAAAGTGGGACAAGGTCCCAAAAGTATTTTTAAATATTGCTCTTACAAACTTACAAAGTTGATAGAATAACAGGTTTTGCATTAGCATAAATTTTCTGAAAGATATGAAGTCTAAAACTCAAATGTCTGTCATTATTTTCTAATTTCAGTCTTTAATGATTTACAACTAATTTGCCAGAAAACCACAATTTTATGAAAAATGGACAAAATATGAGGCCAGAATCTGGACATTCTGTGAAAATCTGTACAGTTGAGAAGTATGGTCACTGCATTCATATATTGGGGTCCAGGTAATAATTTCCAGATCTTGCTGGATAATATTGGCTGATTCTTATTTGAATGTCTCTTCTTAAAATTATAACAAGATGTTTCATGGGTTCACAGGTATTACTAGGCTAGCTGTCCTTGCAGGCCATTTTTAAGCCTAGCCAATTTCCTTTTTTCTGCTCGAATTAACCTATCCCATTTGGTTACAGATTGGCTTAACCCATCCTATGATCGATAATTATATATTATACCTAAAGAGAATAACTGTCATCATACCACAGATAATTTGAAGGGACCCATACATGCCTCTGTCCATTAATATTACAGGAGGCAGTCCTGAGCTAACTTTTCTGTTTCTCATCCATAGATCAAAGTTGCTGTTGAATATGGTCATGGATGAGCTTTGTTTTAGGTGGATGGGGAGTCTGTTCCAGAGCAGTGGTATCCTCTGTGAGATATAATTGTCCCACCAAACTGTTCTGTTGATGTTGCAGAAGTGGTTTAGATCTACAGAGCGAGTCTTTCTGATGCCATATGACTTGCTGATGTGCAGTAAATTCATCAGTAATGGTCAAAGAATGCCTTGTATGCCAGGCACAGATTACCCCTTAGCAGTCTGTAAGATACAAAGTATAGTGACATGATTCTGAGTCTGTCAATGTCGGACATGTTGTTTAGGCCTTATGTCCTATTACTAAGGCATCTCAGTGAGAGTTCCAGTTGCCGCATGCGTCTGGACAGATACATGCCAAAGAAGGTATTATACTCAATGACTGACCTAATGAGGGCTGACTAAATGGGGACAACAACATCTTTAGATCCAGACACAATCACTTTGTTTATAAGCTGTGCAATATAGAAGTACTTTCTTACAACAACGGATACATGTTGGTCAGATCTGGGTCATTTCCCATGTAAGTTCCCAAATTCTGAACATCTAGGTCAACTCTTAGAGCCATATTGTCAATGAGGTATTTCCTAGAGTAGATGAGCTCCCAAAGGGTACAATAATGCATTTTGTTGGCATTTAGTTTCATTACATGATTTTGGCACCAGTTATTTATTTCAGACAAACCTTAGAGGGTGGCTAAGTTATTTGGGATTTCAGCCACTGCTCCTAGATTGCAGTTATCTTCAATCTTTGTCAGCCAGTGCCCTTTTGATATTAGATTTTACTTAAGAAAAGTATGCGCCAAACAGGAGAGGTCCCAGTACAAAACCCTGGGGGACTCCACTGGTAACAGATCTCTTAGGGGAGGTAACTTCTCTTATTTTGATTTCATGTGTCCTATCTGTGATCTAGTTGGCAATCCACTGGGTTACATTAGGGGTTTATTCCTAGTTTATTAAGCTTTTCCACTATGATTGAATAGGGAGTTGTGTCAAAATCTTTGGCTAGGTTGAGGTATGCAGTGTGTACTGCTTTGCCTTCACCAATTCCTTGGAGACATTTTCAAAAAATCCACCAGATTGAGTAAGCATGAACTGCCTTTGATGAATCCAACCTGATACAGGTGCAGTTGTTCCCTTGATCATTACTGATTAGTTCTATGATAAGTCCTTCCATAGCTTTGCATATAAAGCTGGTTAGACTTAAGGTTCTGAAGTCCATGAAAGGTCTTCCCTTATGCAAGGGAATGACTGTAGCTATTTTCCATTCCCTTTGTTCAAAACCTGTATGGTGATGGAGATTGAACAAAGATGTTAGGGGTGGAGGTAAAGCATGTTTCATGCTATTTAAGATGCATCCAGGGATATTGTCAGGACCCATCGATACAGTCATTTCAGTTTTTGGTCTTATGTGATAGCTGGACATCAGCCAGTTACAGCTATATCATGAGAGAGAGTTGGAGAGGAGAGAATGGTAAAATTAGACTTAAATTTATTGGCCAGTAGGTTCATTATATCCTCAGCCTTAGCGAAGATAACACCGTTCACAGTCAGCCCACTGCATTGCTGTGTTGCGCTTTTGAGATTATGAACATAACTTAAAAAGGCCTTATGATTGTCTTTTGGCTTGGGTAGTTCTTTTAGCCTCAAACTTGACTTTGGTGGATTTTATTAAACTTCTGCATTGTTTCTTTATTTTGCTTTGTTTATTTATTCATTTATTTAGGTGCTTTAAAGGTCCAATATGAAAGTCATGGAGAATGGCCACTTAAGGTAGAGGGTAAGATGTAAAGGGAATGGAGTCTTTCAGGAATATTATTAATGATACAGTCTATAGTTGAGGTTTGGTTAATATTTGGGTTTAGCCTAGTTGGCTATGGTAATCATTTGGGTGTGACAGTGCAATGATCATGATTCCATGTGTAGTTGTTTTTTAGATCCCAGTTAATATTCAGGTCAATAAGAATGAGATATTAATGATGTTTAACCAAATTAAATATTTTCAGCAATACATTCTGGGTTTATGAGATATTTGTTGTTAAAGGAATATAAATTATAGAAATTAATATTTTAGTATGACCACTGATAGTAGCTTTGAGAAACATCCAGTAAGAGTCTTTATGATTGACTGAATTACCTTTAACAAGTAGAGTAGAAGTAAATTTAGAATAAACATGCACTAGGGTTACAGCACCTCTATGAGTGCCTGGCTGTTATCCATGTAAATATTAGAAGCTTCAGCAATGTGAGAGATATCCATAAATTATCCTTAAGCTACGATTCACTGCTGGCTAAAATAATGTTGCATTCTCAAAAGTTGACCAATTTTTTTTTTGTTCTACAGTGCAACCCACAAGTGAGAAGTGACTGCCACCACTTCCTTTCCTTAAACACTTGGTCTACTGGACTCTTCTTATTGCCACTGGACTTTCTCTGACATAAGCTTGGGGCCCGTGAGAAGATCAGAATCTTAGTGATAGACTAACACTGCTTTCTCCAACAGAAAAAACTCTGCAAATGTTTCACCAAAAGCCCTTTCAGTGAAATTCTTGGCAAATCATTTTTGCAGGAGGGCAAGCCCCCACACCCTTCATTTGGGGGAGCACCCCCACACCCCCAAACTTAAATATACCTACTCTGATGTCAGACAACAGTGTGGAAAAGTCAATTCTTCAGTAACAGTGAAAGTACTCTCAGTGAATCATTTTCACTGAAACCACAGTTGTCTAAACTATCGTTAATTTATTGACTCTCTCCCAGGAGATTACGGCATATCGATACAGCATCTTATCATTGCTGTTTTTTTTTTTATTTATTCTTAAGCCATAACTTCATGTTAGCCCCCTTACACATGCAAGCAAGGTCTGATATAATGGGAACAACAAGGGCATGGGCTATTTCATCCCATGTCCAAGGTGATTTAATCCCGTCAAGTGTAGATAGAGATACAGGACATATGCGACAATAGTTAGAATAGTGAGCATGAATACATTAGTCATAAAAGAAAGATGTAAAGAATTGTTATTTACATGTTCAGGTGCAATAATGTGTTACAAGATCAGGATGAAAGCAGGTAATTGAGACAAAAAATCCGGTTCACACCAGCACAGTAATGGCTGGGAGTAGATCAGAGTTAATCAGCTAAATTGCTGAATAATGAGTGAGAAGAAATATGTGTATGATTTTGTAGGGATATTATCAAAGATATGTTTGTTAAACCACAGACAGTAAAGAGAGAATAATTGATAATTGGCAGCAGCAGAGGTAGTTAATTGTTTAATTCATGGAGTAGGCAGAATGATAGGGAATTGCTGATATATATATATATATATATATATATATATATATATATATATATATATATATATATCTATATATCTATATATCTATATCTATATATATATATATATATATATATATATATACACACACACTCTATATATACATGGAATCCATACAGATCGCCAACGGCACTTTCTGCCAAAGCAGAAATCACCAAACATACTTAACCGAAAGTACTGTTCACCAAAGCAGCACTTTCGGATAAGTATGCTTGTTGCGCCGGTCGCACTACGGTGCGGTTAAGGGAGAATTCCCGTTTCCCCACTGAAGTGCGACCTCAGAGTGAGAATATAAAAGTGGGGGGGCACAGCCCCCCACACCCCCTCTTCTTAAATATACTAACTCCAAGATCGCACTACAGTGGGGAAAAGGTTATATTTCCTAATCCGCACTGTAATGTGTTTCGGTGACTCAACTTTTGCAAAAGTGCACTGTCGATGTAGTGCAATATCGCTTAAGTGGGTTCGATTTTCTATTAGTCGAGAAAGTGTGTTTTCAACAAACAGAATTAGACCTATATATATATATATATATATATATATATATATATATATATATATATATATATATATATATATATATATATATATATATATATATATATATATATATATATATATATATATATATATATATATATATATATATATGTGTGTGTGTGTGTGTGTGTGTGTGTGCACGCACGCCACACTCCACACTTGCAAGAATGTAAAACATGCCATCAATGTTGTCAATGTGCTTATTTACTGGGTGCTTCACAGCAACACATATCACATATGCATCTTGTATAACACCATGAAGGGAGGTCTGCACTGTCACCTCCTAATGGTTATGCATTACAAGGAATACTTATGTATGGCCAATAAGATGTGTGGGAGCTCATTGTGCTACAACAAAAACACTTGAATAAATCATCCCCCAAAAATGTGTGTTGAGGTGAAAGTAAAGGTATGCATTGTACTCAACTTTTTGTGCGATGAGAGCTGAGAACAATGTGACTATAATGTCCTTGATGTGGATGGCCAGCCCATACTCAGGAGTTGTGCTACATACAAGGGATTTGTCACCACTGTGGGCACATGCTGGTGGAACTTCCACTTACTAAACACCTGAGTACCCAAGTCATGTACCACTTGGTCTGCTCATAGGTTTGTGTTGTCTATATTGCAATTACCTTGTCTATTTGTTTTTATAAAGGAACTAATCATGACTTTTGTCCATCTATTGTGTCTCCATGACTCTGGCAACAATCATTTGTGTGTGTTAATACTTTCTGCAGTATATCAATAGCATTTTTGGTTTAAATGATTGCCCACAATTTGCAGTTGTCCACAAAGCTGGTTAAACAAAGGATTTGTAAGTTTGTCTTGACTTATGAGACTTAAATACTGAATAGGAAAGGGCCTAATACAGAACACTGAGTTACGAACCTGGTCACTGAAGTCTAGCTAGAGGTGATTTCACACACTTCAACATTATGTGTCCTGTATGTGATCAATCTGTCTACCCACCTGGTGATGTAGGTGTTTATGCCCACTTGAAACAGTTTCTCTATAATACTTGAGCATGAATTTGTGTCAATTGCCTTGGCCTTGTCAGGTTATGCAGGATGAAAAGTCTTTTCATCATGCATACCCTTGGTGACCTTCTTGAAGACATCAGACAGATTTAACAGATATGATGTAGCCTTAACAAATGAAACATGGGTTTGGTACACAGTTGGGAGATTATCTGTACCCTTTTTGATAATATCCATGATGAGTCATTTTTCTGCCTCACAGATGAGGAGATTCAGGATTAAATGTCTATATGTCCCTGCATCAGGTGATGGTCCCCACTTGTTCAGATGTATGACTGTTGCTGTACACCCTTCTGCAAGAATATAGGTTGTCTAGAAGCTGCGTTTAAGTATGGATCCAACTGTGACTGCTAGGTCAGATTTTAAGTCATGGTATAGGCAACCTGGGATGTTGTCAGGGTCCACTGATTCTGTTTTTAGCCTTAGAGATTGCATAGATGAGCTGCTCTTCTGAGAAAATAAACTGAGTAATGTTTGCATGTATACTTTGGCTGATAGCCATTGGCAACAGGAAGGTGAAGTAGGAGACAAACTATAAGCTAACGGATTGTCTATTTTTCTGGTTGTGTATAGCTGGTGGCATCCACAAACAGCTCTGCATTTAGTTGTATATTCCCCTTAAAATTGTACATTTATTTAAATAAATCATTTGTAACAACACCTCCAAATGCAATATTGGTTCTGCATCACATGTCACACAGTGGTACTGTTCATAATCATACAACAGTACCAGTCTCACATAATTGCATCAGTTTCATAACATATGGATATAAGTTTTTCATTGGCAAGTTGTGTTTGAGTGGCATGATACCATGTAAGGACACATAACAAATGAGTTGGTTGTGGCTCATACAGAACATATACTGAGACAAATGCTGATAGTCATACAGTGGTGCTAGCGACATCCTCAATAATCCTTGGGAATAGCAACACAAGTATGCATACAATGAATTCCACAAGGATGAAATTGAATCAAAACATATATTTCTGTGTTTATCATAGCATTACATGTGGATGAAACAAGACTTATATGCCCATATAATCAGTATGAATTTATACTGATGTATGTCACAGAGCATTTAATGATGGTAAGTAGACACATGCACTCCTGTGCCATATTGCAAGTGTCACTGGATAGTTGAATGAAAACTGCCTAGAATGTTTATCTGCTCCACTAGAAAAACACATGCCTTTCTAACATAGTATACATAGTATCATCCCATGTCAGCAGTTCTTAGGAGGCATATTAGTACAGCTGTTATGGAAAGAACATGTAATGAAATAGCAGCAGTGGCCATCAGTACACTACCTCACATCATAGCTTGTAATACCCTCGTGCAGGCCTACTGTACATACATACCTCAGCAATGCACTTGTCATTGACAGCAACATTGAAATGTGAAATGTTCATAGAGTCTACTAAGTTAATGGCCAACATCACATAAAATCTTATAAATTGTTATAACATTTAAACCAAACTCCATATATCCATATGCTGGAACATAGTAAGCCTATCTGCATATGTGTGTATTTGTTTAATTGAATTACATAGTGCCTCTCTCCATATAAGGCATATGCACCACCCCATGATACTATTAACAGTCATACATGCAGTGCTCTGGGGATGGCTTACAGAGGCTCATGGTAGGATTCTGCTTCATGATGTGCGCATGTATCTTTAACATGAGGATATTCTCCACTCCTCTGCAGGAAGGATGTCATGTGGCAAGACGGAAAAAGGGGATGTTGGGTGTATGGTGCTATGTCAAAGGTTCTCCTAAGTGGTAGTGAACTGAAAAGTGATTCAAATGATCATACAATGACTGTAATTTACCACCAACTACACACATAGCAGTAGATTGTGTCTGATTTGAACATTGCACCATTGTTGGTATAGAAGCTGAATTTCATACAGTGTAACAGTAGCACCACCACATAGGATCATAGGATCATAGGATCATGAAAGACTACTAAGCTAACAGCCCCAGGGCCCTTACAAGCCTTGCCAAGTTCAACCAATGTTCCCAAGGGTGTCTGGTTCAAGCAGGCACTAAAATCAGCACCTATTGCTCCTGTCCAAGAAAGACACAGGTGGAAACCCTCCCCAGGTGAATTTCCAGTTACCCAGCCAATCGTCCAAATTACCCTTGAATAGGGCCAATGAGGGGCTCTGTTTAACATGAAAAGGAAGCTAGTTCCATAGGTGAAGCAACCTCTGTGAGACAAATCTGTCTCTCCAGCAAGTTTTGCTGATGTCACATACCAGGTTAAGGTCCTTTGAGTTAGTTACTCATGTGCCATTTGACTTGTAAATGTGAAGCATTTACATTAAAGCTGGGTGAGAGTTTGCTCTGTGTGCAGGCACAGGTCACCTCTGAGCAGTCTGTATAACACTGGGTAAAGTGACAATGATTTCAGTCTATCCGCATAAGACAGATCTTGAACACCCTGAATTTTCTTTGTAAAGAACCTTTGTGGTCTATCCAATTGTTGCAGGTGTTTGAAAAGGAATATACCGAAGGGAGGATTGTACTCTATTACTGGCCTGATGAGAGAAGAAAACAAAGTGTTATACCCTCCTTTTTTTCTGGAGGCAATGCCATTACTTATGAGATGAGGAATATAAACTGCCCTTCCTACCATTGTGGAGACATGGTGATCGAAGTTAAGGGCGCTGTCTACCTGTGTTTCTAGATCTCTCACCACTGACTGTGTGCTTAGGGTACTGCTACTGATGTGGTAGTTTGCAGGAACATCACCATTGTCAAAGGGGATGATACATTTTTTCGTATTAAGTTTAAGACTATGACTTTGGCACCAGTCATTAGTTTGCATAAGACCTTTTTGCAGGACGTTGACATCACTAGGGGTTTCAATGATCACTCCTAGTTTGGAGTCATCAGCAAACTTTGTCAGCCACAGTCCTTTAGATTTAGCCTGTACATCAGAGAAGTAGATTCTGAACAGTGGGGATCCCAGAACCGATCCCTGTGGAACACCATGAGTTACAGTTCTGCTGCAGGAGGTGGAGTCACATTTTTTGACAGTATGGGCTCCATCAGTGAGCCAGTTTGCAACCCACCTGACAATATATGGGTTGATGCCCAGCTGAGTGAGTTTATCAATGATGCCTGAGTGGGGCATTGTGTCAAAGGCCTTCTCTAAGTCTAGGTAGGCCATATGCACAGATTTGCCCTAATCGAGGGCTTTGGTCACTCTCTTAAAGAAGTCTACTATGTTTAACAGTCATGATCTTCCCTTAACAAAGCCAAACTGGGAGGGGTAGAGCATTTGGAGATTTCCTATATTTTGTGGTTTACCTTTACATCATCGATCCCAATATGGGCAAAACGGCTTCCACGAATACTGAAGTGCGAACATCTCCAACGTTGAATTCCACATAAGCAAATGGCAAAACCTTGCCCCTTTTTGATCCATGGTAGCACTGGTGTGGAGGTGTGGCGCAGCCGGAAATGTCAAAATTTTACATATTTTCGACATTTAAAATTTTTTGCGGTTTTGGTTCACTTAAATGAGTCGATTAAGTGGCTGGTCAATCATGTGTGATTGACGATATAAAGATAAACCTATTTTGGTTAATAAGCTCCATGATGATTCATTCTATGGCCTTGCAGATAAGGCTGATCAGGCTAATGGGTTTATTGTTCCCCTGGGTCTGTGTATGCACTCCCTTTGTGCAAAGTGATGACAGTAGCTCTTTTCCATTCCAATGGGATGAAGCCAGTGCTTAGGCTGTGATTGAAAAGGGTGCTCAATCATGGTGCTTATTCCTGTTTTAATCCATGTAGAACACCACCCTGGCTGTTGTCTGGTCCCATACAGGCTGTTTTTGTTTGGCCTTGGAGAGGGCATTTTTGACATGCTTCTGGGAGATACTAGGTGGGGAACAGGTGTTAGCAATGCTTTGGGGTATATGTGGCTAGCACAGGGGAGTGACATTTTCACTGAACCTGTCAGCCAGATTTGCTATATCCACAGGTTCTATATATGTAGTACCATTAACTAGGAGTTCAGTGTAAATCTGGGCCTTATCTTTGAGTTTGCAGATGTAATTAAATAATGCCTTGTGGTTATCCTTAGGGAAGCTAATTTGGATTTGTCAATAGCTTTGGAGGACTTCACTAGGAGTCTTATTTGCTTGTTTAAGTTGAGGAGGTAGTGTTTCCAGTTTTGATAGCATTTCTTCCTACTCTTAGACAGCAATTTCTTTCTCCTATTGTATATTCTATTAATGGCAGTTGTCCACCAGGCAGGTTTGTTTTTCCTTGAAGATCTTGCTTTGGATCTTTTAGCTATGGCAGAGTCACTACTGTTATACAGCTGCTTGTATAAAGCATTGGTGTAAAACTCAGCATAGATGTCTGCTAAATCAGTGGAGGGAGGGGCTATGTAAAGCATTGGTGTAAAACTCAACATAGATGTCTGTTCCATCAGTGGAGGGAGGGGCTATGAAGCTATTTATGCCATCATGTAAGTGGTTTCAACTGGCCTTGGAGAAGTTTTTTAATCTAGTTGTTGCTTGTGGTCAGATTTCACCAGGGATGGCCACACATTGGAGGTGGTACAGCAATTCCCCATGTTGGAGAGCACCAGATCCAGGATGTTTGAGCCATGTGTGGGTGTTTCAACCAGCTGGTCCAGGGCACTGGAGTTAACGAAGTCCAGGAGCCTTTGGACAAGTGAGTCAGAACATATATAATTTACCCAGTCTATGGACGTGTAATTAAAGTCACCCAAAACCAGGATGTTTGGTTGTTTCTTGAAACTGACCTTAACACTGTTACATTGCACTTTATGGAGTATAATAGCATCACTGTATACTGAGAAGAACATGTTAGGAGGAGTGTCTGACATAGATGCGGAGTCACATCTTAGTGTAAAATTGTCTCAAAATATTATTTGAATGTATACACACTCAAGATAGGTGGCAACAACACAATTGTGTTGTATAGCCAATTGGAATAAATCAAGTGTGTCAACAAGATACATGTGTGAAGTGGAGAGCTATGTATGGGATGATTTTTTTTTATGGGACATGTGCCTTTTTTTATTTAATTTCAGTAAAATAGGAATGATGGGTAATAGAGCTAAGTATGTCAGGGTCAGGTAAGTCAGGTAAGTGACGAAGCAGTTACAGACTAACAGAGAAAACAGGACAGAGATGTGAATGGTGAGGGATACAAAAGGCTCAGGGACACCATGATTGGGGACAGGGAGTGGACATCAGACACCCATGCTTGTCAAGCATGGAAAGGTAAGACTCCAGTCCTCAGTCTCAGAACTGTCAACACTTTTCCCTTCCTGAGCTCACTGTTGGAGTGTTTGACTTTTTTCCCTGAATTCCAGTGAACATCTTCTCCATCCAACTTAGGCATGCACCAGTGGTACTTTGCCAACCTCACTCACCAAGCCTGGTATCTCCTGGTGGGTGACAAATTCACCACCTCCACCAGTACTCCTGGAGGGTACCAGTGCATCACCTGCCTGGGTAATGCTACCTGATGTTGAGGGCCCAGGTAGTACAGGGGCTGCAGAAGTAGTACTGCCAAGGTGGGTCCCAGATGTGCTGGGCATTGGCACAGCAGCCACTGTAGGGGTTGCAGCCTGAGCCACACTGATTGGCCTACCTCCTTGTTCTAGAAATCACTTTGTCATTTGTCAGAAATGGATGACATCGGAATACTGTGACCACAAATATGAAAATAAAAAGATAAGGATGGGTTAAGAGACAAAAAAGGAAATAGATGTTTCGAACCATCATATGTCACATACAATAAATTACTATGATATAAATATAATTTTATTTTTACATTAATTATCCTTTTTAAAAACTACAAACTAGGACTGATAATTGTTTCAGTAATCCTTGCAATATGCACGTATTGCACATATGCTTTTTCAAATAATACAGATTAAGTTAACTACATGGCATTTATTCCAATTTTGTTCTAATTACTATTTAATATTTTTTTAAACAAGAAACATCTTTATTAAATTATCATGTATGACATAGGCAAACATGCATTTATATAAATGAAAATAAACCATATTGACATAATTTTAATTGCAAACATTATGCATCACAAACCATGTTGATATAATTGTAGTTGCAAGCATTATACATGATTTATAATCTATCTAGTCATTGTCAGACAAACATTACATATCTCATTCAAATCCTGCCTTCCTTTAAATAAAACTGTCCTCTATGAACTAAATAAATAAATACTTGTAGAAACAGCTCTGTATCTTGTTCTCATGTCTCCATGGAGACAATCTGATAAAGAGCAATAAAACAAATACTTTTTTATTTTAATGGCTTTCTTTTAATGGCTAGGAGATAATGTTTTATGATAGCATTCAAGTGTTTTCTCATTCTGGGAAAGAAATAAAGGTAAGACAAAACTATGCAACACTTAGTAAAAGAACAGGGTGTAACATGCATCTTAGCATGGAAAACCTACCATTTAGGTTAACCCAAGTCTGTGAGTGTGGTTGCCAGTTTGGTACAATTGTTCCTATTAGGAAGGTGAAACTTCAATATTTAAAGATGTGCATAGTTTTGTTTGTTAATATTAAGTTAGTAGTTGTGGGGTGTTTGTTTTTGAGACCTTTTAATAAAATGTTTTTTTATTTTATTTTTTTTTTTGTTATTTTAGTATGCATTTGTTATCGGTGGGATTTGAACCCACAACATCTGAATACAGTATTACATAAAATTTATTTGAGCTTCAGAATGAAGCATGTGTGTTTGATTTTACAGTTTAGATATGCGTGCTTAATTTGCTACTAATGTATTAAAGAGAAATACTTATCATACAATAATTATTTCTTGCTGCATACATCCCTCTTGCTTCTGTTAGCCTATCTAAATGTTCAGCATTGGCTTCCCTGTTCACTGCAATCTCCTGGGCAGCTATAAAATACAGAGGAGAGAAAAACAGAAGCTTATTATGCATACCAGTCTTGCCTATCTCCAGCTTTGAGTATAATTTAAAGTATATTTATCTGTATACTTACACAGCTGTGGGATGTCAGCAGTCCTAAACTCATCCAGACACTGAATGAGTTGTGCCTGCTTGTGCCTTTTCAGGTCATTGAAGTGGTGCCTGCATTTCTCTTCAGTATGTGGAATACCAGTTGCACTGGAGACAGGCTTGGCAAGACTATTCCAAGCCTCTGATTAATATTGAGACCTGATCTAGTTGCCCTGCAATAGCCTATGGCTGTGGCACTTTACAAAGAGACCAGAAAATATTCCAGACTTCTCTACACCCCATCTGTGAGCCACAAATTGGGCACCTTCCTTTCTTGCTCCTGTGATGTCTGCACAGTTCTTACAGCAGCAGTTACATTTTTCCCTCCAATTTGTGATGTCATGTTTAATGGTCAGTGCACAAACCCGCACAATGATGCCAACCTTATATGCATGATGTTAAGCAGAGAGCAAAAATGACAAAAAGAGAGGAAGGCAGTTTATAAATTAGGAAGGGTAATGTGGCAGTTGATATTAGTTTATAGGCTGGATGCTGATGTACCTGTTAAATGAGTTAACTTTTCAGGCATGTATTAGTGTGTTCAAGTTTTATTTATTTATTTTTTTTTTGGTGTGTGGTTTTGAATACATTTTATGACCTGACATATTTTTGGGTGGCTTTACTTACTAATAAAAGTGATTTGTTCAATATAGGATTCAAATTTATGTAAAATAAAAAAATTCATAATCTTCTGCATAGGTGTTATACCTCCTTGCCACAGAGGGAGTGTTTATCAGACATGAATATTAATCATATAGGCACATTTAAGACTGAGTGGTTAACCATGTATGTGTGTGACCTGACAATGTCCTAGTTTAGGCATTCATGTGTATATGGCTATCACTGAAGTATGACATCCATCCCAGGGCAGAAAAGACACTTTTAAGGACAGTAACATAATTGTCAGCATACAGTTAGTAACATATAATTCATATGATATTCACTGTGATACATAGTCATTTTATGTGCAATTATATTTATATTGTTAACTTTAACATAAATTACAGTTTAACACTGTTAATCAAAGCTGGAGTTTGCTGGAAAGGAGCCCTGGCTCATATTATGTATACCTCTCAACTGTCCAGATTTTTGCCTCAATTTTTTGGTCTGTTCCTAATAAACATTGTGATGTTCTGGATTTTGTGGCAAATCAGTAATGACTCAATTTACTAAATAATGACAGGCACTTGAGTTTCAGACGTCATAGCCTTCAAAAATGTAGGATAATACAAGGTGTTTTATTCTAGCAATTTTCTAAGTTTACAAGAGCAGTATTTAAAACCTGTCCCTGTTTTGGGGGCTTTCTCCCCCCATTATTTTTGACTTTGTCCAGAGTTTTTATGCTAAAAGATTGAAAGCTATGCACCTGTATTGTGGCCATAAACTTACATCATTTGCCAAAATGAAGGCTTGGTAACAGGTATATTTTTACAGCCATTACTGTGTAGACTGATCATTGCAACTGAGGACATGTTTACCACACATGCTCATTAGTTGTATATACACATTGAATGACTAACCATATATGTGCATGACATGAAAATGCAGCCGATAAATGTTTAATTGTAAAACTATGATTGTACTGATAACCACAGCTGGACATATATGATATCATCTGTATGATGAATCCAGCTGCTATACATAGTTATTTTTAGGTATAATTATTTTTATGATGTTACTTCTTATATAAATTACAGTTGACAAGCATTAATAAAACTTAAAGTTTGCTGGATTAGAACCCTTTTTTGACCTACATTATGGCCATTAACTAACACCAGTTGCCACAGGAAGAGCTAGACAGCAGGTATATTTTTTACACTCAATTCTGTGTATGAGTGCTGACCGCTAAGCATTGCCACTTAGCATGTTTGCGTGATGGAAGACCACACATGTTAGAATGTATCATTTTAGAAATTGACAAGTCTGCAGGTGCTGTGGTAGTATGCTAACTGTTGTGCAACACCACTTAGCGTGTTTGTGTGATGAAAGGCAAAAGTTTTAACAATGTATCTTTTTAAAAATTGACAATGTCTGTGTGTCATCTGGGGAATTATGCTGTGTTTGCATGAAGGTGAGCAATGCGCAAATATAAATATTGTTATATTATTATTATTATCATTATTACTATTACCATTCCCACTACCAAAACAAATTTCTCAATTACTGAAACTCAACTATATTCAACTGAACTTAACTAAACTAAATATTTCTTAAGGAGCTCATTATTGAGCCCCTTAGGTTACAAGGTATCATAAACAAAATAAACCAAGCTTCCTTCTATAGTAGTATATCAGAAAGATCCAAATTCAAGTCTGAACCTTTAAATATATACATTATTAAAAAATTCAACAAATCTGAATTACTATTAGATATTCTGAAAAATGTGATGCTACTGGGCTTGTGGGTGAATTATCTTTTATGTCTCTAACATGCTCATGTATTCTCACCCTAACCTAACATATTGCTTTTCCTATATAAAATTTATTACAGGGACAAACTAATCCATATACAACCATCCTTTGATAACAATTGTATGTTCCTGGAACTGTGAGTAACATATCATTAATCATATAGGTATCCACTTTTCCAATATACTCACAGGTGGTACAGCCCTTACATTTTGAATCCATAACCTCACTAACCATCCTTGAATGTACAATCCTACTTCTAATATTAGAGGAATTCCTATAAAAAATCAATTTTACATTTTTAAGTATTTCATTAGATGTTATTATTTACCAATGTTATTTTTTTCAAAATGGTCAACATGTATTATTTTTGTAAAAAGTGTTTCTTTCTAATCATTAAAAGAAAAATGTGGGACTTGAACCATGACCTATCCTGTGTGCTTCATTGTATTTACCAGGTGTGCTACACACACTTAATCCATTGTTGTAATGTATGCCTTATCATAACAGCTACCTCCATAAGTTTCAATTTATTTATCCATTTCACCGTATTTGCTCTAATCCATATTTTGAGCAAATATTAATATGTACAAAAATAAATAAAAAAGTAAACATAAACAACAGTACAAAATCTATTTTAACACACCTTACAGATTTTTACACAACTCTGGATTTGAACTATAATACTAATGAAACTAAAAACATACAAGGAGTGTTTTATCTTTCTTTGCCACTGAAACAACTTTGCAGCAGAAAAGCAAATCATTGTGCATACAAACAAATCCCATTTCCTCCACAGTATTAAAAGACATATACACGTGTACACTCTCAGTTGTTTGTACATGTGTTGCTTACAGATTTATTGCAGTGAAGGATCACACAACCAGTTATAAGTATTGTTCACAGCAATGCAGCTTTGTTTTCTAATTGTATTGTGTTCTTTCTTCTCGTATCTGTGCTATACTCTCAGACATGCAATATATATAGATCATTTTGTATTATTGTCCTTTAAATGTATGATAAAATAACATGACATTGAAAAACAGGTTTCAGCAAAGGCAGGAGAGTTTAGCTATTAGTGAAAAAAATGAGAATTGTATGCTGTTCACTTTCATTTTAAAGCTTGCAACAGTTATTCTACACTTTGTAAGTGTATCATAGATGACACACCCAATGCAGCTAAGGTAGTCTGAATTGCTGTTGTATCTTCCTTCTCCCTCACACTAATCATCCACATCTGCAATCCATTAACAACTAACACAGAGGTAGTGCCAACACTGTGCTTAAACCTACTACATGAAGTCAAAAGTTTGGGATTCAGCAATTATAACAAATTCACATCTCATTTGCATCTTCACCATGCTCAGAAGCCTGAATCTACAGTACAAAAAGATAACTGTGTAGCTAGGGAACGTGAAGATAAGGAGATTTGTGTATTTGGAGAACATAGACAATTGCTATTTCTTTTGATTTATCTGTGGAAAAGGCTACTGATCTTGCTAAGGTGTGTTTATATTTTTTCAAATACATTCTAGATTTATTAACACATTACAAATACAATTTTTATATACACACATTAGAGAATGGAAAATGTATCTGTATGCACTTCTTATAGTTCATGGTTGGCATAGGCATTTTGGGCAGTCATTCTCTCTCAGATAGCTTATTAACTTTCATCACAAGTGTTATTGTTAAAACTGGGTTATCTTACAATTTTCTAATGTTATTTCAGGGACATGTAATGTTCTATATTTCTAATGCTTATGCTTCTAAGATTGCCCATAGGCACATCCAGGGGAGTGCTGGGCACAGTGATAGTTTACTGACAATCATATAAAATGTACTTTTCTGTTTAAAATCTGTACACATTTTGTGAGCATTGTGTTGAAAACGTATATAACAATTGAATCATGTGGTATTCCTTGCATTGTGCAAACTTTTCATTTGAATGTTTTTTGGGGGGTGGGGGAGCCAAGTAACATTTCTGTGTTGCCACAACAAAAGTTGTGTGTGTTTAAAGAGGTTCGCTCTTGAAATTGTGTGGTCATCCTGTTATTTCTCTGGTAAACAATATATTACTAAAGTAGTATTCCTTTCTTTAGACCAAACATTGGCTTGTTTATGAGTGTGATATGGAAAAAACTAAATAACCATCATTTTTAATAATTGAAATGTGTGTCTCCACTGCTTAATGTTGAAAATATATATTTATATGTGTATATGAGCATGAATTTAATTATGTGATATTTATGTGTTGTATCCTTCACTGTTGTATGTCATATAGGATTATGGCACCCAGGGGTACAAATCCACGTTAACCCCCTTTCAGTGACCCTGAAAATGATGTCATAGTGCAGACAGTCAAGTGCACAGTGCCTTTCTGCTTGTGAAAGGACGTGGGGATATGGCTGACAGAGGGCAAATTTGGAACAAGACAGTCAATGATGTGAATGCTGTAGGAAGGTGCCCCAGGACTTATGATCAGGTGCATCACAGGTCCACTGATGTGACTTCATCAGCCCGGAGGAGAGCAGCTGCAGTTGCCTTTGAACAGCTAGCTACAGAGGATACCTGCTACAGAGCCACCACTGTTTCTCAATGTCATGTCATTTTATCATACATTTAAAGGACAATAATACAAAAATGATCTGTATATTGCATGTCTGAGAGTACAGCACAGATACAAGAAGAAAGACATCAAATGAAGAGTTTTTGCCCACTGTCAAAGATCCAGAGGGCTCAGTGGACACTGCACACCAACATGTGAATGATGTCAGTGCCGATGTGTCCGGGAGGACATGTATGTTCCAGGAGGAGCTTTCAGGTAAGCTTACATATGGCAAGGTGTAAGATTTGGTGGAATAGTAAAATATAGAAAAATATGTCTGATACTTATAGGTCCATAGGTTCATAGGAGGATAATAGGCTATTGGCCTAGGGCCTTTATAAGCCTAGTCATGTTATACTCTTGTTCCCTTATTGACCAAGGTGGTCTATAGTTGCAGTGTGAGTCTATGATCAGCACTGACTGCTCTTATCCATGATGGATATAGGTGATACCCCCCGGGGGTACATTTATGGTCTCCCATCCAGTTGTCTAAGTTACACTTACATAGGGTCATTGAGGAGCTCTGTTTTATGTGAATTGGGAGTTTGTTCCAGAGGAGTTGCAATCTCTGGAAGGCATATCTGTCTCTTCAGCATGTCCTGTTAATGTCACAGGCTAGGTTAAGATCCCTTGAGCAAGTGAATTTTGTTCCATTTGACTTGCGGATGTGCAGCATTTACATTATGGCAGGGTCTGAGACTGGTATGTAGGCCAGGGACAAGTTGCCTCTCAGCAGCCTATAAAATACAGAGTACATTG
Organism: Protopterus annectens; assembly: GCF_019279795.1. Lineage (NCBI taxonomy): Eukaryota > Metazoa > Chordata > Ceratodontiformes > Protopteridae > Protopterus > Protopterus annectens. Next base: position 236,833,267 of record NC_056731.1, on the reverse strand, counting down.
ACAGGGTCTTCAGTCTGCCTGTATAGGTCATGTGTTCAAGGCCCTAAATTTTCTTGGTGACAAACGTCTGAGATACCTCCAGTTGAGGTGCATACAGAATGGAGCATTTTACTCTATTAGTGGCCTAATGAGGGCTGAGAACAGGAGAGTTATAACTTACTTAGCTCTGGATGTGATGCTTTTACCTAAGAAATGTGCAACATAGAAGGCCTTCCTTACAATTGTGGACACATGGTGATTGGAGTTAAGGTTGCTATCAGCTTGTCTTCCCAAATCTTTCACCACAGGGTTTGAGCTAATGGGGGTACTGTTAATATTGTAATTTACAGGGACTTCCCCTTTGCTGAAAGGGATGATAACACATTTTTTTTTCATTTAGTTTAAGTCCATGGCTTTGGCACCAATCATTTGTTTGTGTAAACCCTTTTTGTAGTATGTCAACATTGTTGGAGGACTCAGTGATTGCACCCAGTTTGCAGTCATCTGCAAACTTGATAAACCACAGGCCATCTATTTCACCTGGAGTTCTGATAAATAGATTCTAAAAATTAGGGGGCCCAGCATAGATCCTTGTGTTACACCATTGGTAACTGGTCTGCTGGTAGAGGTGGAATCCCCAACTTTGACTGTATGCGTTCTGTCTGTGAGCCAGTTGGCTACCCATCTAGTGACATATTGATTAATTCCCAGCTGGGTAAGTTTCTTCATGGTGCTTTTTTTAATTAGGTTTTTTTTTTTTTTTTTTTTTTGGATAAACCTGTTGATAACCTAAGATACTTAACAACACATTTTTGTTCAGCTAAGTTTCAGTTAAAATTATTGTTAATGTACATATAGGCAAAAATTGTGTATTCACTTCACTGTCCCCCTGTGTTATTACAGTTGTGATGATTGCATCCTTACCTTGCTTCATTTCATCTAGGCCCATCCTCCTTGCCAAGTGTGAAGTCGTCTGCACAGGGTAAGGCAAACACTTTTATTTTATTATTGATGAAAATTTATCAGAGATATGAATTTTTCTGTATGTATGAGGTGGGTGTGGTGAGGGTTGTTTGTATTGCTGTACCATCTGCAATAGTGTGACCAGTGTTAGTTTGTTGTCATATAAATTGTTATATATGTAGTTTAGATATTAATTTCTTTCATGTGTTTGTTCCTTATCATCACAGGTGATTCTGACAGTGAAAGTGTAGGTGTATTACATCTGATGTGAGAGTATCAGCAGACTCTGATGATGATGTTGGCCAAACACAGGCACAGTTGGGGGCTGCAGAGGTTAAATCTGACACTGAAATTGACATTCAGCCACCCCCCTGTACTTCCATCAGACACAGTCAATTGGCTTATGCATACTTATTCCACTGAGCCCTGAGATATTGGACAGGTTGAAGGTGACACGATTGATCAGGGTTGTATGGTTACTGCGGCTTCAGTGCCAGTTGAATCCAGCTGTAGCTAAAGCGTGGGTGAGGTGCCACACAGGACTGTTGTTAGGGGTGCTCAGAGGAAGCCTGCTGTTCACCCTCCACCTGATCCTGCTTGCCATTTCATGCCACTTGACGTAAGTTTAAGGCTGTCATGGAGGTGCAGGCATGTTCCACCAGGGCCTCTAAGTATGTGCTTAGCATTGTAAATATGGCACAGGCTGACATGCATGACTGCCTCCACCATGTGTTCAATTCAATGTATCAGAATAGAAGAGGCAATGTCTGTGATGGAACATCTGCTGGAAGGGGGACAGCATCCATCTGAATGTAGATCAGCAGCCTCATCTGATGCTGGCCAATGTGGCCATGCCCAATCACGCTCCTATAGTGGCACTACTTCCACTGCTCCATCAGTGATTGAGGCATCCACACCCAGACATGGTAGGCCATGGAGTCATGGTCATGGATGCACTCATGAGGAGAGCTCATCCAGCAGACATCATTCACATTCAGGTAGCAGCAGCACACCTGATCATGGGCATGCATGTGCAGTGCAACTCCTGGCACAGCAAGTTCTTGCAGTTGGGGGCAATAATGATGAAGTGTTACCTCTACCATGCACGGCTTACAACTGTCTAACATACCAGGACATACAGCTAGTACAGAGCTTGGCTATAATTTTGCAGATGCTCACACACAAGTTTCAACTTGACTGCCAAGACAGACACACACACACACACACACACACACACACACACACACACACACACACACACACACAAAACAGTTGCATGGGTCATTCTTGACACTTACAGCTCATTCTGTCTCAGTGGCCATTTGATAGTTCATCCAGATCTCTGCTGTCTGTCTTACTCACATGCACTCACTACCTTTTGTGTCAGCATTGGCATCCTGCCCCTCCCAAACAACATCCTGTGCAAATGATAGCTGCACCATATCATTGACTTTCTTTCTTTTGGATTCAGGGACACATAAGTCTTTTGTCTGATGCTCAGGGTGCATAACTGATTAAGTGCATATTATACATGTGTTTGTGGTGCTATTTTGAAATGTGTACTCCTTTCTTACATGTTTTTTGTAATGTGAGTGTCTTTGATGTATGAGACTTATTAGGTGATAAAGAACAGACATATATTGGCATAAGTCTTTGCTGTCATATATTGAAGTCATTGCTGTAAAACTCACATGTTTTATACTTAGTTACATTAGCAAGTAACAGTATGCTATGATCTGCAATTCATTTGTGCTGTTACCCAGTTATATTTCCTATTCCAGGTTCAACACTTACCTTGATAGTCCAGCAGTTACAAGTGATTTAATTCAGTGATGAGTATGTGTGATGCCAGTAGTCCACAGCCATTACATGGGTAAGTAAAGGTTGTGATCTTTGCATGGCATCCATTTTACTGTATGTATGTGCATAGGATGACAGTTTTATCCCTTAAGTAGTCACCATGTGTGCTATCTGTTGCCTGTTGGCCAGAGCGAGGGCATATTCTGCACACCTACTTCTACTTACACCCGGAGTAGCTGGTGGATCCCCCTCTGAATCCTCACCTGTGTGTGGTTGTGGCGATGCTGCCAGTGGTGTTGGGATGTGTGCCCCTTCCCCTCGGTAATCCTGCTGAACCTGTTTTGTCAGGATAATATTGTGAAGAATGGCACAAACAGTGAAAATTTCAGCACAAGTATGAGGATTGTACTGCATGTCTTCCCCTGATGTATCTGGGAAGCAGAACCATGACTTCAGCAGCCCAAACACATGATCTATGATACTTCTTGTTGAGCATGTACCACATTATAGCATTCTTTGGTGGGTGGGTGTGCATTTCTGATGGGCATCATCAGCCACTGCTCACGTGCATACCCTGCATCCCCCCAGTAAATAAACTTGTGGGATATCACTCCTAGAAAACTCTGATACAGTTGAGACTTGTGCCAGATATGGGAGTCATGGTAACTGCCTGGAAACATTCAGGATGATGCCCATAGAGTTACACATGACCTGGCAGTTAATGGAGAGGAAGCCCTTTCTGTTTATGCACACCCTTCCTTGTTCCCCAGGTGGTGCTTTTATTTCAATGTGCATGCAGTCTGTGGCAACCACCACTTCAGGGAAGTGTGCTACAGGGTAGAAATCCAGCATAGTTACTCTGTCCTCTGGTGTATGAGGAAAATGTATGTAGTCACAGCCATGTTGTAGCATAGCAATCAGGAATTGATTGAGGATCCAGGATGCTGATGCCTGTGACCCCCCCCCCCCAGCATATCCTCTGTCAGTCTCTGGAAGATTCCTGTAACTAATATCCTAAGTGCTACACATACTTTAGTCTCCAGAAGTATTGGTTCCCCACCGTTTGCCCTTACTCTCAGTTGAGGACAACAGAGATTGCAGAGCTCCTGTACTGTATCTCTATCCACCTTGTAGCACTCTACAATTTGCAGCTTGTGCAGACTGTGAAAAGCTAAACACCCTTCTTCTTCTTGGATGAGGTCTATTTGCAGCAGCAGCAGCAGCAGCATAAACTGGGGCCTGTTGCACATAAGAGTAACAGCAGCCCCTAACATTATTTTTGTGTAGCCTAGTTTCTGTGGTTATATACCAATAGGTTTTGGAATTTGCAGGCAAAACCTTCACTGAGTCTATATGATTGCTTCATACTTTATTGAATAGCTCCTCCATCTTGAATTGGTTCATTAGCATACAATTCAGCTATTTATGCAGCAATTAGCATGCCATGATGTTTACCGTGTCCGTGTGGCTCTACACGGTGTGTATATCTACTTACTGAATATAAAACAGAGTGCCGTGGTTTTAGTGCACAGTGTAGGCTTTATTGAATGCAGCCCGTAGTGCATCTATTTTTTTTTCTAAAATATGCATGAACAGTTATGCAGTATGAACATTAATTACTCTTTACTTAAATTACCTGACCTGTAACATTTTACTTTGAAAATATGTAGGAAAAGAAAATATTTTCGTTCACTCTTTCTTATAATTTGCCAAAATATTAGTTTATGTACATAGTGGGGTGTCTTCAAAATGAAAATATGAAAATGAAGGAAAAAAATAAAAAAGTGAACTATAAATACTAAGTAAAATGCATTTTGAAAAAAAAAAATGTTGGGGGGGGGGAGGCTGGGTATTTACCAAACCAACACCACAAATATTCATACCACAACAAACAGTCTGAAGTACCCTGACATTTCAATAAACTTGTAGAAAACTAACATGGAAATACAGTTAAAACTTAACAAGCAACAATGATTTCATGACAGGCCTTTGATATCCGTAAATTCTCCAAATCCTAATGCTCAGGCCAAGACATAAGTGAAGTCTTTGAAGACAACCATGAAACCAGGCTCACTGTTGGAGTATTTAACTTTTTATGACATTTAACTCTGAAATTGGGCAGCAATGTTTGCCTAGTCCAAAAGAAAAAAAAGAGCTCCAGGGTTAATTATTTTTTAGTACTCTAATGCTAATGATATCTTCAGACACTTATAAAGTGATGCCAGCTAAAAATCCCAATAAATACCTTTTCCTTTCATGTCAAAGGTTCAAAGCACACCAGACCTTAGAAGTCTGATAGAGGATGCAGACAGCTTCAATTAAAGAATTCCTCTCTGTAATCCTTCTGAAAGTACAGTATTGGTAAGATACACGTAAACCATCTATAACACATTTCACTAGGCTATGTCACTGACAGCGATGCATTTGCCTTATCTACTGCTTCGTCAGGCCAGAAAAAACTAAGTATAAGCCCTTTATCTCGTAGTTAACACTAAAAACAGATTGTGATCATGAACAGAAATATTTTTAGAATTAGAAAATCATACTCTTTTGCTTTTAAGGTTGTGCCTGCATCTGTTTTATTTGCCCATTTTTTTTTACGACAAAATGTTGCACATCAATAATTATGTCAGAACATTTTGCAGATATATTGGTTAAGAATTGTAAGAATATCTTAGTCTTTAGCACTGCATCTGAAAGTTTTTGGAATCCCTACCTATGTTAAACATTTCTAACATATTGCTGAGTATTCTGACAGAAAATGAGGTTCCTAAGTGACTTTCTTGTCATGCAATCATATTGTGCAGCTAAGTAAATGCTGTACAATGAATAAGGATGCTCTTACCTTATTTCTTCTAACAGATATACTTTACAAATGTATTACTGCTGCCTGTGTTACAGAGATTATTTTATTTTAAACACCTTTATTGAATTGCCACTTGTGATATAGGCAAATTTACATTTATACAAAAATAATCAAACTGTATTAACAAATTAACATTAAGAGACATTATACTTCACATATTATGTCACAGAGATTCTATCAATCCATCCATCCACAACCCCTTTTTCCCATTTTTGCAAATGGGGTCGGAGTGTCATCTTACCAGTGACAATTGTCTAGAGCCAAGGTTTACACTGATGGATGGCTAGCCCTGCCACAGTACTTCTTCCATACTACACACTACATGCACATTCATACCTATGGTGACACACATATGGTGTGTCACAGAGATTGGTGGCTCAATATTCTGCATGCACTATCACACTGCTTCACTGCAATCTGTTCTTTACAGTTGTAGAATTCACGTCCATAACCCCAAAGAATATATTTATGTTTATACACTCAATTTATTTCCTTCATTTTGATTACTGGGTGACTCCTACTGCATGGTGATGCTTACAGGGTACAACTAGAAAAAATGACCTAACAGCTCTTAGAGATACATACATTACAAACATAGATTATAAAATGCCAAGTGACAAATGCAAACCTTTTTTCATGTAATATCTGACCCTTGCTAAGTCTGGGGTTCCTGTAATTGGCAGGGTAAGGGTCTTGTCTTCTGCAGGGCTAAAGTTTATATAAAAAGCTACTTGTTCCTCATTGATATGGAGGGCTTTGTAGTTAGCAGAAAAAAATATAAAGGTTTTGTTCTGCTAAACACATAGGCATGACAGAAGGACAAAACAACCCTTCCTACCAATTAGTACATTGTGTGAGTTAAGGGTCTTGCATTAGACAGACAGACATGTATTTGAACTATTACTAGCTCAGTGCTTTAGTCATTTAGCACTCAATACTCTGTAAGTCTGGGGTTCTATAGTTGGCAGGAAGAAGTGGTTGGTGGGTTACAACATCCTGCATTGGTAGAGCAAGACACCAAATCATTTAACAGGCCAGACAGCTCTTAGATAAGTAATTGATGAGACAGATGCAAAAGAAATACTTGTTTCACTTGCCTCAAATTCAAGTTGTCTATTTAGCTTTAATGAAGTTTATTGACATTTTCATGAGGTTATAATGGGCATTAGATAGTCTGATTTTTGTATTGTAAACCATAAAAGGCATTTACTGATTTCTAATGGATAGGTTTACTCATTTAATGTTTAAAACACTACATATTTATTTTCAGTATTCTTTTTGAGAATCTAATGTGTGGTACATTTCTTCTCACGTGTTTGACTACAAACAAGAATACCGTTATCACAAACTAAGAGTACAGAGACAGGAAAAACAATCAGTTAAATCACTTAGTGAAACTCATCTTGTCTTTATTAGTTATGTCTAAATCCATTTATTTTATGTAAATGCCAAAAGTAAGATAATGTGACCAGAAGAAGAAAATGTTATTAGCTATAACAGATTTGAGTTGTTGACATGTCTGTGGGAATTCTGACATAGGGAAATAAGAATTCGGAGCTTGTAAGAGATTTAGTATACTGTAGAAGGGATTTATACAGATAATGAAAATGGAAAAGGGAGTTCAGGATTGTGGTGTAATAAATGAAGTAAGCGAACTAGATACTAGAACTGTGGCAAATATAATGTAAGTTAGAAGGATACCAGATATGGAACCTAGAATGGAAAGGCTGTTGGCCCAGATGACATACCAGTGGAAGCATGGAGGTGCTTAGGAGAAATGGCAGTGGAATTTTTAACCAGATTGTTTAATGAAATTTTGGAAAGTCAGAGGATGCCTGAGGAGTGGAGAAAAAGTGTTTTGGTACCTATCTTTAAGAATAAGGGTGACGTGCAGAGCTGCAGTAACTACATAGGGATAAAATTGATCAGTCACAGCTTGAAGTTATGAGAAAGAGTAGTGGAAGCTAGGTTAAGAAGGGAGGTGATGATTAGTGATCAGCAGTATGGTTTTATGCCAGGAAAGAGCACTACAGATGCAATGTTTGCTCTGAGAGTGTTGATGGAGAAGCACAGAGGAGGTCAGAAGGAGTTGCATTGTGATTTGTGGACTTAGAGAAAGCATATGACAGGGTGCCTAGAGAGGAGTTGTGGTATTGTATGAGGAAGTTGGGAGTGGCAGAGAAGTATGTAAGAGTGGTACAGGATATGTACGAGGGTAGTGTGACACTGGTGAGGACTGCAGTGGGAGTGACAGATACATTTAGGGTGGAGGCGGGATTATATCAAGGATCAGCTCTGAGTCCTTTCTTATTTGCAGTGGTGATGGACAGGTTGACAGGTGAGATCAGACAGGAGGTCCTGTGGACTATGATGTTTGCAGATGACATTGTGATATGTAGTGAGAATAGGGACTAGGTTGAGGAGACCCTGAAGAAGTGGAGATATGCTTTTGAGAGGAGAGGAATGAAGGTCAGAAGGGCTAAAACAGAATATATGTGTGTAAATGAGAGGGAGGGTAGAGGAATGGTGAGGATGCAGGGAGTAGAGTTGGTAAAGGTGGATGAGTTTAAGTACTTGGGATCAACAGTTCAGAGTAATGGTGAGTGTGGAAGAGAGGTGAAGAAGAGAGTACAAGCAGGGTGGAATGGGTGGAAAAGAGTGTCAGGAGTGATTTGTGACAGACGGGTACCTGTAAGAGTGAAAAGGAAGGTCTATAAGAGGGTAGTGAGACCAGCTATGTTATACGGATTGGAGACGGTGGCATTGACAAGAAGGCAGGAGTCAGAGCTGGATGTGTCAGAGTTAAAGATGTTAGGATTTGCACTGGGTGTGGCTAGGCTGGACAGGATTAGGAATCAGTATATTAGAGGGTCAGCTCAGGTTGGACAGTTTGGAGACAAAGCAAGAGAGGCGAGATTGCGTTGGTTTGGGCATGTGCTGAGGAGGGATGCTGGGTATATTGGGAAAAGGATACTAAGGATGGAGCTGCCAGGTAAGAGGAAAAGAGGAAGGCCTAAGATAAGGTTTATGGATGTGGTGAGAGAGGACATGCAGGCGGTTGGTGTGAAAGAGCATGATGCAGAGGACAGAAAGAAATGGAAACAGATGATCCGCTGTGGTGTCCCTTAACGGGAACAGATGAAAGAAGAAGAAGAAGAATTAAATAAGGTATTTAAATAAATCATCTTCCATTTTGAGTATGTTCCCGTTTTGTTGAAAATGTCCTTGATATATTTAGAATCAAAATGTAATATTTATTTATTTGCAGTTTGTTTGCCAGGATGATCCATTGAACTGAAAGAGACCATTTCCGATAGAGTCCTGGGGAGAAAAGCTCCACAGACACAAAGTATACAAAAAAATAAATAAATAACAGGATGTTATAGTAAACAGAAGCATATGAAGCGTACATGAAAAACAAAGCATTTGATGATACACTCTAGAAAATAAAGAAATTATATAACGATTAGTAAAGTTTACAAATATATAGTTCCTATCATTGCTACAAAAGAAGTTAAGTCTGTTACAGTAAGTAGGTATATACAACTCAATTACAACTGTCAGTAGCTATTTATAAGTAAATATATTCCCACATGGAAAATATGAATGGTGTGAGGGGGGATATATAGGTTAAGTGAGGATAAGGGAGGGATAAGTTAGGGGAAAGAAGAGACAGAGAGGAAAATGGGGGGTAGATAATTGAGTTAGGAAAAGGGAGAAATGGTAGGTAGTAAGGTAGCTACGTGGGTGTTATGTACTGTAAAATTGTACTATATTACTAAATAATTACTGTATTTCCTATTGGAAGGTCAGCATCTAGGTGTCTAATTTAAAATTTCTGAAGTATTATTAATATCGGTGAATACATTGAGTAGTGAATGGTATCTGGAGCCCAATCTCTTGAAAATGTCATCATAGCATAATAATGATAAATGGCGGTGATACTTTTCTCTAATAACATGTTCATCGATATTTTACTTTCTGCAATAAAGAGCTCTTCATTTAAACACATACTTGTCAGTCTAATCAACTGACCTCTAAATATGTTTTTCCTGCAAAAACATGGATGGCAGCTACTATAGTGTAGGCATGTATTAGAAAAAGTAGCTTTATGATACACCATTGATTCAATCTTGCCCTTAAGATATATTCTTGAATAAATGACATCCAAATAATTGATGGATTTGAAAGAATACTGATGTTTAAATCTTTAAAAGAAAGTGTGGTACCATTAGTATGATTGATAAATTAATCAATCAAATCTTGTGGGGTTGTCCAAATAATGAAAATATCATGCAAATACCAGAAAAATGATTGCCAGTGGAGGTTGAATCTAGATTCCAACAAATAGGATTCTCCCAGCTGTACATTACAAGATTGGCATAAATGGGGCACATGCTGCCCTGATAGCTATCCCTTGTAACTGTTTAGAAAATTCCACTTCAAAAAAATGAAATTATGTGTTAGAATTATTTCCATAAGTTCCATGATCAACTTTAAATGGGAACTATCAAAATCTGTCGGTTCTAGGTGTGTAGTATGACAATATTCCACACCAAATGAGTGGGGTATACTCATGAATAAATCAATAACATCTATAGTAAGGAAATAGTACTCATCTAAAGGAAAAGTTTGTTTCATTTTGGCTAAAAATCCCATGAGTGTCTAATTATATGCAAAGATAGAAAAATGTCTTCCAGCATTCAGTTGACAAATACTGCTGGAGTGTAGGTTTTGGATTGCTGACCAGCTACTATCAGTCTGTAAGGAGGACTGGAAATATTTTTGTGTATTTTTGGAAATCCAAAAGCTGCTGAAATGACAGGATTCTTTCCCAGTAAAAAAAAAAAAAGGTTTTGTGTGATATTATACCCTGCACCAGACAGTCTTCCAAGAAGAGATCGATTTTTCTAGAGACTGTTGTATATTTAGTGGTGTCGTGTAGCATACTGAAAATGCTACTGGCATAGTCTATCTTGTCAGGAAGAAGAATACCACCACATTTGTCAGGAGTCATAACTAATATTCAAGTTATTTCTTAACTCAAATGATATTTCTCATTCTCATTTATTTAGGTTGAAAAAAATGTTGTTTCCTACCTATTAGAAAATTGTTAAAATCTTTCTCACATCTCTTCTCAAAAATGGCCAAAGCAGTGCAAAGAGGTGCAAAAAGCAGACAAATTACCTTCGGGTAAAATCCAAAGTTTTATTCAAATGATTGTGTGCTGTTGTCCCAAATACTGTACAAGACTTCTTCATAATAAAAAAATCACCCTGGGTAATTCACTTAAACAGTAACAGCAGTCATGTGATTACAAATACAGTTTCAAATAAAATTATTTAATTAATCTAATAAAATAGAAAATAGGTCAAAAAGCTGATTACGTACAAAAATATACGGAAATGAGACTGGTAAAACTAAACAGGAGACAAAAAATGTTGAGATTATGAACTGAACATTAAATACCTGTTAATTGTAATTCAATAAATGAAGTATAAAAACATTAATATGCACACTAAATTTATGTTAACCTATAAAAGAACATAAAGTCATTTTTTATAATTTATAATAAACTGTATTGTAACTATTATATAATAGTTTAGTTAAATTGAATAAATTCAAAAAATGAAGTATCGCCATCTGTCCATAGGATGAAAATATCATCCAAAAATCTCTAATAGAGCTTTATGTGTTGAAAAAAATGGGGATGAATGGTTGCAACCCACTGTGGTGGTGTTAGTATTTTGTTTTTCCTATGATTTGTTCAGTAATCCACCTTTGTTCCTTTTGGTATTGGTTTGTATGTGATGATGGCAGAAGGGGCTGGTCCACTTGCTGGAAGTCAAATTCTTTATCCAGGGAGGGGCACATTTTTGATGGATCAAATGTCAACAATGAATGATATTTCCTGTGAGCTTTCCAAGTTGGTAAGCTTACTAACAAACTTGGTTCAGAGAGCCCCCAAAGTCAGTCAGTGCAGATCTCTTGATTGCAAAACTTCTTCTTTGAATGATCCATTGGATTTTAAATTTCCTACCAGCCGAGGATGTTATGACAATGGAAACTACTCAGATTAAGGTACTGTGCCAACTTGCTCTCTAGTGAATGCTACCAATATCTAAATGTTAGAGTGGGATCCCACTACAATTCCAGTTTTGACAGCTATTTAAAAAAAGACATTTCCTCGTCAGGTGAACACCATAGTAGTTATATCTCTGAGAATTTCAACAATCTAAGGGACTTGATTTTAATATTCAAAATGAAACTTTTGTGTCTAGGTAGCCTTCAAATAGACTATTTATTTTTAAAGGAATTTATTAGGTTACTTAGAGTTCCTAAGGGTTTAAGATATTTAAAGTTTATGAATGGGGTTATGCCTGGTACAAAATTTCACTCTAACTTTATTTATTTATTTATTTACATTTGCTGACCGGGAGTGTCCGACTGGACATAGTTCCATTTTCAGTGGAGGCCCGGGGAGAAAAGCTCCACAGTTAAAATAAACAGACAGTAGTTACATTGGATTACATAGCGATTAACAATATAACATAGCAATTACTTACAACATATTTACAGATGAAGAACATAGTACATCAGTAGACAACTAGAATCTTTATCTGTGAAGTACATAACAGACATTAACAAATGTTACAATAAGACGTTCCTGCTGTATAATAAGTACTAGGCTTATGAGCATCTGGGCTTGCTATAATAAAGGTAGTTAGTGGAGTGGAAAGAAAGGTAGTGGTTGGATGGGGTGGGTGATTTTAGAGTGGGAGTTGCAAGGTCATAGCCAGCATGTTTTTAGGTGCGCTGTTAGTAACATTTTGAAGTGGGTGCATGATGGTATGGAGGTAATTGTGGGTGGGAGGGAGTTCCATAATTTGGCTATGGTGCAAGAGAATAGTGCTTCACCAGCAGAGTTATTGGCTTTAGTGATCTGCAAGTGATTTTTGTTGCTGGATCTTAGTGGTCTGGTGGTGCGATAGGGTTGGAGTAGATTCTGGAGGGATGGGACATTTAGTGGATGGTTTACTAGTTTGTGGGCAAGTGAGAGTTGATACCATTGAAGGAGGTGAGGGAGTTCAAGCCAGCCCAGTTCAGCAAGTGAGAGACAGTGGTGACTACTGTAGGATGCCCCTGTAGCGAATTTGGCGATTTTGTTGTAGCATGTCTCCAGCTTGTTTAGATCACATTGCCTTAGGTTGGTATATATTGGAGAGGCATAAAGTAGGGTGGAGATAAGGTGGGAATTTGCTATTGAAATCTTTGCTGCTTTGGTGAGAAGTTGCTTATTTCTGTATAACTCTCCTAGTTTTTTGTGGACTTTTTTATGGTCATGGATATGTGAATGTCAAATTTTAGCTTATTGTCTATTTCCACTCCTAGCAATTTGGTGTGTTCAGTTGGGTATGTAGTGGTGTTGTCTTTTGCTGTGATGTTAAATTGAGAGTTGTTTTGAGTATGTTTGGTGGGTTGGAAGATGAGCAGTTTAGTTTTGTTTGGGTTGAGTATTAATTGGGCATTGGATAACCAAGTTTCAACAGAGGAAAAGGCTTCCTGTGTGACTTTTTGCAGTTTGGGTAGGGACTGTGCTGAGCAGATGATGGTTGAGTCATCTGCATATTGTATGAGTGTGCCATGTTTGGTGGCAGAGGCTAGATTATTGGTGAAAACAGATAAGAGTAAGGGTCCAAGGATGGATCCTTGGGGAACCCCTATGGAGACAGGTAGTTGGGGAGATATGTCATTCTGCCATACAATGGATTATTGGCGGTCAGACAGGTAACTCTGAAACCAGTTGGTGACTGATTGAGAGAAGAATAGGTTATTGAGGACAGAGATAAGTTGTTCATGTGGAACCATGTCAAATGCTTTAGCTCGGTCTAGGAAAGTAGCAGAGGAGAGATAGCCATTGTTTTTATGCTGAATGATAGTGTTAGTAAAGGAGAGTAAGGCAGTGGTGGTGCTATGGTTTGGTCGGAAACCATGCTGAGTATTGGAAAGGAGGTTTTTAGTAAGGAGGTAGTCTGAGACCTGAGAGTGTATGCATCTCTCTAGTATTTTGGAGAGTGGAGAGAGAATAGCTATGGGGCGGTAATTGGTTAGTTCTGTGGAGGGTCCACCTTTATGGAGGGGAATTATATGTGATACTTTCCACAGTGTGGGAACGTAACTTTCTGACAGAGATTGGTTAATCAAGATGGATACTGGGCAGGCCAGAGCATCAGCTGCGATTTGTAGGTATTCACTTGGGAGGGTGTCTTCTGCTAATTTGGTGGACTTAAGTTTAGTTAAGAGTTTTTTTATGTTGGAGGTAGGTACAAGAGAAAAAGAGAAGGCAGTGTGGAGATTACTAGTTGAAGGTGTGGGTTGGAGGGGAGGGGGGTTGTGCTGTTTAGCTAGTGATAGTATGGTTTGCGTGAAGTGTGTGTTGAATGAGGTAGCAATATTTTCTGAAGAGTGAGGGATGTTAGGAGGAGGGGTACTGACTTTACCTGGGTGGAGGATGGAGTTTATGGACGACCAGAATTGTTTGGGGCTGTGTTGGGAGGAGTCTAGGGCAGACTGGTAGTATTGGAATTTGTCCTGTTTTATTAGCTTTTTGACTCTATTGTGTAGTTCTAGGAATTTCTGTCTAGTTGAGGGGGTTTTGTTTTTGCGCCAGTGCTCCCAGGCATTATCCCTGTTTTTCATTTCTGACTTAGTGGTTTTCTGTAGCCATGGGGAGGGTTGTGCTTTGGTTCTGGAAAGTCTTATTGGGGCATGGTAATTAAGGATGCTCAGGAAGGTAGTATTAAAAAACTCAACTGCGTCATCAATACTGAGGTACTTTAGAGGATGCCAGTTACATTCTTTGAGGGATGAGATGAATGTGAGTGGGTTAAAGTTTAATTTTCTACGTATTTGACGGTAGATGACAGGTTTAGCTTGGTATAGGTATTTTTTGAGTAGGAATGTTGGGGAGTGATCACTGAGGCTATCTGATAAGCAGCCTGTTATATATGACTGAGGGCTCTTATTGACTAGTATCCAATCCAGGGTAGTGTGCTTGCTGGGGTTTTTATTTATCCTGGTTGGTGACTGGACTAGTTGGGTGAAGCCATGAAGGTTTACATGATGGATTGGATGGTTGCCAGAACAGGATTGCCAGTCAATATTGAAATCACCTAAAATGAGATGGTGGAGATGGTGGGTAGACCAGCTGAGGAGGTTTACTAGTGGAGGGATGTTTTGGCCAGGTGGGAAGTAGCATCTAATTATGTTGATGGTTTTGTTTTGGTTTATTTTTGGGTTGGTGTATATTATTTCTTCATTGCCTATTTGTGGAGCCGATGATTTTAAGATCTGGATGTTTAGATGCTGTTTAAATATTATAACTACACCACCTCCTTTCTTGTTTAGCCAGTCTACTCTTATTATGTCGTAACCTGTAGGGAGTATTTGCTCACTGGTAATGTGAGGTTTTAGCCAGGTTTCTGTCAGGATGACTATATCTGGGGAGTACAAGTCTATGGTGGCATGGAGTTCATGGACTTTGTTGGATATACCTCTAATATTTAGGCTTAGTAGAAGGAAACGTAATTGAATTGTTTAACAAGCAGGGTATAGAACTATTTGGACTTATTATTGAAACTAATGCAGAGAATTTGTGTGTTGGAGTAAAGCAAATGAAAAGCTTAATTATAAATGATCTATTTTTTTCCATTTACAGGGATGAATATGAAAGTGCATTTTCTACAGCTGACTCTTACTGCACAAAGATGAAAAATGGGAAGAATGAGAAGTTAATAAGAGACAAGTGGCAATTCAATTCTGGCAGTGCCTTTCCCTTAAATACCACACAATTCTGCAATCCCTCCAGACCCCTCCTGTAGTCACACCAGTCTGCAGTGATACATAAGTTAATGGTAGCCCAAATCATGTAGCTATAGGTAAGAGGTCTTCCTTGAGATCCCCTAGATCAGGGTAATCATGTTTATAACTTATCAGACCCTTTTAAATTCCTACCACTTTGACAGTGGAAGGGGGTTGTGAGTCGCTACCCATCATCCCAGAATGAGAGGAATGTATTCCAAGGTTATATCTACAAGTAGGACATGAAATGAGGACAATAATGGGAAATTGAGAGGCAGGGGTAGGGGCAGGAGCAGGGGAAGTTTGTGATATGGACAACCAAGCAGGGTTTGAACATATATTTGAAAATGATGGTGTAACTGCTAAGTGTAATACCTTTGTGTTTTACAATTACAGCAATTTAGGGATCACTGATGAAAATTTTCATTATTCAAAAAAGGATTTACTTTTCTCCCTTCAGCTGGTTATAATTTAACAGCCACTCTTACTGAATTTAAATTGTTTATTAGGAAGTTACATTTTGCAATTCAATTTCAGGATTGCTCAGCAAACAATTTTAATGAAGGGTGACTTCTTAGAGAAAAAAAATTTAGCTATACTCATGCCAAATGCTACAGTCCAAGTTTTATTTCCAATACTTATGAACAAGAATTTTACAAACATTTTGCTAAGGATGTATGAGAACAAGAAATTGTGAGTTGAATAAGTGTGGGTGCCATCTATTGCATGATTTCAGAAGGAATAATATATAAGAGTTATTACACCAGACAAAGGAGGGAAATTGCTCTTTTTGACCACCTGAGTTACACTGGAGAAATGAAGAAAATACTTTACCATAGTAGTACATACACTGTGGCCTCCATAAATGAAGTACACATTTCTTATAAAAAATGTGACTAGTTCTTTGACAGATGGCTTGTTACAACACTGTATTGATAATGACATGTTTAATTTTCTAAAACAATCCCAAAACCTCTATATCAACCATATTTGCATTACCTAAAAATTCACAAGAACATAAATCAACCTTCTTTCAAACTCATAGCCTCTGCAGCTGGATCTAAAGCCTATTCATTTGCTGTGGTATTCAATGGGCTGTTAAACTCCATTCAGGATTTAGATATGCACACGATCAAGGATTTTTGGGACTTTCTTGGTAGGTTAAAGCCTGATTTATAGGGCTAGGATTTCATTTTTGTCACTGTAGATGTTATTGATTTATTTTCTTGCATTCCCTAAGATACTGTTCCATAAGGCCTTATTAATCCTCAATTTTTTAACATATAGAAATGCACAATTGGGAACTGAATTTATGGAGATAGTTTTGGGAAACAACTTTATATGGTTTGACTGGGAGATTTTCATGCAGAAAAGAGGTGTAGTAATGGGGGCTGCTTGTGCCCTTATCTTCATCCATTTAGATATGGTCTCTTGGGAGACCAAATTTGTTTTTTCATCTGCATTTTCTCAACACATAAAACTCTATCTGAGATGTTTTGGATGATATTTTCATCCTATGGACAGGTGACTATACTTCATTTTTTGAATGTATTCACTTTATTAACCAAGCTACTCCTTTTTTGAATTTCACTTAACAGATTGATGACAGAAAGATAAATTACCTTGACACTACGATCACTAAGGGGGTGAATGTTTTTTCCTCAAACATGTACAGAACATCAACCTTTTCTAACATCTATTTGCACTTTAAAAGTGCCCACTCCTTTTCACAAAAGAAAAGTTTGGTCATAGGGCAGTTTGTTAGACTGGCACTGATGATATCTGGTAAAGGGACATTTGAAGTCGAAAGGATCAAACTTGAGAAAATGTTTCTAATTATCAATAAAACTATGCTTTCTACAACTACTTTTATCATGGAGAAAGTATTTCCTTATTGGTGGTGTCAGCCCGTTTTTGTGGAGTTTGTATTTTGGTTCTCAACGATGTGTTCAGTAATCCACCTTTGTTCCTTTTGGAATACCTGCATCTACACAAGATATGATCATCTTCTTCAGTACTGACCACACTTGATATTCCTATTATTTCTGCATTTGGAGTAAAGTAGGGATGATGGGTAATACCTGTAATGGGTATTATGCCTTACTGTCTTAACAGGTGATGTACTACTCAGACCCTCCACCATAAATATTTCATAACCTGTTGATGGAGATGAGTCTGACACTGACTAAGATTGTGGTGAAAAGCTGTCAAAGTCAGAGACCATGGTGTCAGTGTAGAGTACAGGCAATGTGCAAAAGCAGATCACCTAGTCAGGTAGTGGACATGGCCACTGCACCTGTGAAAACCATGCAAGATGCACAGAGCCTTCCTGACTAGCAGGTTATCCATGGCAGATAAATACACAGAAAACTGTGTCTCCCCTAATAGCACAGCCCTTATTGTCTGCTGCAGATTCCACAGGGAATGAGGATGAACATATGGGTTGATGTGGTAGTATCTGTAGATGTCATGGGTATAACCAACCTGGAACTAGCTGTTTCAATGTCTACAACCTATTGAATGTGCAATTCCATCATAAATACTCAAGATAGTAATACTGTGTCTTTGTAGAAATGGTACATGTAGTGCAGGGTATGCATAACGACCTATGGGAGTGAACGTCCCATATATGTGACATTTTGAACATGTTCCATTGCCAGCTGGTGCAACTCAGGCTCTTTCTTACTCATGGGATGGATGCATATGTCTCAAACTCTAAATTGGGGGGACAAAGACCCAAAAATAAGGACAGAATGCAAATATTGCTCTTATAAACTTAGAAAGTTTCTGGAATAACAGGGTTTGTATTATACATTTTCTGAAGGATTTGATGTCTGAAACTCAAGTGTAGGTCATTATTTAGTGACTTTAATCTTCAAATCATCCCATAGTTTAGCTAGTAAACCACAAATTTTATGAGGAACAGACCAAAAATATGAAGTAAAAATCTGGATATTCTGCAACAATCTGGACAGTTGAGAGGTACAGATGCATGGTAGGCATGCATCATTATAGCCAGTCTACCTCTGGCTGTAGTGCTGATGACCATCAGGTGAGTGGGAAGCCTAGGTCAAGGTCACACAGTATCACCACTTTCACTGCAGTATCTAGTGTGGAGGTGCACAAGGGCATGAGAGAATGTCCATGAGGGCAGTGCCACATCTGATAGAGAACATCACTCAAGGTCATTATGCACACTTAATTCTAGCCAACACTTTGTTACTACCTGACAAACTCCAGGAAGAGGTAGCTTATGTGGATAGCAGTTGCACAGGAATTTTAGACATCTTTTATTGGTGCCATGGGCTTATCCAAGCATACCCAGACACAGTTCACTTCAGTTCTAAGTTTTCCGCAAATGCACATGCACCCCCCCACACACACACACATGCACACACAATGGCATCTCCCAAAACATCTTACAACAGTCATTTCCACTCCTACATCAGACCCACACTACATAAAGTTGTTTTCAGTTACTACAGCATTCACACAAATCACTGTGGAAGACACATCACATTCCTGTTCCCACCCCCACCTCTGCAAATGATAACTGTTCTCTGCTCTTTCTACTTTGTTACTTCAGTTGCCTTTTCTGTTGCACAACATGACCAGTCCATTCATGGATAAACACAGTTTGAATATAGGTGTACATTAACTACATTTAATGAAGTGTATATGCTTTTCTGTAGCCCAAAGAATACTTCTCAGCTGTCCAGATTTTCAAAGAATGTCCAGATTTTTGCCTCTGATTTTTTGTCTGTTTCTTATAAAATTTGTTGTTTTGTGGGAAATAATTGAGGATTGAAGTCACTAAATAATGACATACATTTGAGTTTCAGACTTCATATCCTTGAGAAAATGTATGCTAACACAAATCTTGTTATTCTGGTGACTTTCTAAGCTTAAATACCAAGTTGTAAGCATATATATGACCAAATAACCAAAAATATATACCAAATATATGCTAAGAAGGACCGTAGCTCACTGGAAATGCTTACTTCATTACAGGTTAAGCACTTTCATCTGTTAACTGCAGACTTCATCAGTGAAGTCTGCAGTTAGCAGATGAAAGTGCTTAACCTGTGTGTAAAATAGTTTTAACCCTTAGGGGTTCGTTTTTATTTTTTTTTTATTAAAAGTGATTTTTGAAAGTAAGCATTTGCAGTGAGCTATGGTCCTTCTTAGCATATATTTGGTATATATTTTTGACTTTCTAAGTTTGTAAGGGCAGTATTTAAAACTTGTCCCTAATTTTGGGCCTTTGTCCCCCATTATTCTATGCTTTGTCTAGATTTCTTATGCTAAGAGGTTGAGAGGTATGGCCCAAAGATAAGTGGCAGTCACTAGCTCTTTGCTAGTGCCATGTCACACTGTGCCCAGCTTCTCCTTGCATGGTCATCCTCTGCTACTTGATACTCCACTGGCTCTTCATCCAGCTCTCCTGACACTACCTATTGACCTATTGCGATGGCACATGTTCCTCCTGCATACATCCTCCCTGCTGCAACTGTTTCCTCAGTATTATGTTGTGTAACATCACATATACTGGGCCATACTGCAAGGCACCACCAAATACATCCAATCAGTGAAAGCATGCCATTAGCAGCCCAAACCCCTGCTCAGCAATGACTCGTGAAAGGGTATATTTTTGACATTTTCTGCCACACTGTGTGAATGTCTGAAAGGTGTCATCAACCATGGCTCCAAAGCATATCTAGTATTGCCAGTAAAATGCCTCTGGGGAAAGTCATCATGTATAGACTGTTGACACAAGTCACATGCGTGCTATATGTGTGAGTCATAATAGCTATCTGGGTAGCCTGCAGACACAGTGCAGATAATATCCTGTGCATTACAGGCTATTTAACATTTGATGGACTGGTAGCCTTTACAGTTCACATGCCTTCTTTCCATCTTACTAGGTAGGATCTTTATTTCAATGTGGGTGTAGTGTATGGCTTCAGTGGGCTATACCATAAATGCCCTGCATGGTGTTTGCTTTCTCCTCTATTGTGGCAGGAAAACACATATCCCTCCCTACATGCTGTAGGCTGGCACTGAGAAACTGGCAGACTATCATTCTATCACTAAAGCAGATGCCTAGGATAAGCCCCCCCACCCGTGTCACCAGTTGGTCACTGAAAGGTCCCTGTAGCTATTATACTTACAGTCATACATATGTTTCTATCCACTGGGATATAAAGTTCATAAATCCCATGCACAAGCACATGAGGGGGACAGATATCTACCAGCTCCAGTATCACAGTGACTCTCTCCATGTGGTACCAGGTTATAATGTTGGTGTCAATAATGCCATGAAAAGTTACGTGAGGCCAGATTATGCAATCCCTCCCTGTGCAATGTTGAGCAACATCATGGTTGCTAATGGCAATAACAGCCTGCTGCATATAAACATTTGCTAAAATTGCAGCTACCCCTATCATAGTTCTGGTGTTCATAAGGATTTCCCGGCAGTCAAATTCAGTGGCATGGCACTTTACATCACAGACTTTATACATTTCTGAATTACTCCACCATATCACCAAATTGTTTTTCCTCATTTGCATACACAGAGCCCCTAATTTAATCATTTAGTAATGCTGCTCATTACCATATCATTATACCATAATATGCATGTATACTTTGAGCATCCCTGTTGGTCAGCCTCACGTGTTCATGTTCATTGTGTCCCTGAATTGTACACACCTTGTGTGTGGCTGCTCATCACACACAATTGCTGACAGCAATGCAGAAAATGTTTTTGAATGCTAGTCATTCTTTTTTATAAATAAATCATGATGTGGCAGCAAATGTGAATCTAGACTTTATATCATGAGAAAAAAAAATTCTCACAGCTGAAAATGAACATGCTTTTATCACCACATCAGAAGGCAAATCTTGGAAAACAGAGAAAAAGGCTTGACTATATCTAATTTTTTTAACTATTATGCCTGCTAGTAAAACTACATTTTTTGGAAGGGGGTGGCCTGATAGGAAAATAAATTTGGCCAGGGCTATTCTATCAAAGTTTACTTTATTTTGAAATGAAGAATTAATATCTGACAGATCCTACTGAAGCAGGTTTGCTATAAGTACTAAATGAATTGATGAGTATTAGGCATTTGAATATCCGCGAAAATCAACTATTTGGAGTTTAAATTCCTTGATTCTGATTCAAAAACAATAAGTGAGAAGGTCACTGAAAAACCAATCAGTAAAAACAAAATGAAAACTGCAGCAAAGCTAGAACTTCCACTGAATGACCTCCCAAACCTCTTGTACCAGAGACACATGGGATATATGCAGATGACCCTTATGAACAACAGGTGTTTCAACTAATTGGTGTTTCTGAATGCCCATGACTTGTTTCATCATTTTAATGGACAATTTCAGGCCAATAAAGCCAAACTCCACTAGCTGGGGATATGCATATTTCAGCCTTGCTATGACCTCATCAGCACAGCACAAGCAGAGTGTTTAACTAAGCATAAGAAACACAGGGCTGTTATACCCAGCTGATGTCCATTATCATTAGGGTCACTGCAAAAATATCCCAAACAATAATCTAAAACAATAAGTGAGAGGGTCACTGAAAAAACAATCAGTAAAAACAAAATGAAAACTCCAGCAAAGCTGGAACTTCCACTGAGTGACCTCCCAAACTTCTTGTACTGGAGGCACATGAGATATATGCAAATGACCCTTATGAACATCAGATGTTTCAGCTAATTTGCTTCTGATTCAGTAAAACTGCATGTGAAATTTCCTGGATTTTGATTCAGTAAAACTGCAAGTGTGGCATTATATTTTCCAGCCCATTTACCTTAGAGAGAAATTTCTGTTGCATGTCTGCAAAATCCTGAGTAAAATTAACAAATTGTTGGCTCATAACTTGGAGTTGTTTAATACAATCTAAAGTTGTAATTTTTTAATGCCAGAGATGTCAAATGGTAATTTATGTAAAGGTGAAACTGCCTAACCTAAATAATCTGTTCTAAAAGATATAGTATCCACCTTGTCTGGAGGTTGTGGGAATTCAGCATCTGTTTATATAAATGTTGTTGTGTCTTTCCCCAGGTAGGGGTCACCACAGCAGAACTCCGGTCTGCTAATAATTGGCAGTAGATTTTTACATGCCGAGTTGCTGGCCCTGATGCACAACCTTCAACGAAGGTACACCCGTTCACACATGTCTTCACACAGAAGACACTCTAGGTGAGAATCGAACTCGACAACGTCTTACTGTGAGGCGACAATGCTACCACAGCACCACTTCCGCAGTTACTATAAATACAAAAGAAAAAAAATAGCACTGCTGATAGAACTGGTACATGAATTAATATTTTCACCTACTGTACCACAGGCTGTCACACAAGTACCGGAAAAGTTATTACCATCAGTCAAACTTGTCCCATTGAGTGTCGGATCTTTTAATAGCCTTAAAAATAGAAACTGAAGTGCTGCCATTTTTGCCTGTTTAAAGATAAGCAAATGCACATTTCTTTTCTTCAGAATGTTCAACTCAGAAATGAGAGTCTTCTGATCCGTTACCTTACTGTCCGCTGTCTGTTGAGATAACTTTAAATAGTCACTTGAAGTTGTTGCTTTACTGGACAGAGTGAGCTCTGTGGTCTCCATTGCTCTTAAGAAAAGTTATTTTGTAAACCAGAAGTCACATCACTGCTCAGACTCATTAGGTCTAGCAGGAGCTTTCTAGCTCATTCTTTACAAGGAAAAAGCAAGTGTAATATCCTACTATTATGAGTACCTATGAAAGAAATCAGTGCCCAAAAAACAATGACACATTCACTTCATCTGCTGAAACTGTAACCCATGGTGAGATCCACACTATAGTCTTGGGTTAAATCCAAATGGCTGGTGTCCTAAAAAGATGCAATCAAAGTAAACATATCTTCAAAAGGATACAACCAAATACAACCAAATACTGAATTAAACATTTTAAGTATGTCAAAATCCATCATGTACCACAGAACAGCATCCCTGGAAATTCTTCTTCTGCTATGAACCATATGAATGTTGACATCATCCATTTAGGTAATGTCTTCTCTTTGTCCTCAGGAATGGTTGTGTGATACAGTTTCATGAATATAGTAGTTACATTTCTCCAGACAGCTACTGCTTTGGTATGCTCACAGCTTTTTGGTATATCTCTGTTTCTGGAGTGCTCCTGAATATCTGTCAGAAATACCATGTTTTCATGATTTCAGATGTTGTTAATGAAAACATTTGCTAATACTCATATTGCTGGTCACCTTGTCACAAATAGCTTTTAACAAATGAGGGAAAATCCAGAAATAATCAGGTGCACTTTTGAAATATTAGCGCTATTAACTTGAGACATTAACAGAATAAAAGAATATGAATGCATGCATTTTCTGAAGTAAAAGAAGTCTATAACTAATTGTTGTCATTATTTATTAAGTGGAATCCATCACCTTTTCTCCAAAATTCTCTGGTTAGGAAGGATTAAGATGGACAGAGCTAAAATGTGAGTAAAAGTCAGGGACAGTTGGGAGATAGAGATTGTATAGGTGGTGCCTCAGCAACTGTGGTTATGATGCATGCAGTAATATTATACAGGATGCAGCACATCACTAGCATGATAAGTTCCCTTGTGTAAATGTGCTGCAGTGCATTGTATGATTAAACAATACATCACAGCGACATGTCCTATAGTGTTCTTTGATTCAATGCATGCATAGTGTCAAGCTTCCTAAGTGTCTGTAGGTCAAGTATGATGTATTTATAGCTAGAGTGGAGGATGGTATTTGGACAGTTTTGCACTTCAGTTGTCCCCATTGTGGAATACTTTTTGCAGATTACAACCTCATCCTATTTCAGCATCATACATGATGACACTGTATTTGGCACACGTATTAATGATGGTGTCTGTATATTTATGTACTAGGCACATGTTTAGGAAATGTTACCCTTCAAATTCACATGTGCAGTAATGTCATGAATCTACAGCTATTGTATTGCAAGATGCCCTCAATCTATTATGCCAGTAATATTCATATTGCACTAGCACAGAAACTGCACATCACTGGCATCTGCTGTATTTGAATCAGTCATGTGTATACACTCACTGATTTCTGTCAGAACTCACTGCAGAACTGGATCTGATCTAGCATCCTGCTATACAAAGGAGTGTCAAATGCCTTAGGACTCTCCAGATGACATAGAATGTATACTTCACAAGTATAGCCACAACTGTCATTTCTTTCTGTATGTAAAGGGATAGTTTCCCTTCTGCCATCACAGACCTCCATTGCAATGCTGTACAGAAGATCCCACAGTTGGCATTCATCCTGATCTGTTAAAAGGATAGAATTATATGGCATCCACACATGGGATCACAGTTACAGTACTTCCGGCATCCCCAAATGCCTACTTCTTTGACTGGTTGTCTTATTGCAGCCCTAATTTCTCCTGTAACTACTGTATTCATCCCTATTTTCCTCTTTTTGATCATGTCGTGCAGTTCCTTGTACCATGATGTAATTCTTTTATCCTGTTATTTCAAATAACATATTATGCATTGGCAAAGTTTCATAATTTGTGGTTGCATTTTAAAAGATGAGCTCCCTTGCCTATAGTCTCATTAGCATATGCATTATCTTATCGGATGTGCAGTCATTCAGTGCTTCATATGATTCAGGTGATGCCTTCCCTGAACCACACAGTTTGCACTTAAGTCATATTTTACTACATAACGACGTTATACAACTCTAACCTTTTGAAATAAACCTTCTAACTTTATATCTACTGTACTATTTGAGTTTTGCTGTTCATGCACACAATTTTTTCAAAGTTATTGTTTGGATTTCATAACAAACTGTCTAATTTATTTTCCTTGCTTAAAACAACTAGAATATACTCATTTCATTTCACTAAACTAGATTATGCATATTTCCTGGCTCTAATAATCAAAGGCATTGCTTGTTTGTAGATCTTGTTTATTCAAATATCATTCAAATGTAAATGTGCCAAGTGAGAAAAAAAACATAGAATTCCATGTCAAAACAGAAGGGTTGTTAGCAGTTCAGAAATTGCCAGAAATCATGCACAAATACTAAAAACATGATAGACCATTTGAAATTTTTGCTTATTGTTCTGAAATGTATGTTCATTGCTATGGATATTTATTGTATACTGTCATACATTTTGTTTTGTTTCATATTAATATGAAATAGCGTTTCTCTTATATTCTAAAGTACATTAACTTGTACTTTATATTAAGTTAGATATATTACCAGTAATTATATGCCAGTGCCCCCCCCCACACACACAGAGTTTTAGATTCCTGCATTGATTATAATTTATCCAATGGTCCTCTTTTTCTTCAGATTAACCCTTTGCTTCCTACATCCTTTAATGCCTTAGGACTTTTTTTTTCAATAATAAATCTTTATTATTTTAACAATTTTTCATACAATTAAAAAAAAAACAACAGTAAGAAAATACAAATATAACCCAAACTATATACACTATTTACATAAATGCTTCCATCCGTTAAACAAAATCAATGACAAAAAAAAAAAGAAAGTAACATCTAATAACGAGAGTCAAAAGATCTAATATCATTAGAATGGATTGTTATTAGCAACTTTCAAATTAAGTATGCATGTCCTGGGGTTGAGCTGAATTTGGTACATTAAGCTAATATAATGTTGAAAATTTGTTCCCACACTTTCGGATTATTAATATTCCTTTTATTATCCTTGATTAAAAGTTTATGTGCTAAAATATGTTTCATGGCTAAACCTTTAAAGTTTTCCCATGAAGTTTGAGATGGAGTCAACCAATTTGTAGCTATATAAAGTTTCATTAATAAGAAAATATTTATAAGTATAATAATTTGGGTTCGATCTAAATTATTAGGAGGGATATGTAGAATCATGAATTCCCAAGAAAGTGTAGAATGTTGATAACCCATCTTTTGTAGTTGGATTTTTAAGGAATTCCAAAGTTTGTATATACATTTACAGCTCCAGAACATGTGCAAGAAGTCCGATGTTTGATCTTTACAGTATGGACATTTGTGCGAATTTTTCGAGTTAAATTTATGCAAGCTAAGGCATGTATAGTAGGCATTATTAAATATCATCATTTGTGTAAATATAAATTTTTGGAGAGAAACTGATTTTATTGTTAAGTTAATTGCTTTTAATATTTTATTTTCTTCAATCAAAGGTATTTTATCTTTCCAATATTTTGACAAGAGTATTTGATTTTGGTATTTCAAATCTTTTATCAGTTCACTTTTAGAAGTTATAAATTTGGTATCTTGTCTAAGAGTTAACCATAAGTTTGAACAATTAGTTAACATTTCCTCATCCATTCTGAAGTCTTTAAAGTAATTTATAGAAAGATCCTTTAACTGTCTCAATATTATTAAGTAAGATTTAGGAAGATTCATCCCCTGCAACATAACATGAATTGAATGATTAAGATATGGATACATCTCAATTAAATTTAAATTAATTATAAGTGGATATTTTTTAAGATCTGTTAATTGATTATTGATTGTCAAATTCGGGTTCTTATGAAAAGGTTGAAAAATCATCATGTGTTGCAAGAGATTTAATGACTGGAAAAGATTTTGTATTAAACTTATATATATACTCTAATATGGTCCATTAAAGGAAATAATTTAAGGGTATCTTTCCTTAAAAAAGGTAAAGCTTTCGGGTTAATATTCAAACTTACAATGTGTTTATGATTCATAACTACCCATTTAGGTGACCATTTATTACTAGATATCTCATAGTAAGCTATTCTTAAAATTCTATTAGAATTTATTATTAAGTAGTAAATTTCAAAATTAGGTAGATCTAGGCCTCCTTTATTTTTCGGAGTCATCAGTTTATCATATGATATTCTAGTTTTCTTAGGTTCCCATATAAATTTAGCCGATTCTGTGTGAATTTGTTTGAAAAATTTCCTAGGGATCAAGACTTGAGTGGCTCTAAAGATGTACAAACATGCCTTAGGACTTTAATGGCAATGCCAGCTCAGTACTGCGAGATTTCTGACAATTTTTGCTAAACAATGCAGCAAAGAAATGCTAATATCAAACAAAATTAAGTTGTACATCAAGATACAAAGCTTTGCAGTTATTCACCAGAAGAGTAGCTTTACATCAGCAAAGGTTTAAAAACATTAAGCCATAGTAATGATTTTATGCTCCACGTAGACTAAACAATTGTTCTATGTTTACAGTAATGAAGTAAAAATATATCCATACTGCTATGCTGCAGTGACTACACTTATTAGACGCACAGTATCAGAAGCAACATTGTTTACCAAACTCTCAACTTTCCAAGGTTTTCCTTCAAATCACCTCCACAACTTTTTTTTTATCCCAGATGACTGACATCAAGTCATCTTTGCAGTCAAATATTCTAAATGTGCAGCTCCCACCCCAACAAGCTCCTGGTGTCTGCACACTAGAAGGGGCACTCTTACAGGAGAGATCCTGCTTCAAGGAGGACTCTGCTCCCACTGCAGGCTCTTCATGTTTGCTGAATGCCAGGCAAGTGGGTGAGACAGGACAGAAGAGAATCTGTCATACTTCTGTGTTAGGGGCTTCTCTTTGGCCTAGTTATCCACCTCTTGCACTGACTTCATCACATGTATGCTTGGGGACAAAGGGATGTCCAATGAGCACATATCCTCAAACCTAGCCACAAGGTAGTCCCACCTACTCATCCTCTCTGCCCTCTCAGACCAGATGCTGTGCCCTTAAACCCTGACCTCCACAAGGGATTACTGGGAGATGTCCAGCACAATCCCTTCCCATCAGGATGGGCATTTTCTTCTTCCCTGTTGCTCTATCAGATGCCCAAGCTGGTATTTAAACTCTGGTCTCCTCTGCTGCTGTCAGGGCTTTATCCTCTATGCCACCAGAGTGACACCATTATACATTTTTATGTCATATTACCTGTAGAGTCTGCCTGGAATGATCTCAAATGTTTGTAAGGAGCATTCTTGTTATTTTCAGTGTAATATGGCAACTTATTTTCATATTTTCTTTGCTCTAGTTCTGACAGTCACTGCAACATCTAAATTTGCTTTTTTCTATGATGTCACACAGAACCTTGCTGTTTAGATATAACTGGTATACCCTCAGTTAACTACCTCTGAGGTCCTCTCACTGTACATTACTCCTTACTGAATCTCCTTCTGCTTCAGCTCAATAATCCTTTTTTACAGATCTCATGCCTCAAAAGAATTAATAAAAAATAAAAATAAATAAATAAAATTGTGTATTTCTTTTTAGAAGACGAAGAAGGTGATATTTTCTTCTGCAATATAATATATTTTTTTGAGTGCCTATAGAATATGAAATATTTCACTGCCATTTTAATTAAGTACATATCATGCAACATGTCATAACTTGTCTCCTATATTTTGATACTGTAAACTTACCTACTGCTATGCAGTATTCTGTTATGTCCATTGCTGTATGAGCAAGCATTGTATGGGATTCTATTATGTATATGTTTCTTATATGTATATCTGATCAGCTGCATAATGTACATACCAATACATGTTCAGTTGTATTTTGTTTACTGGAATGTACATATGCTCAACTGTATAATGTATATTGATGTATTGATATGTATATGTGCATTTCTCTATAATGTATATTGGTATGTATATATGTCCAGCTATATACTGTATACTTTGACACAGTCTGCCCATTGCACATCCCAAAAAGGGTGTAATGTTCTGTACTGGGAGAGAGAAATCAGTAGGAAAACTGAAACTCCCCAGCATCAGCAATATGATGGTCCTAGCCCAGACACTAATCGGAATAAGTCTGGAAGAGACTGGGGAGTTGCGAAGACCCACTGATTGATGACAGGCACCAGAGTCCACTGATGGTTTGCTGCAAGGGAGAAACAAATCGGCAAAAAATGAGTACTCTGTACTCATTGTTATTTTTGGTGCTTTTCTCCAAGGGCCCCCATTGAAATAGGTTTCCAATCCTGTTGGACTTTCCCCAGTAAACAAATGGAAATAAATAAATAATATAAAATAAATGTTTTGATTGTATCTTATTTTTTTCTATTAAGCACTGATTTTCCATTATGTGTCCTTCTAAATTGTGTGTGCAGTAAGGCAGTTTTTATGTATTGCCCATCTATTCTTTTTATTATTTTTTTAGTGTCGCAGGCTGTAATGATGACAGTTTCCTAGTTTCTTTCCTTACAACACAATTTCGAACATATCTGTCAATCATTGAACTAATTTTCTTATGAAATTCTATCTGGCTATCCATTGTACTGCTTTTGCTCATAGCAGAATTCTAGACCCGTGATTTTATTTCCTCTGTTAATGTATCTATTCTTATAGCAGTTCTAAGGCTCTTACCTGACATAATAACACTAAACTGACTACTAAAATGGTCATAATCTGCCAGTTCTGGTTCTGCTGCATGTTCATTATCCTTATATTCAGAATAAATCTCTATAATGTCAGTCATGTGGATACTCTAGATAGATGCCTTTAATATGTGTTAATACCCAATTATTAAACTACTTTTTCTGAGTTTGTAAAAAGTAATCCATTAGAATATAGTTTACCCAACTATTTCAGGGGCATTTAAATAACCTGCTACAATGGGACAGCTTTAGTCAAAATACTGCAACTCATTGGCAAATGTCATGCTTTCTAAAGTGTTTAACTTAGAAGCCCCACAGAATGCCCCACTAGTAAACCCTGTGTAAGACCAAATAGTGTTTGTACTTGAGTCTCTGGTTCCTTGTACATAGCTTGCACTAATTCTACCATTGGAAAATTGTTGATGTTTACTAATTTGGCTTTTTAGCATCACTGCATACTGCATTTTACATTTGGCATATATGTTGCATGTTTTACAAAGCAGCAAAGTCTTGCCTTTATGATTTCACAATTCTGACAATAACTTTCTGCACAAACATACACTCATCTGTAACTTGTGAGCATGTGATTATTTATCTTGCTTGACTGCATAGTGAGTGACCACTAATATATTCTAAATGTAACTGCCACACAGAAAATTTATTTAACTGTGCAGTTTATCAGTAGCCAATCTGTCCAATATAGTCAGTTGTTATATTTACATACATTGAAATATATGACTGTATGTTGTGTGTGTTATAAACACATCACACCTCTTTCTGACATAATGGATATAATTTGTGATCAGCATAATTCAGTAATTAATCTTTAGATCCAGACAAAGCCCTCCAAGCCCAAATTTCTTAGTACATTTACAGTGAGGATATTATATTCAGACCTGGTATCAAAAATATGTGTGACAGTCATTTATAGTCAGCTTTCTAGTCCATAATTTTCTTTTACAGTGACAACACTTCTGAAATTATTTTGCTTAAACTGAAACTTACACATATCATAAGCATCAAGTATGTTCATAAAAAAATTTGGCTGGCTGCAACATTTGAGTCATTCACCGATGCACACAAAGTTTTATTTACATCAGTTACTTGAAATGCATTTCCTTGATATTTTCTTTTTTCTGTTAGGATGTATGTGACAAAAATGATTATGAAATCTGTATTTCCTGCATTCTCTATTGAGTGATAGACATGGCTTCTTATATTGATAGCTACATTTTGAACAAAATGGTGATTGTTGAATAGAATATTTCCAATTTTTGTCTCATCATGATCAAGCAAAGTGATAGTTCTCTTTGCTGCCACACAATTTGGTCCATTTTCTACATTATACTGTGCCTCCATCAGAGTTGTTCTGCTATTTTCAATACCTTTTTCTGATATTATGATTCTGCACGCATAGAGCTTTCAGCTAGCTCCTTCATTTGAATGCTAGCAAGTTGTATTGTTTCTACTCATATTCACAGTTCTGTACAGACTTAATTTAAGCTCTGCCAGTAGTTTACTTCCTGCTTTACAATTTGTTGTACCACACAGAGTTCTATCTCTCAGCAATAAATCATACAGCTCTCCAGACTGAAGGACTTTTAACTCTGTGCATCATTCATAAATGCATAAATATGTTCCTGTCACAGTTGATTTTTAATGAAAAACAAATATAGCATGCATGCAAAATTCTATCAGGGATCATAATATTGCTTTAACTTGTCTTTATTAACAGATGAATTAGTCTTTTACTCTGTAGTATGACCAGACCTGTTGAGTACCTTAATGACATTTTCTCCAATGAGGTGAAGAGAAGTAGCAATTTGTAATTAATCTGTTTAGCTACATCAGTTACAACACTGTAAAGACTGAATTTCCATAACCATTGCTTCAAATTGTCTGCTAAATTGTCCAGTAGAGGTAAAATTGCTGGTAGTATTACTGGAAGCACGGAAGCCATAACAGTTATTGAAACTCTGCTTAGAAGATGATAGTGACTAATCTCACTTGCTACAAATCATTTTACTGAATATGGTAGATAAATGGATTTGTCTGAAAGATTTTTATTATTTACATTATATCCTGAGATGACAAGTGAGAACCTGGCAAAATTTCAAGCCCCCATAAACCCTAAGAACACTTCGACCTATGTAGAACTGTTCTCAGAAACCTTGTACTGGCATGTGAATAGCTGCATAGAAGCAGCTGTACCCACCAGGAAGAAGTCCAGAACTAACTCAAAAACAAGCCACCCTGATGGAATCACAAAAGCAATCGGATGTCTAACAGGAGGAAGAAAATCATAGCAAAAATTTGGAGGTGCAGCACCCAGCAGGATAAAACCACTCTCATCAAACTAAGCAAACAACTCAGAGGACAAGTAAAGTCTACCAAAGCCAAATTTGAGGTATGTTTGGCCTCCCAGGCCATGGACAACTACTACAAAGCATTCTATAGCTATGTCTGCAACCTCAAAGGTAATACACAGTTGTGCACAGAGCTCATTGTAAATGGAGCCATCCATACAGAGCCAGAAGATATAGCAAACCTCGTAGCTGATAAATTCAGCTTCAACTTTACTCCTCTCTCCCCCTCAACCGTCCCTCAGGAAATATCATCAAATATAACTCCCCCTACTATCACTAGGGAACAGGTCCTTAATACTCTCTCTAAGACCAAAAACACTACATCAATGGGCCCAGAACATATCCCAGGATGCCTTTTAAATAGCATGAAACATGACCTATCAGGGCCTCTGGAATTTCTATTTAACTGTAGCCTCCAAACAGGCTTCATGCCTCATGAATGGAGACAGGCAACAGTCATCCTTTTGCACAAAGGTGGGCCATCTACAGACCCTGGAAACTACAGACCCGTAAGTCTCACTATTCTTGTATGTAATACCATGGAAAGAATTGTCATGGAGATAATCATTGGAGATATAGTAAACCTCCAGACACTGGTCCCATCCCAGTTTGTTTTCGTCAAGGGCAGATCATGCCTACTCAACCTGGTTGACTTCTTTTTGAAGGTCACCAAAGCAATGGATGAGGGCAAAATCATTCACACTGCCTATCTTGACCTGGCCAAGGGATTTGACACAATACCCCATGACACAATACCCCACTCAGGCATTGTTGACAAACTCAAGAGGTTTGGTACAAACATGTATGTTACCCAGTGGATAGCCAACTGGCTCACAGACAGGACCCAGGAAGTTAGAACTGGGGAGTCCTCCTCTACTAAGAGACCAGTCACAATTGGAGTCCCTCAGGGAACAGTCCTTGGACTGCTCCTTTTTGGCATTTACTTCTCAGAAGTCAAGGCCAATGTCAGTGGTCTCTGGCTGACTAAATTTTGCAGATGATTGCAAATTAGGAGCTGCCATTGAATCTCACACTGACACAAATGTTCTCCAGGAGGGGCTGACACAGACAAACAACTGGTGTCAGAGCCATGGACTAAAAATAAATGCCAATAAATGCATAATAGTATCCTTTGGGAAGTCATCCATCTCTGGTAACTATCATATTAATAACACACCCCTTAGAGTTGACCTAGTAGTCAGGGACTTAGGGACAAACATAGATAGTAATCTAGCCTTTGATCATGACGTGTCTACAGTGGTGAGGAAATCATTCCATGTTGCTCAACTTATAAACAAATGTATGGCATCCAAGTCCAAAGAATTCATTGTACCACTATATTCAGCATTCATCAGACCTATCATTGAGTGCAATGCCCCCTTTGATATGTACCTAACCAGGCATATCCAACAACTAGAATGTCCACAGAGGTTCCTCACTAAAAGAATACAGAGCATAATTAATATGTCCTATGCAGACTGCCTCAAGGCTCTATCATTGTATTATGTCTCCTTCATGCTTTTGAGGGGAGATCTATGCCTGGCATACAGGGTATTGACAGTCCCCACTTTGATGTACCTCCTGTATAGCCACAAAACAAACAGTACCAGAATTACCCATTCTAAAGACTTAAACCTTGCCTGTGATATACATAAGAGCTGCTGGAGAGATAGGTATGTATCACAGAGACTACCCCATCTGTGGAACAGAATCCCCATCTATGTGAAGCAGAGTTCCTCCCTAACCCAATTCAAGTGCAACTTGGACAATTGGATGGGAAAACAGAAATTCATCCCTGGTTTATGTCTCTAATGCAAACAGGTAACATGTAATTGGTTCATCTCCCAGGCCCGTATTTACATTTATCAAAGGTATCAAAACTTGTCAGATATTTGGAATGCATGGCTAGACTTAAAAAGGCCCTTGTGGTTGTTAGCCTAGTAAACACCTATGAACCTGAGTTATGGCTTCTTCATTTGTTGATATATATTTTGGTGCAATATTTTTTATTCATTTTATCAGTCACTTTCTTTTATTTCTCACTCATTTTGTCTCTGAGGTTGTTCTTTTAATTTCCGAATTGCTTCCAGTAGTCCAGTCCAGTGATAGATGTAGGCCAGACTGGTCATTCTTTCTGTCATTTGTTAGTGGTATTTCCATAAGATGAAGGATGAGCTATTCAGTTGTTCACTAAGAATATTTTTGCCATTGCCAGTAAAATTTGAATCTTCGGGCTGCTGGATTGACCAGAGGGATAGGATAGGGTATACATCTGCCAGCTCATCAGTCCTGGGCAAAAGGTTTTGTAAAACCTGATGCTTCTGCAGCCTGAGGTGCAGACCAGGAGTTTCACAGGTTATCTACTCAGGTCATGTGCAAATAACAATGGCATCTAGACAGGAATGTACTAGCCACTTCCCTAGCTAGGGATTTGGATTCCCTTTTGCAATTATGATGGCATCTAGTTCCTTATAGTCAGCTCTCCACTGGATCACTTACTCTGTGAGACTTCAACTGAGTCATGCCTGAGACTGTCTCCCAGAAGAGTATGAGTGAGGCCACCCAGTGAAGGGTTATGCTGAGGGTGCTTGCCTAAAACAGTCATAACATCTGGCATTTTGGATGTGTGTATAACTGGTGGAATAGCTTGGAGCTGTATAGGGCTTGAGATGAAAGTATAAAAAAGATGATCTTTATATACTGCCGCATCACATTTTTGATACCATGCAATCATGGGTGTGGCCAAAAATTTACATTTTGTAATCAAACCTCATATTGCCACCCCCACCACCTGCCTATCATTTAAAATGTACTCATTTTTCAAAATGTTGCCCCTATATACTTCAGAAAGGGGCACACTCTTTTCAATTGCTGCCACTTATAACCTTAAAAACAGTATTTTTGTCAGTCCACGTCTACCATATAAATATGCTTTGTAAAGCTTTATACAATACATATCAGTCTAGACAGTTCTAAACACTCTGGTTGTTTGAATTATAAGCATTTTGTAGCCTTCCTTAAAAGAAAGGGATTAAAGCATCAATTGGTAGTCATGTGGTTTTAATTGATTGTGTATTTAATTGTTTGAGATTTTTTGTAATATTACTCAGTCTGAAGAAAGATATTTACTGCTGTCTGCATGACGTGCTGAGGAGGGATGCTGAGTATATTAGGAAAAAGATGCAAAGGATGAAGATACCAGGTAACAGGAAAAGAGGAAGGCCTAAGATAAGGTTTATGGATGCAGTAAGAGAGGACATGCAGGTGGCTGGTGTGACAGAGCAAGATGCAGAGGACAGGAAGAAATGGAAATAGATGATCCACTGTGGCGACCCCTAATGGGAACAGCTGAAAGAAGATGATGATGACTCAGTTTGAAGAAGTCTTATCTGGACGAAAGTGCTTACTATTTAATATATATATTTTTTGGTCATTAAATTCTCTTGTTTGGTTATTTACCATTGTTTTATTTTCATGAGTCAGAAAGTTTCTTAGAAATGTTTAGAAAAAATATACTTATTTGTATACAAAGAGTATGCCTAGCTACATCCTTGCATGCAATGCTGAAGTCTTCTACAGCAGCAGCAAAAATAACTGGGGGAGGGGGGAGTTAAAGGCCTCAAATCAGGGACAGATTTCAAATATTGCTCTCTTAAACTTAGAAAACTTGGTAGAACAACAGGTTTTGCATTACCACACATTTTATGAAGGCTACAAAGTCTAAAACTCAAAAGCCTGTCATAATTTACGGACTTCTATCCTCACTGATTTTCCAGTAAAACACATTTTTTTTGAGGAACAGATCAAAATAATTGGCGAAAATTTGGACATTCTTCAAATTCTGGACAGTTGAGAGGTATGCACTCTCAGGTACATGATTGCCATTATCTTACAATATTATTTTTGTAATCTGTTTCATTTATTCATGTTCTGCTAAATGGTGTGTGTTGTATTGCTTGTGCAGTAGTCAACCTATTTAACTTTTTATCAAGTAATTTAAAAATAATATGGAAACTGAATATGTGTCAGCACTCAGCACAAATGAAAGTTAGCAAAGGAACCTAAAATGTTGCAATATGCTATCATAGTCAAACAAAATTATTATTTTTTTCAGTCTTCACAGCTCTACTAATTGTTCAAGTCATACTGCTCTGGCCACCTGCACAACAGCTAAGATTTAATTACTGGCACATGACTGGTTTATTTATATTTTTTCTGTATTAGCAATCTGTGGTTTTGTTTACATACAGAAAAGAGCTTTTACAGTATATAATTGGTCCTCCTAGAGATCTCATTTCATTGACTTTTGGACAGGCTGTAGATCCCACTGAGATCTGACTTTTTTTGACCAATCAAAAGAATTTTCTTATGCCACCCCCCCCCCCCCCAATGTATTATTGAATTCTGTTACAGTTTTGAATCTACAGTCTCTTTTCTCACTCATCTCAGGAGGACTATCTCAATAAGGCATCACCATTTCTTTGTGGAAAAATCCTTTTTTGTATATTCCTGAAATTATCCATGCTGAATCTTCTACATTTCACTTATTTATTTATTCATATATTTTATCTGCATATTTTGAAGGTTCATGACTTTAAACTTAGCCAGTGGCATTCCAACCATTGTAGGCTTAGCTGACAATGCCAAAAAAGAAGAACCATTGAAGGAAACCCAGTATGTAAGAAGATGGTAGTAGAAGGCTAAATTAGCATGAGAAATATGCACGGAATAGTTTTAGCTTGGAATATGCTAAACAGAAGGCAAATAGGGAGAAGCTGGGGGAAAACAAGGAAAAGACATAGGAAGACAGAATAGGGAAGATTAAGATGGAATGTTTATCTTGGTATGTTTAGAAATCTGTAGCCAGTGAGTCCTGGCATAAATTTAGAGGATGTCACTCATTTAATTCAATATCTTTTGAAGTATATGTGAGGGGATCATCCTTACTGGCCTTTTTAAAATTTGCACATGAGCCTTGATTTTTGACTTCTACAGGCAAGTGCTCCCATTTTGCAGGTCCCGGTCTAGAGATAGCTTTTTCACCAACTATAGATTTAAACAGGGACTGAGCCGCCATCAAGGAGCTGACTTGAGTACTTTGATTATAACAGATTTATTGTATGCACAGCTTCCCTTTTAGAGAGGGAGAACAGCCCTGATTTAGGACATTAAAAATCAGACTGCAGATGAGAAACTCAGCCCAACTACCATACCTCTCAACCATACTGAATTCCTTGGTATTTACAGGTTTTGAGGGCAAAATAAAGGGCTGCTGAATTCCCGCATGGTCCTTTTAATTCCCGATTTTCCCAGCTGTTTTTTCAAAAATTTTTTTTTTTTTTTGCAAAGTTATTACTGATGTCATCACATGCAGGGCCATGCACGATGACATCAGCTTCATAATGCAGACTTTTATCTTGTCAGAATCAGCTGAGGGCTTGAGGGGTGTATACTACTCTACTGTTTCTGTTTACATTTTTCTGTACGTGCCGTGCGTGCCCGTGGTTGCAACATGGATCTATTCTACTGCATTGTGGAAGGTAGCACTGCCGAGAGTCCCTCTTTGATGTGTTCTCAGGAGACTGTAGCACAAGCCCACTGGAACTCTTAACTTTGCTTCGAAAGGTGAGGAGAAGAGGTTTCTGTGGGCTGAAGTCTAGAGCATGCGCTTCTTGTTGTCACATTGGGCATTTGCATTTGAGACTCTGCTTGTCTTCTAAAGATAATCACTGCATTATTGGGGTTATTAAAATAAGGAGCAGATCTATAGAAAAAGGGATGTTTGCGTGAATCGCGTCTGATGTCGGATCTGCTATTTTATAGTGTTTAGATAATGTCATCTATAGTGTATTAACTTCAGGGTGAGATAGTATTTCTGTTGCTGGTCTCTCACGTAACTGGTAGAGGCTTACCGTCATTGAAGTAAAGAATTTTGGGCTGCTTTGTAGTGGGGATTCATAAGTTGGATTGTATTCTGGCCAAGGTTAGAAAAATAGTAAACTGCTTATCAGCTTATATCAGATCACTGTCTTAAATGCTTAAGCAGCTTAAACGTATTTTATTTTAGGTAGGTGAAAATTGTTAGGATTGTTGCAGACTTCTTGTGTATTTCATGTGGTTTTACTGTCTGGCAATTTACTGGCCTAGTCATTATGTTAGCGTGGTTGGCTTTTTGCCCAGCATCTCATCCGTCACACTTCTTTTCTGGACATTTTTCATCAAACTGTTAAATTTTGCAGTTATTGAAATGTTTTGGCATGCCGTTCTAAGTAATTTGTTTTTTCTTAAACTGAAAATGCAATAGGTAATGGGAAAAGGTTGATGCATATGTGTATATGTTTCTTAAGACTATTCATGGTACTCTAAGTACATTACAGCACTTACAAATGTGTATTAAGAAATGGTAGAGTACTATAAATGGTGATAATTCAGCATCGCACATTTATGTGTCTGGTAGTTGATGGTGTGGGTTATGGCTGTATGGTGTAGCTTCTAGTCTTGCGGTACAGTGTTTGATTCCTTCATTCCTGATTTGCCTACTGCGTGACCTTGAGCAAGTCAGTCAGATATTGTTACTGTCTGTCTTAAAAAGGGTTTGTGGGTTTAGTGGGCCTACCTGGTTGGGCTTCTATGCAGTTATGCAGGTATGATTTGATGGATGTTAGTGTTACTTTCAAGGGAGCCATCTGTTCCAAAGGTGAATTGGCATGAGGGAGGCAAATTGGAGTCCCAGTCATATTTTTTAGTCTCATAGTTCTGGTATTAATAGAGCTGTTTGACTTGTGAATATACATAGAAATTTAAGATGATGGGGTATATAATGGCATGAAACACCTAGCAAAGATAGCCCCACAAGAGCAAATGGAGGGTCTTTCTTGGTTACTGGGAGACTTTAGGCCAACAACTTTTCTTGGTTAGGAACTTTTCTGGCCTTTCCAGTTTGATAATGTATTTAGAAAAAATGTGTGGAAGGGGGCATTATCTGCAAGTTCGGTTAACCAAAGATTTGGAGAGGCCCTAGTACTGAGCCAGATTCACACCACTAGTCATTGTTTGTTTCTTAGTTTCCTAATCTACTTGAAAAGACACTTATTTTCAGTGGCTTCCAAAGCTAATTTAAGTTTATGATTTGCTTTACTTGCCTTGTTAATAATAGTTTTTAGTTCCTTACAAATATTTAGATATTGTTGAGGTAATCTTTTAATATGATGCATTTTAGGTTTATGGTATGACTTTTAATTTTTTTTTTTTTTGTTTTTAGTTTAGTTGGTAACTTCTCATTACATTTGGCTGTAGTAGGTGTGGACAGGTCTAGGCACTTATGGGAGATGATTTGTATAAATAGATGTCATTGTCTGGTCTGGTAAAGATGCAAGTGAATTTGGATAATTCATCATAGCATTTAAGACATTGGTTTGTCCTTCTGGAGTTCTTGAAGTAAT
This sequence comes from Protopterus annectens, assembly GCF_019279795.1. NCBI lineage: Eukaryota > Metazoa > Chordata > Ceratodontiformes > Protopteridae > Protopterus > Protopterus annectens. The sequence continues at coordinate 236,793,573 of NC_056731.1, read as the reverse complement.
TATTGGCTACAGAGGTTTTAGAGATTTTGAAAGTGATAGTTGACATGTTAATTGTCACATTTTTCCAGGGACAAGCTAGAGGGAGTGGTCCGTGAAGTGGCTGTCTTAGTTAACATGAGGTAGGTGAAGATGTCATGTCCTCTAGTTGGTTTTAACTGTCTTTTTTCCTGAAGATTTTAGTTATGAAGTCTTGCAATCCCTGAACATACTTGAGTTTGGAGGTATAGGTTCTCCCAGGTTATTAAGAGGTAGTTGAAGAAGCCTTCTACTATGAAGTATTTCAGTATCCTTTACCAAAAATAACATTGAATCTTGTGTTATCAGGCAGCATGGGAGGTGTGTATCGGGCTATAAATTTACTTTGTTCTGGGAAAATTAGAGTTAAAGTCTTAAACCTTGCCTGTGATATAAATAGGACCTGCTGGAGAGATAGGTATGTATCCCAGAGACTACCCCATCTTTGGAACAGGCTCCCCATCCATATAAAGCAGAGTTCCTCCCTAACCCAATTCAAGTGCAACCTGGACAATTGGATGTAAAACTGGAAATTCATCCCTGGTTTGGCACATGTGTCTCTAATGGACACAGGTAACCTGTAAATTGTTCATCTCCCAGGCCCAAGTAGTTTCTTTTATCGGAGGCATGTGCCTTTTAAATTAGTGTAGAGGTTTGAAGATGTGACTTGCATTCCTCTCTACCTTTTAGAGCAGAAACTCTGGACAAAACCTAAAATAATGAGGAACAAAGGATCAAAAATAAGGACAGATTTTAAAGACTATTCTTATAAACTTAAACAGTTGCTAAAATAACAGGATTTGTGCCCCCACTCCCCACCCCTTACATTTTTGACTTTATCACTAACTGCTGAGTGCTGACTGTTGTGCTAACAGATTGAGAGAAATGTTGTCTGCACTTGTTTTTGTTCTTGAAAGCAATTCATTGGCTGATACACAGTGTAGTACTTGTTAGAAATAATTAGTTTGATTGTTTTATATGTGTAGTAGTAGACTAGTTAGTACAAGTTATTTATATTTTTATATGAGAATTGTATTTTACTTTTATACAAGTTGAAAGCTTTATACAAGTTCAGATGTTAATAATATAAATAAAACAGTTTTGTTCTGGTTTATATTTTGTGTTATTTAATGAAGAAGGCTGAAGAGTGCAACCGCAGTTAATTTTAATTTTATAAAAGAAAATTGTATTTAGTTTTGCACAAGTTCAAATATTAATATAAATAAAACATTATTACTGTTCTCCTTGTTTTGTGTTTCATGCACATATTTTGGTTGTCTGATCTGCAGTTTGCATTTAAAAGTTGGTATCCCATAATTCCATTGGAGTGGGTGGGGATACATAACTATGCATGCAAATTTTATGTTAATCAGCATACAGATTTGTACCTATTTTTCATGGGCCTTTGTTCAGATTTTTGATGTTTCCAGGTTGAGAGGTATGCCAACTACTCATTGATTGCCAGCTGGTGTTTTCTGGCAATTATCTATTTCAAACAAAACTAGAAACTTGTAATGATGAAATATGGGGTGTGTTGAGAGAATAAATCTACAGATGTTGTTTTCTATCATTTATATTCTACGTTGTGCAAACAAGAAAGGTGAGTCCACATTTCAGCTTGAGGATTAATATATTTTTAACAATTAATAAGTGGGGCCTAGGTGAGAGAACATGACCAATCCTGTTACAAAAAAGTCATTGTGCTACAACTTTGTGTAAAATAGAATCTGTGTGTTTTGTAAAGGAGAGAGCTGAGTCAAGAATAAGGCCTACATATCTCTGTTCTGTAGCATCTGGGATAGTGTTACCACTGAGGTGAATAGGTCAAATACTGAGTAATGATTTTAAGAGTTAAGAATATCATGATGTTGTTATTTTTTATTACTATCATTATTATTATTATTATTTGCAGTGGATATTAATTTGTAGGTTGTTAGAGACATATCATTTGCAAAGCTGAGTGAAGTCTTATTGAAGATTGCTTTCAAGTTCAGTATGTATCTTACTGGATTGTACGAGCAGTACATCCTTGGAGATCCATTACTGGACTAAGGTTTGGGAGTTCAATATGAGGGTCACTGACAAAGAGACAAAGCCTAAGCACTGAATCTTGTGGAACTACAGTGCTGAGTAGTCCAAGGTCAGATAGGGAGTTGTTGTAGTTAATCAGAAAGGATCTGTTAAGTAGGTAACTCTGAAACCAGTGTATAGTACTTTCTCTAAAATTTACTCTGTCAAGATTTTTGAGAAGTATGTATTGAATGACAGTTTCAAAGGCCCTAGTCATATCTATAAATATGCCTGCAGAGATGCGGCCTTTATTCAGACTGTTATAAATGTCACCAGTGTCAGTTACTAAGACTGTAAAAGTATAACAGGCATTGACATAAAATGACAAAGAGAATGATTGCTGTATGAATTATATCAGAGAAGGGCTCCAGAAATGCATAAATCTGGAGAAGAAAGAGGTTGACTTGCCAAACAAAACTACAACTGTGTCTCATTTACCAAAGATTAGATATCAGAAGTTCATGGAGCAGAAGTTGTTACTATAGTAATAAACGACAATGTCACTATGGTATATTGAAAATATACCCATGGTTTGGTGTGGTTTAATCATGATGGCAAAGCCCGAGTAATTAAATAAAGCTAACTGTGGGTAAATCTTCAATATACCACACCATGGAGTCAGTTATTGCTATTATGCAATGACATTATTTAAGAAAAAAATACCTGTTTTTCTTAAATAATGTCTTGGTATAATGCCTCCATGCTGCCCTTCTGCATTTTTCTGGTATCCTGGGGATTTTTTGGTGTACTGCACATGCGTATGGGACTTGCATTCCCACAGTTATGCAGTACATCAGTGCTGTGCAAAGGAAGCAATTTTGCTTAAATAACTGCACAAAGAACATCAGAAAAATTCTGCCAACTGATATGTTCTACTTGTAGACAAATAGGACTTACCTAGACCTGTATTGTTCTTGACAAGCATGATTTTGTCCTCATGCCACTCCTGAACATTACTGGAATGACTCGTGCCGGGTAACATTTAACTTATTGCATTAATCATCTCTGTAACTAAATATAGCTCAATATTTCTGCATAATTATATTAAGTATCAGTCACTGCTACCATCCTTCTATGCCATAAAACACATAAAAATCAGAATCATGTTTCTGGTAGGAACATTCTGCAATGTCTAGCTGTAAAAAAGCAACATTTAGACTATGAACTACAATGCCACACTGATAAGGAATAGCATAAATGTACCACACAAGTCAGAGAATGATGGATCTGGTCTTGCCAAGGGTTTATATGTTACAGTAGATTACCAGGTATTACTCAGCAACACAATTTTAGGTTGCAAAAATGTGTGTGTGTGTGTGTGTGTGTGTGTGTGTGTGTGTGTGTGTGTGTGTGTGTGTGTGTGTGTGTGTGTGTGTGTGTTGGGGAGAATGAGTGAGACAGTCACTAGATTTTGCAATGCAGTTCTCTCAGATACCTTATTCATCTGATGCATGACTCAGCATAACCTGGAGTAAAAGTTTTCCAATGTTGTTGTTTTTCTTTCAGCTTTTCCCGGTTAGGGGTTACCACAGCGGAACTCCGGTACGCAATTGATTGGCAGTAGATTTTTTATGGGTGCCAAGGTGCCAGCTCGACACCCAACCTTCAACGAAGGCACATCCATTCTATGCATGTCTTTTGAACGCCACTCGATCGCAGGGAGGACATGCAGACTCCACGTAAATTAGGTAAAAAAAGGGACTTACTTACATAAGAAAATTTAAGCAATTGAAACAAACTTTACTGGAACAGTAAAACATCACAATACCAAGAAACTATGTTGCATTTCAGACTTACCCTCTTTACTGCTAAGCCTCATTTATTAACCCAAGCATGGCAAGAATCATCCAAAAAGCATGCAGTAAATTACAGGGGAAAGAAGACAAGGAATGCTTGACCTCCCAGGGAAGTTTCATTAGTATTGCCTGAAAGCACATTACTGGTTACTCATTTAATTCTGTCACAGTTTATTTGTTTCAAAAATACAAGGAATTCAAGAGAGAAAAACATTTAGACATATAAATGAGGAACAGAAAGGTGTCAGTCTGTTTTTAAATTAAGCCTTGGCCCGTGTATTGTTTTGTTCTGTGAACATCAATGTATGTTCCATTACACATAAAAGGGCTATTTTTCCTTGTAATTATGGGTGTACCAACAAAATCTTGACTGAACATTACAAAGCTTATTTTGAACCACTTAAGTATTATTTTTTTTTTGTTAGAATGGCTAGCTAAAATGACAGCAGTATATTACCTTACCACATGCACACTGTCTTCTTTCTCCCCATATTCAGATCTTGTTCACATTGTAGTGAAAGAAAAGGCAGAATCTAAGACTTTTCCATTGAAAGGGGTCTGAAGAATTAACAATGCTTCAGTGAATATCACTCTTTGTTCAGTATAACATGTTGCACATAATAATTTCCATAACCATGTTCTGAATTTTATTTTTTTTTTGTTTGGATTTCCCAAGAGGAAATATAGATGTGAATGTTGTGGTGTGACAAAGGGGCCTGCAACTGTTACACTGAAATCAAGGCAGATCTTTCCTTATAACTTCTTACATTAGACAGAGAAGGATTGTGCAAATGACATCTGAGTACTGTATTACCCTTGGAAAGGTTAAAGGGACTGCCTTTAGGACGATTAACTTTTTTCTAAAGGGATCTGCTTTAGGAGAAATAACTTTTTTCAACATGGAATGAATAAGCTGAAAATGAGAGTAACAAAAATGAGTGCCAGGATCTACTTAACTGCTTGATTTCTCTGAGTGCAGCTTGTGGTCCTTCCTGGTCTCCTGGTTAGCTGTTAGAAGGAACTTGCCAAGGAAATGAAAAACAGTTGCTTCAGTTTACTGCCAAGTACATATTTCAGTGGCAGGTGGAACAGAAAGCAGCGTGTGCATGGTCTATGGGGCAGTTTCACCAATCACATCCATGGCCAGTGTCAGTGTCATGCCCAGTACTGTTATTTCTGTGAGAATGCTTCTGATCATTTCAATATACAAACCTATTGGCCCAGTTATGCAGTAGAAATAGCATTTTATAATGAAGCATTTATTTTTTGCTCCAGACTCCATCATGCCGACATTCGATGCACCGTATTGGCCTTTTCATTTCCCCAGTGGTGAGAGACCTATTGCCCAGTCCTGCCTCTAGTGTTGAGAGACAAGTGATGCCAGTGGTACTGTTAGCAATAGCAGATTAGTATTTTTTGTACCTTTAATACTACTGCCTCCCTTTTGCTTATACCCTCTTTAGGCCTCATCATTACTCTATCCCTGACCAGCTCCCATATCTTCTGAATTGCAAGTCAAACATGGGGCAGTTGAATAGTAGTCATGACTTTACTCCTCCACTCTAAGAGTCTGACCATAGTGAAGCATTTTGTCTCTGCTCTTGTGATTTACTCTTCCTTTTGAAGACAGACTGTTACTAGACATACACAGTGATACAATGACCTACACAATACTTCCTTTCCTTACATTCCAATTGCAAGAATGCATGTCATCCATTACTGCTTACTGTTTTCTGCACAAGAGGATGCACAGTCTTCTTCTCCACCATCTTGTCAGAACAACACATTTGCCTTTGATCCTGCAGGGAATCAGATATCTATTTCAACAAATTTCTGCAAAGTACTGGTGGATGCTTGTTTGTTTATTTATTTACTTATTTGCTGAGGTATTTTGACCTAAAAAGAAGTAGTGGAGGTTTAACATGAATCACGGAAGAAGGTCTGACAAGCATTGGGAGTTAATAAGAAATTTACAATCTGAATTAAATGCAGAAATGGAAATACATGCCATTGTTACCTCACCCCTTATAGAGTAACAACGGGCTGATATATATATATATATATATATATATATATATATATATATATATATATATATATATATATTTGTATTAGGGAGTGTAGAGGTGAAGCAACTCACATGGAGGTGCAGGGATCTTGCCTCCTGCAAAAACAAATTTTTTTATTCTGTTTTTTTTTTTTTTTTTTTTTTTTATTGAGTTATGCTGGGTTTAAATGAACCCCGGGATTCATGAAGCTTGCGCCAGGCGCATGCATAGCGTAGGCATTATAACACCAAATATGGCCGTCGAGCGATTCAGGTACGATCCAATTCCACGTGCACTACCGGCATACGCCAGAACTGCGCAGCCCCCAGCGTAGGTATGCTAATCACCCCATGTGCAGTGTCGCACCATGCAAATGAAGGCATATAGCGATTCATGCAGTGGTGCAGGCGTAGTGTAAGCCCATGGAAATGTAAACCAAAAAACACGGTTTACATTTTCCCAAACAGAACATCGGAGCTATGGAAGAGGGTCAGACCCAGGTATCACAACGTTAACATATGCCAATGGCGAAATACACAGCCAATGGCATAAGAAAAGATGCACAACACGTAAATAACAACATTTAATGTCATGTCCACAGTAACGCACAGCACAACCGCAGGGCATGTGTGCGGAAGCTGTAACATAAAGAAATAATATAAAAATGTCATAAAATCGCAATGTAATAGAAATCAGGTTTACAGCATAATACACAATGGTAGGCATAGAACACCACAACCAAGGTGCAAGGGTTGCTAAGGGCTTGCGATAGTGTTCGGCATGGTAACTATGAATTAGTAGTCAATGCCATGCAAATGAGGCAGATAATACTGAATCGCAAATGTCCCGCCGGATGAAGGTTGTACTATATGGCGCAGCGGTATAACACCGAGGAGTGGCTCAGAGGAGATACATGACATCAGCAGAGGGGTTTGCCACCGTAGCAGTAAGCACATTGGAGCATTGCAAATCTGGCCTGTCCGTTGCTAAGCAAAGCTGCAGGACAGGGGTGGGGAGGAATCATTTAGCTGAAAGCACACATGGTGCCCAAAAGCGCATGTGTATGAGGATGAAAACGTGCCCAAAACCCAGTAATTGGAAGGACGCGCCACAAACAATAGCAGAAACAGGAAGGTCAGGGGAAGAAAAGAAGGAAATGTGGAAGTAGGGTAATTGGAGTACTAATGAGCAATCAACACCAATCAACCCCCGAAGGCCAATCGACGGCAGCTGACAAGTCTGCTTGCAGAAACCTGCAAAACAGGATAGGGGAGGCATTTGAATGCAAAGAAAGGAGGGGAGGTATTGGATTGCAAAGATAGGAGACCTGACACAGCAGAGCAAAGCAAACTGACAGCAGACTGGCAGTAGCACACATAACGCAAGATACGCCAGGTCCAGGAAAGTACAAATGAAAGTAGGCTGCAGGATGCACGCCAGAAAATGGTAGGTGCAACGTGCAGAAATGTAAAGGGAAGGTCAAGAGGTAATCCACGGCAGGCAAATGTAATTCAACACCAAAGGCACCACAATAGTAGTTCCGGCAGTAAAACACATAAGATAACCTGTAGCTACGATCATACATACACACCCTATGACATCATCGGTGTTCACAGCACAATAGTATAAATTGTGAAAGCACCCAACACACACCTGTGTATTCCCAAACACCGCACCATAGGTGTAAACACACGGGGAACTTTTAAAATGTACATGTTGGGAGCTGCCATAGCTGTGATTCATCAGCATGTATTAGAGACTGACGGTGTTGTGGAGGATGATGCTGACAACCACTGCAGGCCTCGGAGGAGAAGGAGAGTGTTCAGACCAAGGGTAACCTACCAGGGGCTACATGACCTGGAGATAGTAGAGCGTTACAGGGTGGACAGGGACATCTTACAGCAAATAGTGGAGCTGTGCCGGCCACGCCTGAGAACCAGAAATAACAGAGGGTAACCCATCCCAGTGGACACGAAGGTATGTGTAAGCCTGCGAATACTGGCCACAGGTACCTTTCAAAGGCCAACTGGAGATATAATGGGTATCTCACAGGCATCAGCATCCATGGTACTACACCAGTTCCTGGATGCCATGTTACCACATGCCAATGAGCAGATATACTTCCCCAGAACTCAGGAGGAGTTGGCCAGCAATATGCGCCACTTCCATCGTGTGGCACAATACCCGGAGGTACTGGGTGTGATAGACTGCACGCACATACAAATCAAGTCACCACCCGGTGAGCAGGGTAGGCACTACATAAACTGCAAGGGATTCCACGCCATCAACTGCCAGGTCATGTGCAATGCCCAGGGCATTATCATGGATGTGTGTGCTGGCAGCCCTGGAAGCTACCATGACTCCCATATCTGGCATGCCTCACAGCTGTATCAGGTATTTGTCAGGGGGGACATCCCACATGGTCATCTTGTGGGGATGCTGGCTATGCACTGGAGCCGTGGATGATGACTCCCATCAGAAATGCACACACACCCATGCAAGAATGCCATAATGAGGCACACGCACAAACCAGAATCATCATAGAGCGTGTGTTCGGGATGCTGAAATCACAGTTCCGGTGCTTGGATACATCTGGTGGAGCCTTGCAGTACTCTCCAGGCACGTGTGCCCACATCGTCATAGTATGTGCCATGCTACATAATATGATCCTGTGGAAGCAGCTGCAGCAGGGACAAAATGGTGAAGGCCCTCATAGCCCACCGCAATTGCCAAGGCCATTACAGGAACAGAGGGATTCAGACCATAAACACACTGTGCCAGCCCCAGTCGGCAGACGGAGGCACGCCCAATATGCCTACACCTTGGCAAAGAGGGAACGTATAGCACATACTCTGACAGTGTAGGCCCCTACGGACTGACACCTCTCCACCTGCACACACAGTAAAATGGATGGCACACAAACATGACCACCTGTAAATTGTAATGTATAGGTGGCCCAATGTGTTACTCCTACATAGGCAGCCCTCAAACATTGTAAACACAACAGCCAGTGGAACACGGAATGCCAACACCTGAACAGTACATGAGTCTTACAGCATATGGTAGTGCTGTGTGCCTGTCATGTTCCCCGCCAGATATCTATATATATATCTATATATATATATCTATATATATATATATATATATATATATATATATATATATATATATATATATATATATATATATATATATATATATATATATATATATATATATATATATATATGTACACATATGCATATATATAATACAGATAGAAAGGGCAATAGAGGGATATATGGTGATATAGATGGATTCAGCGATATCTGCAAATATAATAGATAGTTCAACGACATTCATAACATCTTGGAGGTACAAATAAATAGGATACCGCCAACCATGGAATGTGTAACATACCGACATGCATAACCACGAGGCTGAAAGACCGATAGAACACAGTACCGGAACAGTACATCTGCGAGTAATAGTATGATGATATGAAGGGACAGTTATTCACCACTGCCGGTGTCGCGGTCCACGTAGGTACTGTGTTCAACTGTGTATGTGAGTGCCATAGTCTGTGTAAGTGTGCGTTGAGGGTGCCGTGTGCGTCTCTGTGTGACTGTAATGTGTGTGTGTGTCTGCAACATGTGTTTGTTAGTGCCAAGTCAGAGGCAGATCAGTACGGTAGGTGTGGGTATATCTAGCTGTAGGCATACGGTTACTACCTGTCCCACAGTAGGAGGGACAGCCCCACCCTGGGCAGGTGTGTCCTGACATAAAACAGTACAAAGGGCAAATGTCCGAGATGGTAGGACATAAATATGTCCCATATATAATGTAACAGTCGTATTTAATAGTTATGCCTGTATGTAAGAAATGTAAATGTTACATGCAATATGATAAGTAGCCAAAGTCACACAACAATAGGTATGTAGTGAGGATAAAAGTATGTGCTAACCTGTGTACTGACCGTGGCTATGTATTGGCCTGTAAACACCACTTTGTGTCCCTCAAGTGTCCAACAATGACCATATGAAAAGGTGGCAACCCATGGCAAACAGGCTCTTTTAACAACACAACCACAATGACTGCAAATATCTGGGACAGAAATACAAGAGATAGCTGTCACACATATCCCTTGATATATCGCTGCAATTACGGAGGTATACAAGTAGCAAGCTCACTTGCAGACGATATAGAAACCAATTAACAATGGCCCAATGTACAATCCCGTAACATAAGTCTACTAACTGTTAGCTCTCTAATTAGGGACGGAGCCCACACACATATATACGGATTATGTAGAAATGCAAGGCCCACAAACCTGTATATGTTACGTACACCCACCGACATCCCCCACACTAGAAACTAAAGCAATACAGACTGTAATAGCAGCAGAAACATCCAGTCAGTCAATTTCATCTGCAGAACCCTCAACATACCGTGTGAGGGACACAATTAAAGGTGTCATGCAAAATTGCAGGCGTTGTATAATGGAACAATCAGCCATGTTACAGGTTTTGTTTGCAATACTCCATTATCAGACGTTGGGATGACAGGTACATCCACATGTTGAACCAAATACTCTACCTGTCACACACAATCCACGGGGGACATGAATCCAAACTATACTTGTCTCCATGCATAGCAGTTGCAGTTACACATAACAAAACACAATACAGACTGTCTCCCCGAAGATAGGGCAAATAGGCAACGCCCAAGTGGAGAATCCAATTATACCCCACTGTCACCGCGTAATTGGCGAATGGAGTAGCTGCACAGCTGATATGCAAGTAATTAGTCACTCAGGAACACCAATTGGCGGGATGAATCCACATGTTACAGGTATCGACGTATATAAGGATGACTTGCCAGACATTCAAACCGTATGCTCATACCGAATACCAGTTGAAACACTGTGAGAGAGATAGAAACGAAACGCCGTAATGACAACAAGGTATGCAGAACGCCCGATATGTAAGGTTATGTATAGCATGATCTGTATTAATTAGTTTTACTGTATGTATAGCCTGGTTTGCATTAATTAAACGTGTCCGCAATGCATAAAGTGGGGAAACGTATTTATGTAGTGATGTCTTGCTGAGCATACTAACGCTTGTAGAAACTGTGCGTCCAGCAGTGGGACACAAGGTACACAGCACAGACACCACAAGGGATGCTATATGAGGGCGTTAAACAGAACAATTCCATACAACCCGCCGTCAGTGGTAGGGTATGTCCAACAAGGACGTGCCATAGCAGGGGATAGTATATGTTGATATACTGTCACAGCACACATGTGTATGGGCATATAACGTTAATGACATATGTAAGGTGGTCCCGCTGTGCAAGTATGCTTTGCATTATGGGATACTATGTGAAATATGTGTAATGTATAGTATTCTAGGTAGATATGACAGAGATTCTACACAGCATAACAGGCATATCATGCATACCACATGTATCGTCTATTGGTATGTACAATAACAGGATACATATGGCCTGCAGGTATGGGACATAGTAATAGCATGATAGCTAATCTAAATGGAAGGGCTACCAATTAACCATGCACAAAGGACATGTAATAGCTTCACAGGTGCATAGTGGGGTACTATGCAGTCTGACACGTCCATGTGTAAGCACAACTACAGTGTTCACACTAGTGGCACCTCTCTAGGGTAGTGCCCTGTGAACAGCAGAGCCTGGTGTCACCTGCACCTCTGCACAGTACAGCCACTGCAGTGATCCCAGGCCTACATGTGTCTCCCAACCACCAAGGGAGGTATCACATGAACAGTGCTACTGAGTGTCCCTGCGTGATGTACATAGGACTTATGTTCCAAAGCATGGTGAGTGTTCGGTTTGGGAATGTAACCCACAAGCACATCCCACTCATTGTGGCATGTTTGCACATATCCATGAGCATGTTGCTCACAGGTGGCCTCTGCTTATGTAGCGTATGAGGAGTATATCCATCAATAATGTTGTGGACATGGGCCCTGTCTGATCAGCGGAGGTCACCCCTGGGTATGTAGTATGCAAATGTGTACAGATGTGGTGTCCATAGTGCAGCCACATATTTAAACTGTCAGAGCTCAGTAAACGTCATGGCATGTTAATGTTGTGGCATGTAAAGCTGTAGCTGCTGTGTAAGGTACACCCTAAATGGGGTGGTGCACCCTCGAATGTGTGTAGATGTCTTGAGTTCAGAGGTACAATGGGTGCCTATGTACCAGCTACACACCCAGTACAGATAGGTGTGGCCACATAGAAGGATATCCACCCCACGGTGGCAATACGGTAACCACAGGAGTGGGTGCGACATATGTGTGTACTGCAAACATGTACAATGTGATATGTATGTAGGGGACTACCATCCATGTGATAGTCAGTGGGTGAATGGTGTAATGCAAAGGTGATGTGCATGCACCTTGTGTCATGCAGCTTGATGCCATGATAGTCATATTATGTATCTTTCACAGCGACACCCGTATGGTTGGAGTCAGTATCAGATGGTGGAGCAATCATGGTGCTTGGTATGTAGGGGTTTGAAAGCAAGGCAGGGAAAGTCCCCTGTGCTAGCCTGTTCCGCAGGGAAGCATATATTGAACATGAGGGGCCCTATGACTGAGGACCGTGGTATGCCAAATGTACCTGACATGTAGTAGGTACTAAGGTATTCTGGCCTCACTGTGTGTCCTGTCCATGAGCCACATAGCATAACATCCTGTGACACAGGGTACGATGTGCAGGTGGATGTGTATGTTGTCAATACCAGAATGGGGAATGGTGCTGAAAGGCAATGAGAGGACAATGTAGGATGTGTGGACTCCCGTACCATCAGCAACTGCCCTGGTAACTGTATGAAAGGAGTTCACTATGTGTAGGGGCCATGCTCTAGCCCTAACAAGCCCAACCTGGGTGGCAGCAAAGGACAGGAGCCCAACAATGTCTTTGTGAATGACGTCCCTGATGATGTGCCCCATAGCCATGCAGAACAGTCCAGTCAGGTGTGTAGGACTATAGTCCCACTCGTGCAATGTGGTGCCACCTGTGTGTAGTATGATAAATGCTGCTGTGTGCCATTCAGGGGCTACAATGTCTGAAACAAGGCTATTACTGAATATGGTGGCCTAGTGGGGAGACATGTAATTCAGAGGTTGGTGGACATCACAGCCTGGGACGTTGGAAGGTGACATGGGGCCAGTGTCCCAGGACATATAGAGTGTAGGTCAGTACTGTGTAGGTGTGACCACAGGGACACCACAATGTTCATGTATGGATTGCGGCCCTGTAGTGAGTGAGAGGGTGTAATGTCAGCATTGAATCCATCCTCCAGCATGTTGCCAACAACACCTGGGTCTACAATGTTTCTGAGTGACTGTTGTATGTGACAGCAGATGTAGGTGTTGCCATCGAATACTGACATACCACCATAATGCCTGGTGGTATACCCCGGAATGTGTGGCAGTCATGTTTACGTAGCTAGTCTTGGAGTATGTGATGAGGGACCCTTTGGCCGCACCACGGCTGACCCATGAGCCACCCCACACATGGGAATATACACCACTGTGCAACAGCCTACACCTGTTGTTGTACATCATATGTCCATGGAACATGACCACCAGAGTGGCGTCTGTTATCTGGTGTGTACCATCATGGCTCTGTGTGGAATAGCATGATCCATGCAGTTGTGTACATGCTAATGAAGAGAATGTGTCAGCATTTGTATGTGCATTGTCCATCTGCACGGGTGTCATGATGTTATCAACCGCTGTCAGCAGACGTCTGTAGTAGGTGTTGTAGTACTCATGTACTGTGTATGCTGTGATGGGTGTGTTGCCGGGATGTGGCTAACAAGGTCGATTAGCATATGTTCGGAATCCACCAATGAGGGGATAAGCCCAGGTGTGTAACACCAGTCACATGGTGGTAGTGTTCATGCCAAGGGTAATGTAGGTCTTGGAGGTGGTGTGTATGGGTTGATCCAGCAGAGCGGAGGGTATGACTCATGGATGTGTCGGTACATGAGTGGCTATCCCAGTGAAGTGTGGGGTAGTGTCAGTCACACATCAGTAGTAGCTGTCTGAGGCCCACTGTCCACTATACCAACATAGAAGGTATGTTACCCGTGGGGTATGATGTTGACTCTGTCGCTTGTTACAATGTGTATAGTGGTCCCGGACACAGTTAGTTGCACGTGGAGCACCTCTGATGCATTGTGCTAAGTAACTTGCCAGGATGTGTGCAAAACATAGTGGGATATGGGAACCCCTCAGCTGTGGGTGTGCTGGTCCAGGTATGAGCCTGAAAGGTATGGTCTGTCTATAACCTGTCATTGCAGGTGTGCTCTGCAGAGCCTAGAGGCAGGTCCCAGTCACTGCAGAGATGTTTGAGTGGTGCATTATAAGGTGTGCCTTGCCTGCGTGCGTAACAGAGGAAGATGCAAGCATTGTGTCACATGACCCCATGTCGTGCCTGCCAGTTACCGCCCTGCCGGTGACAGTTATTGGAAACTGTGCAAGACAGGCAGTATAGAAGCAGCAAGAGCCTTACATGTGAGCTGTACTCCCAGGTCTGACAGGTGCAAGTCATCTGTGCCACAGCATTGTGTTTGACCAGGTTTGTCATAGCGGACAGATACCAGATGCCTGTGGAATGACAATAGGAGCATAGGCAACTGTTGAAGTGACACAGTCGGTCATTGTACAGTGGTATCATGTCCAGACGAATGCAAAATGCTCCCCAGGGCTTGGCCCACACCCTCAGGGCTATAAGACTGGTGAGCTATTGCATGTCCCTGCACACGTAGTCTGTGAAGTGGCATCACACTGCAGTCACACTAACATGGAGAATGACAGTCATATCGTACCTGGTGAGGTGTGGCATGGGTGCATAGGTTATGTTTCAGAAGCAGTTACCTGGCAGCAAGATGTAAGCGACTAAAGTCTTGTATAGCCTGCTGTGTGGAACTGCAGTGTGACTCCCTACAGAGTCAGCTATGACTGGTGTGTTGTGAATGTTATAACTCATTATTGGCTGTATGTGATGGGCAAACATGAGTCTGTGGGCTATAAGCTGGTGATGTTGTCTTCCATGATGGGGGCTACCTCTGGTGCCTACAGTGAGTATGAAGACATACTGCACAAGTTGTCCTTGTAGGTGTGGCCAGTGGTGTAGATCATGTGAGACTATGTGATGGGTGGGGTGTGTTGCGAATGTTACACATCCCCAAATGACTGTCAGGTGCAGTCAGGGTTGGTGACAGCATTACCCCCAGCCATAGCTGTCAACCTCCTGTCCCCAAACTGAGGAACATTAGCCCTCATACTGTGTGACAAATGGGTAAAACGTGGAACACTTACAACTGGCTTACTAACAGCTTCAACTAGGAAGAGCATATGATGGCTAAAATAGGCTGGTCTTACGTATAAAAAATATATTCTAATGAATTAATATGATTCCCATCTATTTAGCCATGGCTAGCAGGTAAACAATTTACAACAATGAATGTGTGACAGACCCTTGCAATGTGGAACCTTGAGGAACATGCACCTTTTAGAACCCCAAATGAGGTACGTTCCTCATAATGAGGTACACCTGAGAGCTATGCCCCCAGCACGGCTGCAGGAGTGCATCCCCCACAGGCTGTAGTGCCGTATGTTGGGAGGTGAGCACTGAATGTGTACATGAGACAATTGCTCTATTGCCACATGTACGACATATCCCTCATATAGACAGGCAGTAGCACTGGTACGTGACAGTTGGACATGCCTGTATATACAACCATGTACCACAGGATATGTGCATTACGTGTGTACAACAGCTGTCGTACCTTAAGCAAGCTGGGAAGTGTAGGTCAGCCAGTGTACCTGTGGGAAATAGTGTGGAATGGGTGCTATAGTAATCAGTAGCTCATGACATGCTCACCAGTTCTGAACAAGTGCCTAGCATGACCATACAATACAGATAGGGTGTTGGATAATATCAACCCACAAGTGGTGATGACAGTCATTTAGGGTGGCACCACACTATAACCCTGCTGAGTATGGTGTGCATGTCCATGAACCATTAGCACTGTAGATGTTAGCAGTACAGATGTACAAGACAGCACGGATATTTGATTACAAATACCTTTGCATGTCACAGGAGTGTTCCACTAGTGGCCTGTTGACAGACTCACAACCACAAAAGGTGCAAGAGTGACATGTGCACAGCACACCAGTGCCAGCTACAGTAGAACAGGGTTAATGTGTTGTACCCCACCCTCATTGTAACCCATACCACACAGACAAATGTTAGGCATCTGTGTATGTAAGGCTGTGAATGGCCATGACCTATCAGTATAGCTGTGTCAGTGTTGTGAACAACATACAGAATGGGCTGTGTGGGTGTGGTGTGTGACATATGTGCACAGTCTGATGGATGATACCAGCAGTGTCACTGCTAGGTGAACATCCCTGTACCCATAAACTACTACCTAGGCTGTGGTCAACATTATGGACACTGTGTAAGGGATGGTGCTGTGCAGTGCACCCCCCAACATGTTGACGTCTCCAGGCCCCTTAGGTAGTCATATGAGGTACCCATGTCATGTCAGGGTGACATCCATGAGCACGGAGATCACTGGACAGGCATATACAGCACTGTGGTGACCAATATTGGATCACATACCACCTGTAAGGGGTAATGGCTATGCATGGATGTGCGATACCAGCCTTCACAATCCTCACCTTCACTATGCACAGCATGCTGTCTACCTTGCAGAAGGACATTTGCTACACCATGATGATGGACATGCTACATGTCCATATCCTGATCTATAAGACATATGTCATGGACAGCCACCATCCTAATACTAGGATCGCCACAGGCTGGACAGATCCCTGTGCCATATATGTGACATACTCCCATCATATCATGCAACCCTGTCCATCAAAGCTGCACATGTCATCCCAGTCATACATGGTGTGATGGCCGCATGGTAGACGTACTATCAACTGTCTGGATCAGTAATGTGGTACTGATGCACCTTGCAGTGGCACAATGGCTGTCTGTTACAGCTTGGAAACCATGCCCACACATGCTATGGTTGATAACCATCCCTGTCTATCACATGTACAATACAGGCGATCCATGGCAGGATGTTGAACAGTTGTACAGTGTTGTGTAGATGTATATGGCAAAACACATGCATGTACAGGTGTCCATGCATATGTGTGCATTGTCACTGCTCAAGTCCATTATGGCTGTGTCTGTCTTGATATGTGACATATACACAGCATCCAGGTCAAAAGTAGTACCATGGACACATCCAGGCATGCGCAGATAGGTAAGAACACAAGTGCAGGCAAATAGACATGCCCACAGCAAGACAGCATTTACATGGAGTATGAACACTGTAATGAGGTGACACACATATATGGTGATGATATCCAATGCATAATGGGTGTGACATGTGTGACACCAACACGTCAGTCATGTCAGTGTCATGATGCTTTGCAAAGATAACTGTGCAGATGTAGTAGATGTCATAGAAATGTATGTGCAGCAGTATCTCTGTACATCTCCGAAACTGTGACCTGTCACCATCATTATGTCTTACAGATAATGCCCCGTACATGCCTCCCAGCATACACCCGCCAGGAGGATGATGTCCTCATCCCACAGCTCCATGACAACTATGACTTGTTGTTCAGCCATGTGCCACAGCATGCCCAGCAGCGGGATGACCTGTGGCAGGATCTACGCAGGAGGGTGAACGATGTGGGTGGCCATAACTGCACCCACCAACAGGTGCGCAGACACTGCACGGATGATACGACATGCAAAACAGCATACCACTTCAATCGCCAGGGAACAAGGTGGAACAGGTGGTGGGCCACCAACCCAGCCTCCACTCACACACATCGAGGAGCTACTGGCCAGTCTGGGGACACCCAGGGAACAGCATCCAGAAACACTAGCTGCCATCGTGGAGGTGAGTGTCTCCCAACCAATGAGCCTGGAGTTGCCTGGTAAGTCAGTACTGCACATATGGCTATTATATCCCATGTAGTTGCATGTGTCACTGTACATTATGTAAAGTAACAACATATGCAAGGTATGTGGACACACATGCTGCATACTACAATATGCTACGTTGTGTATGCACACATGTGCATACTATATGCTATTACACAGGTGAATGTGTTCACATGCACAGTGCAACCTGTGGCTGTCATACAGTCATGGATAATGTTCATACTGGTGTGTCACCCCTATATAGGTACCTCTGGCGTGCCGCACAGACATGAGTCCGTTGCAGGTGATACTGTCATCAGTATCAGGCATGTTACAGTGTAGATCTATTTGCCATGTGGCCAGTTAACACTTGCACACCTGATGTTTGTTCCAGTCACGATATGCAGGTCGCACCACCCTTCATTCACACAGGCCAGCCATGTGCAATATATACAAACGTAATGATACACCGACTTGAAACTGCAGTACTTGTCATTGTGACATGTGTGGTCAGCTGTGCATACAACGGTGGCGGTGTTCTACAATGGAGGCATATGTAGTATGCATTGGAACAACATGTGTGGTACGCACACAGTACCACACAGTAAGCTGTGATATGGGCAGCCCACAGGTGTCACCATTGTGTCATATGCCCCTGCATTGGGTGCACACATTGTGATGTGCCACCTGACATGTCCCAGACATGTAGTGTTCTGTCTGCAATATTGTCACACTATCGCATGACTTATACCCCACATACCAAACATACAACCCATTATCTGCATAGCCCTGTGGATTGTGACATATCTGACATCTATGGGTGTATGTCATATGGGACAACACAGACATGTGGAAAAGATGCCCATCACACACAATTGGCCAACACATGTGCACACATGGCCATGGGGGATGGCCAGAGACATGTAGCCACACAGTACTTGGGATGTGTATACACCCTGTTGCACATTGTCCACACATGGTCCAATTATTGCCTTAGTTGACTGATTATACAGTTGATGTGGTACACTGGACAACCTAAAAGCCTGTGCACAGCTACTGGAGGTGTCACTGAAGTCTACCATATACGATCTGTTGAACATCACGACTGTGTTGTAGTTATGGCTATGCAATGTGTACATATTATGCATTCTACAGCAACATAGATGTCTCGTGTTGCCATGCATTGGCACAGTGTCTGTACTTCACACTGTATAGCAATGTAGATGCCTCACACTACCCTCCCCTGCTCAAGCACATTTGCTAAACATGCATTCTATCTGTAGGGCATACACACAACACTGCAATGTGAAGCCCATTATGATGCTGTACATGTGTTAGGACACCATTGTGTCAAACATGTATGCATGTTAATGCACATGTCAGCAGATTACATGTCAAGGTCACGTCAGCCATGTGTACTGTTATCCTGTTCTGGGCCACATGGTGTATCACGGGGATGCATGCATACTACCATGATTGTGTGAACTGCATGGCTACTGATATGACACCTGCTTGCTGTAGTGTGCACCCCATCTGACAAATCATATGCATGGTGTGTCTGTGTGTGTGTCTGTGTGTGTCTGTGTTTGTGTGTGTGTGTCTGTGTTTGTGTGTGTCTGTGTGTGTCTGTGTGTGTGTGTGTGTGTGTGTGTGTGTGTGTGTGTGTGTCTGTGTGTGTGTGTGTCTGTGTGTGTCTGTGTGTGTCTGTGTGTGTGTGTGTCTGTGTGTGTGTGTCTGTGTGTGTGTGTGTGTGTGTGTGTCTGTGTGTGTGTGTGTGTGTGTGTGTGTCTGTGTTTGTGTGTGTGTGTCTGTGTCTATTGCACTTTACAGTATTTCTTTGCATTCACAGGTGATGTAGGTGCATTACCCTCCTGCGGTCCATCTGTGTCCCCACAGATACTAGCGGTGATTAACATATGCATGAGGTACAGGCAGGGTTGTCAGAGGCTGAATCTGTGCCAATGGTTACCATCCCAGCTATGTCCCTCTCTTCCCCGCACACAGTTCTGCTGCCAACACATACCGCATCACCAGTGGCCATAGAGGAAGGACAGTCAGCATCTGTTAGTGTGGAAAAGGAACATGTGGTGGCTACAGAAGGTGTGTCTACACACCATGGTGTCAGTGTAATGACTGCAGATGTGCCACACAGGCATGTGGCCGGTGGTGCTCGTAGGAGGACCTCTGGCAGACATGCACCTGCAGGACAGAGCACAGCAGCTGGTATCACCAGACGCATGTTCCAGACTGTAATGGCGGCACAGGCACATGCTAAATGGCAGAACAGTGAAGGGCAGAGGCTGCAGAGGGCTGCTATCCATACCCTAAATGACAACATCCAGGCATTGGCAAATGCTCAACAGCAGATTTCTAATGTTCCGGATAGGCGATTAGGTGAAATGGTCGGAATCCTTGACCAAGGCATGGCAATCCACGAGCGGGAGCTGTCTGTGCTGGAACACCTGGTAGGAGTGAGGCTTAGGCCACATGGACGTAGGCCAGCAACACCATCTAGTGTAGGTCGACATGAGCGTGCCACCTCACATGCCCACTCCCATAGTGCCGGTAGCAGTAGCAGTGCAGCTGGTGCTGTGCTGTCAACACCAGGACACAGCAGGCCATGTGGACGTGGCCCTGGATGGTCTCAGTGGGGATATGGTTCCAGCGGACATGTGTCGTCGGACAGTAGCCACTCTGTACCTCCACCTGGTAGTGCCCGTGCAACCCCAGGCAGGCACAGGTCACATGGCCGTGGACAGACACAGTGAGCTGTACAACCTGCTCTGTACAATCTGGGGTTGTCAATTATACCTCGTGTAGGCCTCACAAATGGTAGAACTGTGTACACACATACACTCACACAGAAAACACAACTGTAGGGCTCCACAACATCCACATGCATTCTGCACAGACATGTCCAGTCAACTCACCGACCCTTACACACACACATGATGTTTTCAGCCTATGCCCCTGGCAAACATATCACCCTGTGCATATGATGAAGCCTGTGCCACATCCCTGTCATCCACACCATCGGTGCAGGGTTATGCACAAATATTCTGATGCACAGGGTGAACAGCATAGTGAGAGGTGTATGTAATATTACCTGTGTATGCATAGTGAGGGATGTATATGTTGCAGTGGTTGTGTGTGAATACTGAGAGATGTGTATGTGACATAGGTTGTGTACTGTCGACATGCACAAGTCATACCATGTAGTGCAGGTGCAGCATGCATTGTGATGTGTTCATGGTATGTGTCTCAGTTACATCTGTAGCACCATGTTGGTTGTGATACCCTGGTTCTCTCCTATGGTGTACTTGCATGTGCCTACAGGTAGCAGTGTTTGCAGTCCCCCACGTGCAACTGTGGATTACTCACAGGCACGTCTGGCAATATCAGCATGCTACATGTACCCTCAAACTGACTGTTGGACACACCAACATGGCACAGATGTCCGCACATATACTGCACCTGACGCATGTGGTCGGTGCCACAGGCTACACTGGACAGAGACGTGACATACATAGCAGGACACATTACAGGTATGGTGACATGGTGCAAGGGTTGTACACAGCGGCCTGGCCAATGATGATGTGAGGTGTCACTTGGTAGCTGGAGGCCACACTGTGTAGCAGTAGGACCCTGTGACAGTACGGGAACATGGCCACATTCACGGGGTGTACACCACTATAACACACACCCCATAGTGTGCAGGTGGGGACCCTTGCCTATGTGGTCATCACCCTCACAGTACTATGCACCCACATGACGTGTCACAGAGAAGGGACATGCACATGTAGCCAGTATGGCTGGGACCTATGGCATCAACAGGGTTGTGCAATGCATCACCATTACGGGTTAGTCACCACATGGAGTTAGTGATCATTTCCCACCATATATTAGCATACACCCTCACAGCAAGCACCAGACATACATACAGACACACACACACACACACACACACACTGTGGTGACCACACATGTGTATACGGACAGCCAACTTGTGTGATGCACCACACCGGCCGACGTCATGCTTCCCACACTGATGTATGTACAGATCTCTATAATGGTGTACAGGGATGTGTAGCAACTGGGACATATTCCCCGTGATATGTGGCATCCCTGGTCACACATTCGGACACACATGGCAGTGCTGGGAATGATACACCTGCCATATGATGACACGTTTGATAGGCATGCAGCAGTATTGATTGCATTATGTGTATCAACGCTATATCTGGCAAATGTGCTGCTATATGCACACGGGAGGTTGTAGGTGTTACAGGTGCCATGTGACATATAGTTGTTAACACCTGACCACTGTGTATGCATTATGTCAGCACCATCACGTAACAGCGACATAGCGTACTGTTTGCACATGGCATGATAGGATGGTGTGTGACACAACTGTATGCCACCCCCTGCACACATACATCTAGACAGGTGGTTCACCATGTTATGTACACACATCCCTCCATATGTGCTGTTTGTATGTCACCGTATACAGGTGTCAATGATGGGTCTGCACTGCGTCTGCATGTCGTAGGTAGGTGCAACTATGTTATGGACATCGGCCACTGCACATGCATGGTTGCTGCATGCACAGTACAGATGTCACATGTGTCTCCTGTTGCCATGTTTGTATACATTGCTATTGTTGGACATGTGTGTTGACATACATAACACATGGACTATGGTATGGACCATTACAAAGGTATGTGTCCCAGTCAACACTGCTACCCCCTGTAGTGTGAGCATTCAACAGACATGGGCCCACCTTCCATTCGCGTGTGTAGCATTGATTAGTCCAGTGTTATGCACGAGGTACATCAAAGGCTATGTATGTATGTGTTGTGTGTGCAGTCCATGCACACATCCACACAATCACATGTATGACATATCCAGATGTGTGTTCATTGTTGTACAGCAACAGTCAGGTGTCACAGCTGTGTAAGGGCCGTGGTATGTCTTGAGCCGATCTGTTCATGTATACTGGCATCATTGCAATGTATAACAACTGTTGGATCCCCGTTGGTACATGAGTACTCTGCACAGCCGGTGTACACCTCTGTACAGCCCAGTGGTCATGTGTCACATGGTGTTGTGGGACCATAAGGCTGTGTAGTGCTGCACCGACGACATGGTCCTGACTTGACAGCTACAGTGTACACTGCAGTGTGCACGTGTGTGACCTGCACCTGTGACAGCTGTGATGGCAGCTGTCTGTGTACAGGTCACTGCATGTGTGACCCCCCTGTGTGTGAGGACAGTTATACCTTACTGTGCCCTTCTGTACTGTGCCCTTCTGTGTGTACACTCCATCTGCATGTAAGACGGCCCTTTGCAACAGCTAAGTGTGTGAGCATGCCCAGTATGCTGTTGTGTAGATGGACACACAGTACATTCTACACTGCGCCCTTCCGTGATTAGACTCCGTGTGCATGCAAGTTGGCCCTTTGCAACTGCTAAGTGTGTGAGCATGCCCAGTACGCCATTGTGTAGATGGACACACAGTACATTCCACACTGTGCCCTTCCGTGATTAGACTCCGTGTGCATGCAAGATGGCCGTTTGCAACTGCTAAGTTTGTGAGCATGCCCAGTACGCCATTGTGTAGATGGACACACAGTACATTCCACACTGCACCCTTCCATGATTAGACTCCGTGTGCATGCAAGTTGGCCATTTGCAACTGCTGTGTGAGCATGCCCAGTATGCCATTGTGTAGATGGACACACAGTACATTCCACACTGCGCCCTTCCGTGATTAGACTCCGTGTGCATGCAAGATGGCCCTTTGCAACTGCTAAGTGTGTGAGCATGCCCAGTACGCCATTGTGTAGATGGACACACAGTACATTCCAAACAGACATGTGATACTAAGCATGTGGGCATGGCCATTGACATCCTGTATAGCCATGGTGGTCATCCAGGCAACAGATGTCCATTTTCAATGTCACGATGGATGCCTACATTGAACACACTGGTTGCTCTCTCAAAGGGTGTACTGTCTGCGGTGCATCCAGTATCTATTTAGTGTTGTAGTGCTCCGTAGATATTTAGTTGGCCCAATGACAGCACTGCCGTGTTTGTGTACGTCTACCTTGGGACAGTAATATGCTTTCAGACTGCTCACTCTCTAAACATTCCCTATCGGCATCTTTGCCTTTGCGAATGATGTCACCCACCTAGAAGTATGCCTCTGGAAGGTAGCGCATTCTGTAAATGCGTAATGCTCTAGTCTGTTAAAGTAGTTAGGTGTATGTTCAACTCCCGGCCCTTCCAAGTGTGTGTGTGTGTTTCCAGCTGCCTGGGGACACAGTAATGCTTTTAGATGCCTCACAACACATACATTCCCTATCGGCGTCTTTGCCTTTGCGAATGATGTCACCCACCTAGAAGTATGCCTCTGGGAGTGCTGTGTTCAGTAATCTTAGTAGCACGTTCTGTAAATGCGTAATGCTGTAGTGTGTTAAAGTAGTTAGGTGTATGTTCAACTCCCGGCCCTTCCAAGTGTGTGTGTGTGTGTGTGTGTGTGTGTGTGTGTGTGTGTGTGTGTGTGTGTGTGTGTGTGTTTCCAGCTGCCTGGGGACACAGTAATGCTTTTAGATGCCTCACAACACATACATTCCCTATCGGCATCTTTGCCTTTGCGGATGATGTCACCCACCTAGAAGTATGCCTCTGGGAGTGCTGTGTTCAGTAATCTCGGTAGTGTGTTCTGTAAATGTGTAATGCTGTAGTGTATTAAAGTAGTTAGGTGTATGTTCAACTCCCGGCCCTTCCAAGTGTGTGTGTGTGTGTGTGTGTGTGTGTGTGTGTGTGTGTGTGTGTGTGTGTGTGTGTGTGTGTTTCCAGCTGCCTGGGGACACAGTAATGCTTTTAGATGCCTCACAACACATACATTCCCTATTGGCGTCTTTGCCTTTGTGGATGATGTCACCCACCTAGAAGTATGCCTCTGGGAGTGCTGTGTTCAGTAATCTCGGTAGCACGTTCTGTAAATGCGTAATGCTGTAGTGTGATAAGGTAGTTAGGTGTATGTTCAACTCCCGGCCCTGCCAAGTGTGTGTGTGTGTGTGTGTATTTCCAGCTGCCTGGGGACACAGTAATGCTTTTAGATGCCTCACAACACATACATTCCCTATTGGCGTCTTTGCCTTTGTGGATGATGTCACCCACCTAGAAGTATGCCTCTGGGAGTGCTGTGTTCAGTAATCTCAGTAGCGCATTCTGTAAATGCGTAATGCTGTAGTGTGATAAGGTAGTTAGGTGTATGTTCAACTCCCGGCCCTGCAAAGCGTGTGTGCGTGTGTGTGTGTTTCCAGCTGCCTGGGGACACAGTAGTGCTTTTAGATGCCTCACAACACATACATTCCCTATCGGCATCGTTGCCTTTGCGGATGATGTCACCCACCTAGAAGTATGCCTCTGGGAGTGCTGTGTTCAGTAATCTCGGTAGCACGTTCTGTAAATGCGTAATGCTGTAGTGTGATAAGGTAGTTAGGTGTATGTTCAACTCCCGGCCCTGTGAAGTGTGTGTGTGTGTTTCCAGCTGCCTTGGGACACAGTAATGCTTTTACATGCCTCACAACACATACATTCCCTATCGGTGTCTTTGCCTTTGCGGATGATGTCACCCATCTAGAAGTATGCCTCTGGGAGTGCTGTGTTCAGTAATCTCGGTAGTGCGTTCTGTAAATGCGTAATGCTGTAGTGTGATAAGGTAGTTAGGTGTATGTTCAACTCACGGCCCTGCCAAGTGTGTGTGTGTGTGTGTGTGTGTGTGTGTGTGTGTGTGTGTTTCCAGCTGCCTGGGGGCACAGTAATGCTTTTACATGCCTCACAACACATACATTCCCTATCGGCGTCTTTGCCTTTGCGGATGATGTCACCCACCTAGAAGTATGCCTCTGGGAGTGCTGTGTTCAGTAATCTCTGTAGCACATTCTGTAAAGGCGTCATGCTGTAGTGTGATAGGGTAGTTAGGTGTAAGTTTGATTCCCAGGCCTGCCAAGTGTGTGTGTGTGTGTGTGTGTGTGTGTGCATGCTCCCGTCTGCCTGGGGACTCAGGTTATGCTTTTAGATGCTTCGCACCACAGATATATCCTGCTGACGTCTTTGTCTTTGCGGATGTTGACACGCACGTAGTACAATGCCTGTGTGTCTGCTGTGTTTAGTAATCTCGGTAGCACGTTCTGTAAATGCGTCATGCTGTAGTGAGATAGGGTAGTAATGAGTAAGTTCAATTACCAGCCCTGCCACATGTGTGTGTGTGTCTGTGTGTGTATGTCTGTATCTCTCTCTCTCTCTCTCTATATATATATATATATATATATATATATATATATATATATATATAAATCTATTTTCTGCCCATAACTCTGCTCTTGCATGGACAGCTGACTGTTTCATGTATCGCATATTTGCATAGCTTTCACATACCAATGGGGTATGTTGCAAATCCCAACATTGTCCATGCAACGTCCGTGTTACGGGCGGTGTTACACGCCCTTACAGGCGTTTGCTGTATATGTTGGCAGACATCTATCCTTGCTGTACTCTCACTGTACTCGTACACGCCGGAGGCTTCATGTATCATGGCTTAGTTTTGCTGTGTGTATGTCTATTTGTGCTGTGTGCATGGCTGTGGGAATGTCCCACTATCATCATTTGTAAAGGTGACAGCCCTATATGTACTTCATGTAGACTGCTGTGTCATTTGACATGTCAGCACATACCTGTGGACAGTACTGAACATCCTACTGCAGCGCATTTCATACCTTCTGCATTATCTTGCAGTTGATATTGCTGTTTCTTCACACATGTATCTGTTTCTGATCATACCACTCCACCTCCTAGAGCAAATTTCTGGACAAGGCCTTATCTGATAGTGGGACACATAGGGGCAGTATTGACATGTTGCTCTTACAAATGTAGATAGTTGACACAATAATAGGTTTTGCATTAGTATGGCTTTTCTGTCGGATTTGGTGTCTTAATCACATGTTTGTCATTATTTCATGACTTCAGTTATCAGGAATGTATCAGAATGTTACTGATGTTACGTGGAACACACCAAACATATGAGGCAGAACTCTGCACATTCTGCGTAAATCTGTACATTTGCGGAGTATGTGTCTGATACAAGATATCAACTTTCTGACACCAATACACACACTGTATGGCGGCATCACAGGCCACATGCCATTACATTTATATTGCAGGACACACCCACCCAGAGACTTGTATTCCTCACACAGGCCAACAGCTGCTTATCCACACTAATTGGTCTATCATGTACCGTATGTGAGCGCCAGTATTTGCGCTTTCCGTCAGTGGAAGAGCTCACGTATGAGTATGGGGGACTGGACATTGTTACAGTGACACTGCATGACACCCTGAGGGACACATTACTTTTGTGTCTATTAACCTTCCACATTGACATTCACAGGGCATACGTTGTCATTCACATTTGTCGGAGTACATGCGTATGACTTGTACATGTTTTCTCATTTGTCCTGATGTCTTTCTTCTCACTTGTCCACCTAGTATCACTAGTTCTGTACATGCATTTTGGACAGGTTACCTTCATACCCCTAACCTGCACACATTATGGGTAAACGCCCTGATGTTTGACCTTTGCCCTTGTTACATTTGTCATAGTAATGTGCCTTTCTGGTAAATTGCTGGCAAGGCATTACGAACTGTGCGGTTAGATAATAGTGACTGACATTTCCATTACATGATTAGTAACACTCATAACATTCGTATTCCTGGCTATGCCAGTATTCTCACAACGTTCTGACTTTGTCTGGGGTATATCTAATATAGTCCCTATTTGTATTTCATGTACTATGCCTTAGTGCAGCTGTGTTATTCTGACAGTTTGCCAGTTATGGGTACCATCTTGGTCGTACGCATGTCCATCCATGATAATCGCCTACATGACACTGATATAGGGCCCTGCATATTCCCAAAATGTTTTACGCAATATCCAGTGGATGGTTTGCCCCATTATTGAGAATATAGGCGTGTGCTATACCCACATCACTCCCACGGGGCAGGCCTATGAAATCTCTGCCAAACAACACCTAGGCCCATTTCTGCATACCCATGATTCCCATACCTGACAACCCTCTACAGTACCCATTACACATGTTTAATGTTTGCGGTACTGAAGTGTGGAGACACTTATATGCACTCCCCACTCTCTGGATATCAGTTCGTTCATCATACATTCTATCGACAAATGTGTCATCACCCTTGCACCTGCTACTGTTGCATGTACAGCTATATCGTATTTGCTGAGGTCACTTATTTTGCGTCAATGTCGGTTGACACTACGTATGGATCAATTTTTGGGGTCCTGCAATGGACACCTATCTGCATGTTTAAAGTGTAGAACTTGCTGGACTGTCACTTTCTGGCCAATGGTTTGGAAGGCAGCGGTTTATTCACCTTTCGTGCATGTCTGTTTGTCTACCCATATTAGCTATAACGTGGCCTATTTATGTACATATGTCATATCTACGGGACATATGTCTGTTGTGTATACATATATACATGTACAATCCTCATTTCATAACTTGCTTTGGTTTACGTCTGTGGATTATGTGTATACACATATATCTATATCCATACCATACCTTTCCACTGTACAGATTGTCACAGAGTGTACAGCTGGTTGCCTCTTTATCTTGATTGTGTTTTACATAAACCTGTGTCTATCTGGCAATGTAGTGGCATTTCATTTGAGACTTACGGTGGGAAATACTGGCAAGCAGTTCAGGTTACGACTGCATACCCTTCAGAGAATCCATGCTACTGACACACCCGTTATTCTATCCACTTTCTATGTTTGTTCTGGCACATATCTGGGGTTTGTCCCTATTCGTACCGGTAGTTTGCATGCCTTTGTCCGGTTTCATACTTTACGGGGTTAACAGGTTTGAGCCATGTATATCTAACGTGGGAGAAACAGCATTCATTTACTATGCTGTGAGCGGATCACACACGCACAGGCGCACTTGCATTTCCTTATAGTGGGTTACGCGCAGGCGCACATGCATATCCTTATTGTGGGTTACATATGTTTACTAAGTCTTTGTGCTTACATGGGCTTTATTACTTGTGACAGTACCAGTAAATTATCTGTAATCCGGTTAACGGACGTATGCGAAACACACGTTCACCTTTACATATTTAACTATCTGTACAGCACAGACGCATTCATTACACTTTCACATTATATGTGATGTAGTCGTAGTTGAACCGGGACTGCATTCACGTTGGCCGGATGCTGTAACCACTATACTTTTGGTGTTCTGACTCATTTATATGCATACCCATAGTACATAGCTACATTAACATATGCTTCACCGCTTCACTTACGACACAGGCATCCATTCTCCTGCTGGGAAAAATGCGGTACTACATGTTACACATTCCCTATTCCCTACTGCTCTGGACCCAAGCTGCATATTTAATCACTGCAGGGATATTCAGAACCCCAAGGCTTATAGTCCTGACACATACAGGTCTTTAATTGTCAGGGTGTTCATGTGGTGATCTGGGTTTAGGCTTGTCCACCTGGTGAACAGAACTGCCCTGACCGTGTTCAAATGTCAGACAAAGAACATGGACAGGGTTTGTCCATTTTAAACATTTTATCTGTGTTTACAGACACAGGTGTTTGGGCACCTGTCAGCAGCTTATAATGTTGGCAATACATAATATTGGTGGGGGTGGTTACAATACATAATCCACGGTGAGTGGTGTTCCCATTCACATTTGACTATTTCCTTACGAGGATTATTATTTTGCACATGACTTAACTATGAATTAACTACAGGTATGCAGTAGTACAGTCAACATATGTGAAGGTTTGTTACAGTATAAATGTACGGACCTCTGTAATACTGGGGACTACCCCACATCCTTCACAACATTTCATGCTAATGTACATACTATTATTCTGTGAACTTTCAAAGTTTGTGAGAGCAGTAATTACATCTGTCCCTATTTGTCCACCCATCCTTTTAGGCTTTGTCCAGATTTTGTTGCTGTAATAGGTTGAGAGGTGGTGTCGGTATGTGATTGAGTTGAATATATACTGTCGATAATTCAGTGGGGATTAGGGTTACCACCCGTTCCTCTTTGCGAGGGGAAGTCCCACTTTGGACAGTTCTGTCCTGTGATGAAACCTAAGACATGGCAAATGTCCTGTGATTTTAAGACAAAAATATATTTCTTATTTTCTTTACTAGTTGCATGATACAGGTATTTTGTATCTGGAACACATAACTATTATTTGGGATAGCATAAGCTATTCAAATGCTATGGAATAAGCTTTTATCTTGGCATACAAGTGTAATTCTGTCCTTTGCTCTGGCCGGGGGTATGTTTTATCCTGCAAATTCTCACATTTCTACAACGGATGTCCCACCTTGGGCATCTGAACAGGTGGCAACCCTAGTGGGGAGACCTGCATGGTGGACAGCTGTTCCATCCTGCATAGTATGTTTTGCATGTCTGTGTAGAAACTGAACAGTACTGTGACTACACGATACATGTTTTGTCCAGATGTGTACAGTACTGGACACCGTGGCGTGTAAACAACTCTGAGGTTTCAACAGGTTACTTATCCCACACGGGATGTACACACATTTTGCCAAAACATGAACACGCGGGCATTTGGATTTACGTAACTGTGATGGGATGTTTACAAACGTGGGATACATATTTGCAATCCTGACACTGCCTAGGATGAAATTCCTACTACATATGGGGAATACTCGCTATGTGTAGGTGTACGGCTGCGCAAGGCTGGTAGCTGGATTTGGTGGACATTCGGACATGGGTGCTAGTTATGTGCTATACAGGGGTTGTAGTGTATTGCATTTGCATGCATGGGTTCTGCGTTTGCATATCCCGGTTCTGCATATAGCATCCTATGTGTATGTGCCGGTTACGTTCCTGTTCATGTGTATAGCACATTTTAATATACATATGTTTGTGTGTGTTTGGTATACAATTTGGACTGTCAGGTTTCTTTATGGTTGTTATATAGCCACAACTGCCCAGCTGTGTACTATCACTACCACTGTGGGACTGCTGGTGACCCTGCCCATGGGGCTAGACGTGTGTATTGGCGGCGCGATGACATGATACGCTTTACTTCCACTGGGTATAACTACTTACAGTGCAGTACATTATGGACACATGATTTTAAATATCATTTGTTCCATGGATGGAAACTCATATTGTGTTGCGTGCATTTCTGTTTGGTTCTCCATTTTATGTGGCCGGGAACTGTCTTGCATGCTTTGCATACGTTTCATTATCCACGGACACTGATACGTGCGATTACTATTGCAGGCAGACTATAATATTCAGCAGTTTAGGTTGCTCATCGACAGCCGACATTGACATGCCTCCGCACACAGCTTGGTAATGCCCCATGCACTTGCACACGTGTCCTATGCATGTGGATGTCGTGGCAGCGCACTTTCATTAATATGCATCTGGCGCTACTACACCATATATACGCTGCACGGCCGGCGCAGACCTTACACCGGCCTTACGTCGAGCTTCATGAATCCGGGGGGAAGTGTATATTAGATCAGTTTTGTTTCAATCACTTCTGATTAGATATTGTGTATTTATATAAAATGACACAGACTCTCACACACACACACACACACACACATATATATATATATATATATATATATATATATATATATATATATATATATATAAACCCATTTGACTGACTTTTATTTCACCAAGACCAAATCATCTAATTTTCAAAATACTGAAAACTCATTTCACTGAATCTCATTTCACTGAAAGCTTGCAATGCTAAATTTCAAAAGACTAAACATTAAACTATAAACAAATATACTCACAACACTAATAACTACCTCCTTCCAGACCTTAAAAACTACTTACTTACTTACCCTCTTAACAGAAACCAGACAATATAAAACCAAGCTAAGTGGGGGGCTGTGCCCCCCACATCCTCCCTAACTATATATACTAACTCCAGGACCGCACTACAGTGGAAAAAAGGGCATATACCTTTTACTTGCCTTACAGTACTCTACACACTGCCACTACTGCTCTGAATGCAAAAAACATCTGTCATATTACTTTAGATACTTCCCATAAAAAATGTAAAGAGACATACCCACATTTAAATCATTACAACACTACTTTCTACATGACTATCAGTATTCTGACAGTCAGTGCTGTAAGTTAGAGAAATTATTTTTATCACAAACAAGTCACAGGTGAATGGAAACCCACGTCATGTCTATGGCTTACAATTCAATGAAATAAGATTCAGTCAAATGAGTTTTCAGTATTTTCAAATGTAGGTGACCCTGCTCTGTACAACAATAACACACGGGTCGGTGATGACCCAAAACACTTTTTCTCAGAATGTCCAGTACACTGGCTCCATGCACAGTACGCCATGTCTGTGAAACCTACAAAATGTGTCTATCTGGTGGGCATGCAAATTGAAGACCACAGTAGGAACCATCAAAATGAGACACACTGATGAATCATTTGCCAGTAATTTCAAGTCAGACATTTTAACAGTGCAATGTTTTTCATAACTGATTTCCAATATTTGAGCATGTCCAATATGTGATATCCACTATCCAGAGAGGTAAAAATGTTTGCCATTTCTGTCCTTTTTTATGTCATGGAGATAAGCTGTAAGGGTATCTACTCTGGAAGCTCAAACTTTCAAAACTTTGAAATTCATATGGTCCCAACCATAACATTGAAGTTCCGAAAGTTCAAAACTTCAATAAAAAAAAAAAAAAATTAGATTTATGCAGGGGGCAAGGCCCCCTGCAAACCTACCAACTCTGAGAGCGCACTACAGTGAAGAGAGTGGTAAATATCCCATTCTGTGCTGTACAGCAATCTCCATTTAAACCGTTCAAAGTTTCAAAACTTCGATCTCATGGTCTCGACCATATCAAGTTTGAAGTTTTGAAACTTCAAGCTTCCAAAGTAGACCTGTTGTAAGGACATTTTAGTATGAGTGGGGAAAGGAATGGCACAAACCAGATGGAAATTGAACTGGGGTAATTATTCACAAATAACAAGAAATGCCAATGCATAAAATATACAATTAGCAATTAGTGCCGCTGGACTGGCTTGATGATTCTAAAGAAATAATCATAAGATATGATGAGGAAAACAATTGGGTGTTATATTTACGTGTAATTCTTAAACAACTTTATATTTCAAAAGAGAGCCATGTAAAAGCAAGAAGGTATGCTTTGAGAATGGAGATGTAAGTTGTGGTTAAGACCAGATACAAGAAGAATTATTTTGCAGAAAGCATGGTTTACCTTTGTATTACTTGAGAGTTCTCAAACTTTAAGCATTTAATGAAATGAACACCACAATGTAAAGCATTTTTTGTCTTTTTTTTCTTCTGTTTATTTGCTAACCAGGAGGTGTGAGCTGGTGCAAAAACACTTTTAGCCATGTACTGGGCCTGGGCCAGAGACAGTAACAATAGTATACCAGAGAATTATCATATGTAAATACACAAGCAGACTGTAGTACAACTATTTTTAAATATTATTACTGTTGTAATACACATTATGTATAGAATCATAAAAACATCATAAGGCTATAATGATATATGAGCAGAACATTTAGTACTGACTGAAGTAATCATTATTGGGGTTATACAAAAGCTTACTTTGTACTTTGGTTAGATAAGTAGGTACTGTAAAATTATATATTATCCAGTGTCAAAGCATTTGCATTCCTGTATGTGGTCATAGAGTGTACTTTTAAAGGGGTCTATGACAGCCGATTGAAAGGTAATTTCCGTGAACTGCATATAGATCGAAAATGCATTTAATCGAAATCGGTTTTGTGGGGGTGGCTGTGCCCCCCATCCCACCCCCGCTAAATATATGTTCCAACTACGAGATCACACTGCAGTGAGGAAAGGGGAAATTTTTCAATCTTTACTGTACCACAATCTCACACCACTTTCGAATAACAGCATTTTTGATCTATATGGCGTTCGCAGAAATTACCTTTCAATCGGCTGTCATAGACCCCTTTTAAAGTATAGGGTGTTTTATACTCTAAATTCATATGATCATTGAATTCCAAACTACTGGTTCCATTTTTGAAAAAGCTGCTTCTGATATAAATACTGCAGTATTGTCTTGTGAATGTATGTGATCCTTCATTAATGTATCTCCCAGGTTAGTGACTTTTTTCACCGTTATGCATGTATTGATCAGAAGTTACAACTCAGCATTCTATCGGCGAGATTTGATATGGAAAAGATGGTTCTATGAGTGAATGGAATGTAAATTACATTTCTGAGCAATGCAGCAGTGTTTCTTTGAACTTTCTTTATTTAATACTTTTTGCAGCAGTTTCATATTACATGATAATGAGAAAGTTATTAGAAGAGTGTTATGAACTTTAAGGGTAACATTTTTTTATGTACTAGCTTATTGCATGACAATGATTTCGATTTTATAAAATGTTGTTTGTGACATCATGTTGGCAGTTACTTTTGTCTGTATATTTGGAGAATTTTAGGCTCAAGCCAGTAGCCAAAATACATGTCTGCTGGAAAAGAGGATTTAGTGTCATTTAAATGAGTGCTGAAAATATATCAGCTGCTTAGAATGCATACAAGACTTACCCTCAAGGACTAGAGACATTCAAAGTTGAATTACTGGAATAAAAGACATAGTTGCTGTTTTTCCCTAAGAGAAACATCTGGATAGCACCACTGAAACATCTGTTTTCAGAAATATTAATTGTTGTAGAAGATATAGTATTGCATTAAACTAGAGTGTTATGAAACCTAGCCCTGCCATATTCAAATGTAGTGGCTACCATTGTAATATGATTAGAAAGGATTAGCTATTCCAAGAATGATTAGTTTTAAATTCATATTTTTCATTCTTTTTCCTGTTTCATTCATGGTAATTTACTGAAACTGTTGATGGTTAGTAGTCTGTGCAATTCTGTGTGATCTGTTACAGATGGTATAAGAGATTGCTTTAAACAACATGACCAAAATACCAGCAGCATCTACCATTTTGTTCAAGCACTGTTCATAGGTGTGTACTAAGCTAATGGCCCTGGGGCCTTTACAAGCCTACCCCATAGGATTACCCGGGCATCGTGCCACCTGACCTTAGTTCCCAGTTGAGTAAAGCCACTGGAGTGACCCTGGGGCGAATTTTCTATTTCCCATCCACTCATCAAGATTTCTCTGAAGAGGATAGTGAGGTGCTCTGCTTGACATGTATGGGAAGTCTATTCCATAGCATGGGCAGTCTCTGGGTTATGAACCTGTCTCTCCAGCATATTCTGTTGATTGTGGTAATGAGGTTGAGGTTTCTGGAGAGTGTGTTGTGGAGGGATTGGGATTTCTTTAGATGTAGCATTTCTAACAGAGCTGGGTCAGACATGGCTTTGTAAGTCAAGCAGAGATCACCTCTAAGAAGGCGATATGAGACAGAGAATAGTTGGAGTTTTTTTAGTCTGTCCATTAAGGACAAATGTTTAAGGCCTAGGATCCTCTTTGTGAGGTACTATTGCAGTCTCTCCAGTTGTTGCAGGTGATTAGTGAGGTACATGCCAAATGGGCATTGTACTCAATGACTGGCCTAATGAGGGAAGAGTAGAGGGAGACAATGACCTCTTTCTTCCTGGATGCAAAACACTTAGTAATGAGATGTGCTGCATAGAAGGACTTTCTGACCACAGTGGCAATGTGGTGGTCAAAAGAGAGGTTGCTGTCAACCTGTGTTCCCAGATCTCTTATAACACTTTCTGCTTTCAGTGGACTACATTCGATGGGGTAATTCATGGGAACCAGGTTTTCCCAAAGGGGATGATGACACATTTTTTGGGATTGAGTTTAAGGCCATGGTTCTGACATCAGTCATTGGTCTCAGTGAGGCTTTTCTGTAGGATGTCAGCATCACTCAGGGACTTAATAAAAGCTCCCAACTTGCAATCATCTGCGAACGTTGTCATCTAGAGTCCCTTCATGTTGGCCTGGACTTCAGAGAAGTAGATACCAAACAGGAGAGGACCCAGGACCGAACCCTGTGGGACTCCACTCATGACTGGTCCACTGTCTGACTTGGAGTCTGCTACTTTCACACTCTGGGTTCTACCTGTGAGCCAATTTGCAACCCACCTTGTGATATAGGGGATGATGCCTAGATTAGTGAGTTTTACTGTGATTCCTGAGTGGGGAATGGTATCAAAGGCCTTGGCCAAATCAAGGTAGGCTGTATGAACCAGCTTGCCTTCATCCACAGCTCTGACGACTGACTCAAAGAAGTTAACCAAGTTGAGCAGGCATGATCTACCCTTCATAAAACCAAACTGTGTGGGATCCAGAGTTTGGAGATTCCCTATATCCTTGTTTATTAGTTTCATAATGATGCGTTCCATAGCTTTGCATATCAGACTCATCAAACTAATGGGACGATAGTTCCCAGGGTCTGTAGTCACTCCTCTTTTGTGGAGAGGGATGACTGTAGCATTGCACCATTCAGTAGTGACAAAGCCTGAGGTGAGGCTGTGATTGAACAGGGCACACAGGTGAGGTGCCAGTTCACTCTGTAGTTCATGTAGGACACAGCCACGGATATTGTCAAGTCCCACAGAAGCTGTATTCTTGGCCTTGGGCAGTGCTGTTTTAACCTGTGCAGCAGTAATACTGAGTGCCTGGCAATCTAATGGTATTGTGACTGGTCCCTTGGGGATGAAAAAAGGGGTAAAGTTGGCACTGAATCTGTAGTTCAGTTTATTGGCAATATCTGTTTGTTCGGTATAGGAGGTACCATTGTGCACTACCTCAGAGCAAATCTGGGTATTGCCATGGAGATTCTTTACATAACTATAGAAGGCCTTGTGGTTGTCTTTACTATCTGCTGCAATTCTGTTTTCATAGCTAGCTTTAGACGATTTGACAAGGGATCTCAACTCTTTGTTAAGGCTGATAAGGGAGTTTTTCCAGTCTTGGGACTTCACCTTATTCCACATCAGTTTCCTCCTTCTATTGTAGAGTTTGTTTATGGCAGGGGACCACCAGATTGGCTTCCTTTTTTTGGAGAAGAGTGTCTTGGTTCTGTTGGGTATGGCAAGATCCATGCATTTGTGTACGTGTTCATATAGTGCATTGGTGTATGATTCGGCAGTCATGCAACTGATCTCCATTTGTATGGGTGCTGTGAAGTTAGACATCTCTGTTTTTAGCAGCCCAAAGTTAGCTATGGAGAAGTTTTTCATGGTGATTACCTTTGCGTGGGGGGGGGGGGTGGATTTCCAAGGTGATTAATTTGTGGTCGGATCTAACCAGGGAGGAGTTGACTATTGGTGTAGAGCAACAGTCGCCCATGTTAGTAATGACCAGGTCAAGGATGTTGGCACCTCTAGTGGGGGTAAGAACAAGCTTGTCCAGGGCATTGGAATTAATGAATTCCAGGAAACGTTGGGTAAGTGTATTGGCTCATGAGTAGTTTTCCCAGTTAATGGAGGGGTAGTTGAAGTCACCCAGTATGAGAGTGTTAGGTTGGACCCTAATATTCTCTGAGGTGCTTAGGAATGAGGAGTGTGAGTCTTGGGACATGGTTGGGGACCTATAGCAGGCTATGACC
This sequence comes from Protopterus annectens, assembly GCF_019279795.1. Classification (NCBI taxonomy): domain Eukaryota; kingdom Metazoa; phylum Chordata; order Ceratodontiformes; family Protopteridae; genus Protopterus; species Protopterus annectens. The sequence continues at coordinate 236,755,962 of NC_056731.1, read as the reverse complement.
TGAATCGCTGTCTTACCCAATGTTGGCTGCACCTGAAGTATCTCATATCCATTATGTAGGGCTACTAGTCTGGAGGTGTGTGCATCCTTTATGAATATGGAAACACCACTGCCTTTGGAGCTTCAATACAAATTCTGGGGCCCAAAGATGTGGAATGAGTTATAGCCTGGTAGTGCAGGGGTGCTTTCTGCTGCCTTGAACCAGGTCTCTGTTATGGTACAAATGCTGATGTTCTCCATTTTAAGGAGTGCTTCAAGTGAGTGCATTTTGAGATTTAGACTTCTAGTGTTGAGCAGCATGACCCTCAGATTACATTTGTTTGTAGCTGTTATGGTGGTAATTTGGTCTTTGGAACACCACCTAAAAAAGGCACTAAAGGGGTGGCAAGAGCCTTGGCCAGTATCCAGAAGCCCAGGGGTGACAGATTCAGGCCACCTCTGGCAAAGCATCAAAGTCTGTCAATCATGTCATCCCAGGCAGACAGAAACTGGATCCCCTTAGAATGAAACCAGAAACTTAGACAATTGTTGAAGTCAATAATTTTCAGCTTCTACTGTGGTATCATTCTGGGTGATTGTAGGATGCTGCTCAGGTCTAGGGTCATAGCCACCTGGGCTACATAATCCAAAAGCTCCTCCATGTCTCATGTAGTCAAGGGAGGTACATTGTAGGTTATTCACACCTACATGTACAATGACAGAGTCATATTTGTACCTGTTGTTGAGGGACCTGAGTGCATGTGTTATGTGGCGGATCCTGGTGCATGACAGATAGCTGACTGTTTCTCCATATTCAACCTAGTGAGTGGGACATCAGTGTGCCTCACTAGCGAGTCACCTATGACTAGTGTGTTGGGCAAGTTGTTTTGCCTTAGGGGCTTTGGTTGAGTGGCACGTTGTTTAGGAGAGCTATGTATCTCATGATTAGCATTGTGTTGTGGTGGTTGAGTGCATTTCTGCCTTGGAGGTCTCTGTTGTTTGGGTAGATTTTTATTGAGAACCTCCGTGAAGGTGGGTGTGCGGTTTGTGTTTTTATGTGAAGGCAGTGCTGGTGTGTGTTCTGGAGGGCTATGTGTTCCATGTGGTGTGGTGCAAGTGTTGACCTTCTCCTCTTGACCAGCTATTCCGGTCTTGGCTGGAGAGTGCATGTCTTCCAATTTGGATATATAAGTGCATCTCTCACAAGTCTGAGTGTTGGGAGGTAAGAGGAGAGGGCGTTTAGTGTACTACAGCCTTATTAAGTAATGTTAATGTGAAACATACCCTGATGATATTGGCATGGTGCTTTGGTTTGCAAAGATAATGGTGATAGTCATGCGCATGAATGATGCAATGTTCATTTTGGTCTAGTGGAAGTGATACTCACACTGTATGCTGGAGGTCTTGGGTTGAAGTCACAAATTAAACCTATTATGATCCTCTCACTTCTGAGACTCGACAGTGCCAGATGAATTTCTCTGTATTTGATTGTGAGTGTGTGTGTGTGTGTGTGTGTGTGTGTGTGTGTGTGTGTGTGTGTGTGTGTGTGTGTGTGTGTGCGTGTGTGTGTGTGTGTGTGTGTGTGTGTGTGTGTGTGTGTGTGTGTGTGTGTGTGTGTGTGTGTGTGAATGTGTGTGTGTATGTGCTTGTATTTGTGTTTGTGCATGAACATGTATTTTGCAATATATGGGCACTCTATCTACATTAGTTACTCTGCCCTGTACCCACTGAGAGCTAGGAAAAGCTAAAGGCTCTAGGTCCCCAGAGACCCTCAACTCCTCAACTGGATAAAGAAGTAACTGCAGAATGAAAGAATCATATGTTATTTGATATAATTTTCCTGGTTTAAAAATATAATTAGTTGTCATTAGATGTATAGAATTTCTATTTTCTTTTAATAACATGTAATTATGTACTGTACTTTCAAATTGTCTATTTTGACAAGCACTCGGTATCCTTGATAAGCTAAATTAACTCATCATGGAATAGAACTATCTGTGCATTCTAATAGCCAGTTTTAAAAGGAAAGACAAATTCTGATTGCGTTTGAAATCTATCTAACCTCAATGTAGTTTATTGAAGCAGAGCTGCTGCGGTTCTTTTCTTACATTTTATATGAACCTTTTCCATTAGAACTGGAAATCTATCAAACTACTTTGCAGTGTGCTGAACCAGAACAGCTGTGATTATTTTCTTTCTGTTTGCCTGGGACTGTTATTTAAATATATAGAAATTGTTACTTATGGAGAAAGTTAAACCAATAATTTCTGGATCATGGACCTGGACTTTATTTTCATTCTGAGGCTTCAGTAATCTACCATACGAGTTGTAAATAAATAGTAACAGGTGAAGTCATAGCTGGAAATAACAGTAACAGATTAAATTATAGCTTAATTTTTCATAAGTCTATTCATATCAAATATTTAATTTTATTTCCCCAATGGAACTGTAATACTGTCTTATATGTATAATCACTTTTAGGAAAAAGTTTTAATTTGTTCATTTGTAAAAGCTCATGGCCGATCTGTTATTTTACTAGTGAAGGACATTCTTACAGACTTGTTATGACTGAAGGTATCTGTGATGATGTGAGGCATTGCCCGCTATGCCAAGAGAAGTAGTGCAGTGGATGTGTAACATATGCCACCATAGATAGTTGGAGTTTTGTAATGAATTATATGTCATTTGTATATCAAACTTATTTCTACAGGTGCTTGTGTTGAAAATGTATTTGTAAAGCTGCTTGTGTTAAAAATGTACCAACAGTGGGTCCTGCTGGACAGAAAAAAATACACCTGTATGTCAGACTGCATTACAGATGTTGAAATGAATATATTGGAACAGAGGATACTGGAAGAGAAGAGGTTAATCTCAGTCCCGCTAACTTTAAAAAATAGTCTGAAAATAAATTACCTGTTTTAAGCTAAAAAGATTGTATCTTACAGTTCTGATTGCAGCCAAAGACAAAATGTCTGTGAAAACTAGGATTAGGAATCCTATTGTATTGTCCTTGGGGGTGAACTAATTGCTACCCTGGAAAGGTGGGAGTTTTGAAATGGCTTTATAGCTTCTAGATGCTATAAAACCGCATCTCAGCAAAGCTCCATCTGTGTATTTGGTAACACATATCTGCTAGAGTCTGGTTCAGTTTCTAGTAAAGGGGTTAGTGTCAGAACCAGAGTCAAATGACCAGATGTTTGTGATGTCATTCTGTAATCCATTACTGAAATTATGTTGTAATACTAGATGAGACAGAAGTCTCAAGGCAGTCTGCTTTTGAAACCTGAGCAAGAAGGACCACTCCCCTACTTCATCTTACCTTGTTTAGTAAGTAACCAGGGAATATTAATTCTTTACATCAGTGAGGAAAATAGAGTGAGATTAGTTAAGTACTGTTTTTCTATATCTGTGTGAATCTGTGTTATTTTTAATATTTCCTGTGATTGAAACTCTGGTGTTTATTGTAAATAGATATTTAGTATTTTCATGTTCATTTATTATTATTTATTAAATATATTAAAACTTTTAATTGCACCTGGTCTTTTAGAGAATATTTTAATCTTTGAGAGTACTTGTATTCATTTGGTGATACTGTGGATGGTCCTGAAAACCTTGCTGCATTGGTCAAACACTACCATTTGTATTAGTATTATTTTTACTCAGTATAACTATGTACCCTTGTAAAAGCCATAGAGTAGCTGGCTGGTGGCATTATAACTACCTTATAGTCTGGGCAAAGGTAGTAGAACTGGTAAATCTGTGCCAGCCTCTCCCAGGTGTGTGTTGGATGTGTGTGTGTGTGTGTGTGTGTGTGTGTGTGTGTGTGTGTGTGTGTGTGTGTGTGTGTGTGTGTGTGTGCGTGTGTGTGTGTGAAAATCAAATCTAAAAGAGTCTGTGTGTCAGCTACTTGGATCAGGGACACATAGCACTGGTTTCACAGAGAGGGTGGTGGAGGACTTGACTTGGAATACTCAGCTGAGGACTCAACACTACAGGTGTGCCAGTGAGGAGTCTTACAGGAGCACGAAATCTGGACAAAGCCTAAAATGATGGGGGGACAAATAGGGACAGATTTTAAATATTATTCTTACAAACTTAGAAAGTTGACAGAATAATAGGTTTTGCATTAGCATTAATTTTCTGAAGGATGTGGGTTCATAAACTCAAATGTTTTTCATTATTTAATGACTCCAATCCTCAGCTATTTGCCAGAAAGGGAGAGATATTAGGGGGAAAACACCAAAAATATGAGGCAAAATTCTGGACATTCTGCAAAAACCTGAACAGTTGAGAGGTATGGTGTGTTTGTGTGTGTGTGTGTGTGTGTGTGTGTGTGTGTGTGTGTGTGTGTGTGTGTGTGTGTGTGTGTGTGCGTGTGTGTGTGTGTGTCTGTCTGTGAAAAGCAAATCTCAAAGAGTGTATGTATGTCAGCTACTTGGAGCAGGGGCACAGAGCAATGGTTTCACAGAGAGGGTGGTAGAGGACTTGGCTTGGAACACACGGCTGATAATTTAACTCTACACCTGTGCCAGTGGGGTGTCTTACTGGAGGCCTGGAGAGAGAGAAGGAAACCTAGCCTCTGGATTGAGTGTGCTCCCTGTGTGCTCTTAAGGAAAATTGTCCTTGGTGCAGACCGCTGCGTCCCTCTCCATTGTCAGTGGTGAGGTTTCAGGCTCCTTGATTAGTGGCCCAGAGCAGGGGCATCATATATTGGTGAGCAGTGGTTTGGATATTAATTGAACTTCTGTAGCCTATAGGCAGTTGTCACTAAATGTGTGTGTACTCTCAGCAGCCACAAGGTAAACATACAGAGTTTCATTTTCATAACAGTTTTATTTATTTTTTGTTAGTTTAGTTTAGTCAGGGAAAGCAGGCAAATGTGTCTACAATAGATTATGGCAAGCTGACAAAGAGCCAGTTGGTAAAGGTGTCTGAAGCCAAACGAGTGGTGCATGCCAGTCTGACTAAAGAGACCATGATTTCAGCCTTAGTCACAGCTCAGGCCAGCAACCAGGAAGACAATCAGTCTGGTGATGGGGATTTGCAGCCTTCAGAAACAGAACATTTCACTTTTCCTCAGAGGACTTAAAAATCCATCTGAAGTTAACAAGACTTGACCTAGAGGCCAACACTTTAAAATTAGATTCAATGGACAGACCGGTATTTAGAGGCTGAAGAAAAGGAGAAACAGATAGAATTAGAATCACCAGAAAGACTGCAGCATTTGAAAGTTGAAGAAAATGAGAAATAGTACCAACATGAGAGGGATATGCTGACTCTTTGCAAGGTTATGGATGCAATAGGGAAGGGAATAACAGAACCCCAGAAGCAATAAAGGTCAGTAAATTTCTTCCATGGTTTACAGAGGGTGATCATTTTATAGTTTTATTCATTTATTTGAAAGAGTATATGAACAGTATTATATTGATCAAGGAGTCTGGTAGCATTCCTGGACCCCTTTACTCCATGGTAAAGCTGTAATTGTTGTTTTTAAATTGTCTGAAACTGGTTATATAAACTATGATAAAGTAAAACAATGTTTATTGGAATGTGTTAAGTTAACACCTGAAGCTTACAAAAAAAAGTTTTGTGAGCATAGGTGCAAGACAGATGAAAGTGTTTCTGATTATATTGCTGAGTTAAACACTTATTTTCATAGGTGTGTGAGTGGGTGTCAGATTAGCAGTTTTGAAAGGCTGACACACTTTTGGTGAGGAAACAAGCCCTTAGCACTTTGCCAGAGGACATGAGAATCTGGTTGGCAGACCAGAAGTGCAACTCTCCAGATGAGCTGGGGAAGAAAGGGGATTTCTACTTAGCAAGCAGGACATCACTGCACAAAAGGGGTTACACACTGCTGCATATCAATATAAGGGAGCCCATGGAGGCAACCTAAACTACCCCAAAGAATCCACCAGTAACAGGGGAAGCCACTACTTCAGGTACACTGCCAGGATTAAGGTTTAGATGTTTTAAATGTAACCAGAGGGGGCATGTAGCATACAAATGTTCACTGAGGCAAGGTGGGGAACAAAAGGTGGGGGGTCAGAAAGTGGGAATAACAGTATGCCAGTGGTATGTTGTCTAGAAGCAGCAGGGGCTACAAAACAAACACCAAAGTTTATATCCTATCTTAGTGGGTGGAAAACAGGCTACTGCTAAGAAAGACACGGCCTCTGACATAACCATTGTGAGGTCCACATTGTTTAAAGAGGAGCAGTACTTACTTGGGCAGTCCACTCCAGTCAGAGCTTTATGAGGGAGCCCATTCCAAGTGCCTTTGGCCAGGGTTAACCTTGACTGGGAGGGCAGAAAAGGAAGCAAGCAAGTAGGTTTATTTGAGGATATCCCTGCAGATATCCTGATAAGGAATGATTTTGATAATGCAGTACCTTTTGTGCATGCAATTACATGCCATCATGCTTGAAGACAGGCATGTGGGGCTGGTAGCCTGGGGGAGACCCAGACAGATCCCACACCTGAAGCCAGGGCTGGTGAGATGGCTATTTCAGGGAGAGAGCTACCTTGTAGAAGGGAGCCTGAAGGTGAGCCACAGCTACTCATAGGTACTGATGTTCCCTTGAACAGAGTGAGTGATAGTACCCAGGCTAACAATGAGGCACCACTTCAGAGGATACCAGACTTACTGTCGAAAAGGAGCTGGGAAGGGTCACAAAGATAGAATTGAGACAGGCTCAGCTCATGGACTCTACACTAAGAGGCTTGAGGAAGGTAGCTAGGGAGGCACCTTACTCTCAAGGAAAAGGGGAGTCTTTATACTGGAACAAAGGGGTACTGTATAGAGAGTGGACCCCTGAGGGAGGGGTAGAGGGTGAGGTAATACAAATGCTGGTAGTGCCTAGAGCCTACCATTTGGTACTTCTAGCCATAGCCATGACATTCATTTTGCAGGTCATATGGACAAAAGGCATACCAAGAGACTTACTATCCAGAACATTTATTGACCTGGGATTACAAGGGATGTAACAGGGTACTGCAGGACCTGTCAGCAGTGCCAAAAAGTTGACAATGCAGGAGACCAGGTCAATGCTCCTTCAATGCCTTTGCCTGTGACTGAGGAGCAATTTCAGAGGGTAGCTATGGATATTGTGAGAACTCTGTGTACCCCAAGTTCCACAGCAAATAAGCATAGCCTGGTGTAGTAGATTATGCTACTAGATTCCCCCCAGTGGTGGTTCTGTCCTCCATAGAGGCAGAGAAAATGGCAAATGCTTTATTAGAGATTTTCAGCAGGGTAGGTTTCCTGAGAGAAATACTGACTAACAGAGGTACCAATTTCATGTCAGACCTGCTCTCTTGTCTGTGGGAGTGCTTTGGAGTGAAGCACATAAAGACCACCCCTTACTATCCCCTGACTAATGCTCTTGTTGAGCGGTTAAGCTTTACACTAAAGACCATGCTATGGGCATTTGCAGACTAGTTTGAGAGAGGATGGAACAAATATTTGCCCAATCTGCTAACTCCACTTAGCAGTCTGCCCAGGACCTCCCTATCATGGTAAGGCCTCCTCATGTTAACATGATACAATTTGTGCCTCTGCGTCCTCCTTCCAGACTAGTTTGAGAGAGGATGGAACAAATATTTGCCCAATCTGCTAACTCCACTTAGCAGTCTGCCCAGGACCAGGAGAGGTACACCAGGAATCCATAAGTGTTTCACCCTTTGAGATGTTCTATGGGCATAGGGTGAGGAGGCCTTTAGATTTGATTTGTGATGAGTAGGAGGATGAGTGTGAACCCCACAAGGAGTTTTTTCACATATGCCCTAAACCTCAGGACAAGACTTAAGAAGCTCATAGGCTTGGCCAAGGAGAATCTGTCTGGAGCCCAACAGCAGAAAAAGGTCTGGTATGACAAAAATGCTCGAGCCCGAGAGTATGCTGTGGGACAGCAGGTTATGGTTCTCATTCCTGTCAGACACAATAAGTTGCAGGCAGCTTGGGAGGGACCCCTTGAAGTGATGTTATTTACATGGTAAACCTGCTGGAAGGAGGACGCAGAGGCACAAATTGTATCATGTTAACATGAGGAGGCCTTACCATGATAGGGAGGTCCTGGGCAGACTGCTAAGGGAAGGGTTGACCATTAAACGCAGAAGGCATCAGGTGGTTATAGAAGAGGTCTCCTAACTGGGGCATAGAGTGAGAAATGTTAAGATCAGGCCAGAATCTGCAAAAGTGGAAGCTATTCTTTTGTTGCCTGCCCTTGTTACCAAAAAGCAGGTAAGGGCATTCTTGGGGACAGTAGTATGGGTAGTATGTTCACAATTATATTACAATACCTTCTCTCCTCAAAGACCTAATGAGGAAAAGGAGGCAAGATAAGGTAATGTGGACCCCAGCATGTGAGCAGGCATTCCAAAAGCATAATAGGGCTTTGGGAGGACACCATGTGTTGCCCAGTCCAGATAACAACAAATAATTTGTTGTGCAGGTAGATGCTTTGAACCATGGGGTGGGGGCTGTACTCAACCAGGTTTCCTCAGTAGGAGAAAAGCACTCAGTGGTAAATCTTAGCTGTAGACTCCAACCTAAAGAGGAAAGTAAAACAGCAGTAGAAAAATAATGTCTAGCCATATATGACCACTGCAGAAACTTCAACCCTATCTGTATGGAAGGAAATTCACTGTAGTTACAGACCACACTTCTTTAACATGGCAACATTGAGACAGCCAAAAAATGCCAAGTTTTTAAGGCAGGTCCTAGATTTGCAGGCATATGATATGATATGACAGTGCAGCACCATGCTGAGGTCAACAATGCCAATGCAGATGGGCTGCCAAGACATGGTATGGGTTAATGTGTTATCAGAGAAGCTCATGTCCTCAATCCACATTTCTCAAGGATTACTCAAAAAACTAGCTTGAGTCTTCAAAGGGGGTTGATATTTGATGATGGGAGGTATTGCCAGCTATGCCAGGAGAAGTAGGGTAGTCAACGTGTAACATATACCAGCATAGTTAGCTGGACTCTTGTAAGGAATTATATGCCATTTGTATATCACACTTATTTGTACAGGTACTTGTGTTGAAAATGTATTTGGAAAGCTGCTTCTAATAAAAATGTACCAACAGTGGGTCCTGCTGGACAGAAAAGAAATACATCAGCATGTCATAATGTATTGCAAATGTTGAAATGAATATATTGTATTGGAGGATACTGGAAGAGAAGAGGTTAATCTCAGTTCAGCTAACTTTGAAAAATTGTCTGAAATTAAATTACCTGGTTTAGGCTATAAAAATTGTGTCTTACAGTTCTTATTGCAGCCAGCAACAAAATGTCTGTGAAAACCAGGAATAGGAATCCTACTGCATTGTCCTTAGGGGGTAAGTAATTGCTACCCTGGAAGGGTGGGAGTTTTGAAATGGTTTTATAGCTTCCAGATGCTATAAAACAACTCAGCAAGGCTTTATCTGGTGTATGGTAACACATATGTGCTAGATTCTGATTCTGTTTCTAGTAAAGGGGGTAGTGTGAGAACCAGAGTCAGATGACCAGATGAATGTGATGTCATTCTGTAATCCAGCACTGAAATGATGTTTTAATACTAGATGAGACTCAAAATGAGAACAGCTAAACTTTAAAATATAATTTACAAATTTATAGAATATAAGGTTTAGAAGTATACCACAGTCATTAGCACAATTTGTTCTATATAATAGAAACACTTTTAAAGTGAATTCTGTTTGTTATTTAATTGTGTTTTTTAAAGTGGTTTTTACCTTTTAATATTGTTTTAAAAGTGTTAATTGATTTGATTATTCAATTAATCTCAATCAGAATCAGTATATAATGTGATGCAACTGGGTGTTCTGTGTTCATTCTGATGAAGTTGGTGACGAAAACGGATTTATAATAAAGCGTTAAAATCTTTGTTACTTGCGCTTGTTCAAATAATGTTCTTTGCTATGCCTCAGACTCACCAAACAGCCAAAAAATAAGTACAATGAAAGAAAAGGTGAGACTCCGCTGGATGTTCCACTGCTTTATTAAAATACACAAAAAGTTGTATCCAAAACTGGTAAGAAACTCCAACAAAATAAATATCTACTGACAAGTGCTTTTGGGTTAAAACCCTTCATCAGATCACATACTAAAAACACTTCCTGATATTTAAAATACATGTCAACCAATGAGAGTTAGTAAAAAGCCCGCCTTTTCTGCAAGGCTGGTTTTAAAGGTACACAGTCATTTAAGCCCGGAGTTCTGTGGGCCATCAATTCCAAAATCCATTTGGACTCCATAGATTCAGTTAATAGTTTAACATCACCCCCCTATTGTTCATGACAACATTAACCACTGCTTTGAATTTAAAATTATGTGTGGGGTGGGTCTCAATGTGCTTATATAAAGCATTATGTGCATCTTTATTTCTAATTGAAGACATATGTTGCATTATTCTTACCTTAAACATATTGTTGGTCTTGCCAACATAAAAACATATGCATTCAGTGCACTCCGCTATGTAAACTAAATTACTTGTCCTACAGGTAGCTTTTGCTTTGAAATTAAAGACATGTCCACTGACTGGATGTGTAAAGGTGTGATCATTATTTATAAATTGGCATGCTTTACAATATCCACATGGGACACTGCCATTTTTTTCTTTTAGGATACAAGTTTGGGTTACTGTTTTCTCTTTACAAAGGATATCTTTTAGATTCTTGTTTCTCCTATAACCAAATTGTGGATAAGCCCCCACTATATTTCTTAACTTGTTATCTCCCCTCAAAATATTCCAGTTTCTGTTGACAATATCCCTGATGTCTCCTATATTACTATTATATGTAAACAATACCCTTGGTTCATTAAGTTTGTGTGTGGTATTAGTGGTTCTTATTTCCCCTTTATTACATTTAAGCCATGGCTTAAATCTATTATCTCTTTTTGTGTGATTGGTGTCAACCACTCTATTAACCAGTTCTCCTCTATAGCCCCTTTCTAAAAAGTTGTTCTTCAAATTAACCATTTCACATTCAAACATCTTATCATCCAGATTAAATCTGGAAATTCTGCCAATCTGGCCCTGAACAATATTTGAAAACATATATCGGGGGTGCATGCTATCGAAACAAAGCATTGTATTTTTCCAGCACTCCTTCCTATATAGGCTTGATGAAAAGCCAGCTTCATTTTGTGATATACATACATCTAAAAAATCAATATTTGTGGTTGAACATTTCTTAGTAAACTTCAGGAATGTAGTAGTGGAGTGTAGATAGTCTAAAAAACCATCCAAAGATGTAACATCCTCCTTCCACAAAAAGAAAATATCGTCCACAAAACGTGTATATAAATGTATATGTTGCATCCATTCTGGCTTATTAAAAACATAGCCTTTTCCCAATGCCAAAGGACCATATTGGCATAAGTAGGGTTAATAAAGTACTGATTAATATTATTTTCTCCTCATCAGAATGTTGATGAGGAGAAAATAATATTAATCAGTACTTTATTAACCCTGGTTCTAGAAAATAATGTGTTTGTAGGAGCACAACATACATATAGACAGGCACAGGGGGTGGCCATGGGCACTCCCTGTGCCAATACTTATGCCAAGCTGGCTTTTCATCAAGCCTATATAGGAAGGAGTGCTGGAAAAATACAATGCTTTGTTTCGATAGCATGCACCCCCGATATATGTTTTCAAATATTGTTCAGGGCCAGATTGGCAGAATTTCCAGATTGAATCTGGATGATAAGATGTTTGAATGTGAAATCGTTAATTTGAAGAACAACTTTTTAGAAAGGGGCTATAGAGGAGAACTGGTTAATAGAGTGGTTGACACCAATCACACAAAAAGAGATAATAGATTTAAGCCATGGCTTAAATGTAATAAAGGGGAAATAAGAACCACTAATATCACACACAAACTTAATGAACCAAGGGTATTGTTTACATATAGTAGTAATATAGGAGACATCAGGGATATTGTCAACAGAAACTGGAATATTTTGAGGGGAGATAACAAGTTAAGAAATATAGTGGGGGCTTATCCACAATTTGGTTATAGGAGAAACAAGAATCTAAAAGATATCCTTTGTAAAGAGAAAACAGTAACCCAAACTTGTATCCTAAAAGAAAAAAATGGCAGTGTCCCATGTGGATATTGCAAAGCATGCCAATTTATAAATAAAGATCACACCTTTACACATCCAGTCAGTGGACATGTCTATAATTTCAAAGCAAAAGCTACCTGTAGGACAAGTAATTTAGTTTACATAGCGGAGTGCACTGAATGCATATGTTTTTATGTTGGCAAGACCAACAATATGTTTAAGGTAAGAATATTGCAACATATGTCTTCAATTAGGAATAAAGATGCACATAATGCTTTATATAAGCACATTGAGACCCACTCCACACATAATTTTAAATTCAAAGCAGTGGTTAATGTTGTCATGAACAATAGGGGGGGGGGGGTGATGTTAAACTATTAACTGAATCTATGGAGTCCAAATGGATTTTGGAATTGATGGCCCACAGAACTCCGGGCTTAAATGACTGTGTACCTTTAAAACCAGCCTTGCAGAAAAGGCGGGCTTTTTACTAACTCTCATTGGTTGACATGTATTTTAATATCAGGAAGTGTTTTTAGTATGTGATCTGATGAAGGGTTTTAACCCGAAAGCGCTTGTCAGTGGATATTTATTTTGTTGGAGTTTCTTACCAGTTTTGGATACAACTTTTTGTGTATTTTAATAAAGCAGTGGAACATCCAGCGGAGTCTCACCTTTACTTGCGCTTGTTGTTATACCAGTCTGCTATTTCAACTGTTCAGCCTCAAGAGATTTGGAGAACTCATTGGTGTTTGCCTTGGTCCAGTGGTGTCTTTCTTTTGTTTATTGGTTTTGTGGACACCTTCCTGTGTTCGTTTATTAATATTAGATGAGACAAAAGTGTCAGGACAGTCTGTTTTTTGAAACCTGATGAAGAAGGATTATGCATCTACTTCTTCTTGCCTTGCTTTATTAAGTAACCAGGGAATAGTATTTCTTTAGGTCACTCAGAAAAATATAGTGAGAATAGTTAAGTACTGTTTTTTCTATATCTATGTTATTTTAATATTTCCTGTGATTCAAACTGGTGTTTATTGTAAATAGATATTCAGTATTTTCAAGGTCTTTTTTATTTATTATTAAATACATTTAAACTTTTCATTGTGGCTGGTCTTTTAGAGAATATTTCAACCTTTGAGAGTACTTTAATTTGGTGGCACTATGACCACTCCTGAAAGCCTTATGGCATTGTTCAAACACTACCATTTGTATTAGTATTAATTTTATTCAGTATAATTGGGTATCCTTGTAACAGCCTTAGAGTAGTCGGCTGGTGGCAGTATAACTACCTTATTGTCTGGGCATGTGTGTGTGTGTGTGTGTGTGTGTGTGTGTGTGTGTGTGTGTGTGTGTGTGTGTGTGTGTGTGTGTGTGTGTGTGTGTGTGTGTGTGTGTGTGTGTGTGTGTGTGTGTGTGTGTGTGTGTGTGTGTGTGTGTGTGTTTGTGTGAAAATCAAATCTCAAAGAGTGTGTGTGTTAGCTACTTGGAGCAGGGACACAGAGCACTGGTTTCACAGAAAGGGTTATAGAGTCCTTGGTTTGGAACACTCAGCTGCAGACTCAACTCTACAGCTGTGCCAGTGGGGAGTCTTACTGGGGGCCTGGAGAAAGTAAGAGCGAGAGGGAAACCCAGCCCACAGACTGAGCGTGTTCCCTGTGTGCTCTTAAGGGAAATTGTGCTTGATGCAGAGGGCTGCATCTGGAAGTACTGTGTGTATCTATCTTTGTTTCACGTGAACATCCCTCTCCAGTGTCAGTGGTGAAGATTTATGCTCCTTGATTACTGGCCCAATGCAAGGGTGTCACAGTATCAAACCTTTTAAAGGGGGAAAATTTGACTATTGGATATGATAATTCACTGTTGACTGGCTCACTTTAAAAGTAGACAATAACTGAGATCTTTATATCAGATTAATAGTATGATGAGTGGCAGTCTACCATGAATATAGACCAGAAGTACTGTTACTAGAGAGTCAGCCAATCGTGTAAAACAATATCAGTTTAGTGTGCATATGAAAAACTGTTTACTTAAGTCTAAGTAGCCGCTGGTACGTTTGCACTGAAAAGCACTGGGCTCAGATTCAGGTGGTTGAAATCCTGGGGAGTCAATGATTATAACTCTGTTCTAACCCTGACAGTGCAAGGTTTATTTGAAGATAATCTATCAGTCATTACCCTTGAAAGTAGCGTACATCTGCAATACACTCTAAGGGCAATCACTACCTTTCGTACATAACAGGTGCCAGTGGTATTGATTTAGGCTTAAAAAAACCCTGCATATGACATTATTTGGTAATAGCAGGATGGCATTTAAAGCCCATACCCCTGCTCCTGGGCTATTTTGGTAGCAGAGGTACAGCATGTAAGACCTACACCATTGTTCATGCTATATTTGGTATTACTGATGGGATTCAGTCTCTATTCTTCACATTATTTAGTTAACTGAGTGTTTTATTGAAGGGCCATAAATGCAGCTATTAGCAAATTTCATAACATTTTAATATATATGTAACATATAACTAACATTCTTGACTAAATGTAAGGCCTAAATAAAATATAGAGTGCTTAAATATACTATACAGATAATATAAATAACCATTTATGAGCTTACTATATTCAGCAGGTTAGTCCATTATTTGTGACAGATTATGTAACACATTTTGCATCCTCGACTAACCTAAGATAAATAGGTCTATATTCTACAAGAATTAGTCATCTTTTGCAAGTATTAATAACACACATAAACAAATTGATTGATTAATTAATTACTGATTGATTTACTGATTTAGATTTGGTAACTGAGGTTGAACACTGATCCAAAAAGGATCAACTAAAGATTCAGCCCAAAGAATAAAAAAAAATACAAAAAATAATATCCATTAAAGAGCAGAAAAAGCAATAAATTGAAATACAAAATGAATATACAATAACAAAGTAAAATTGTTGCAAAAAATAAGAAATGCATGTAACAAAATACAATAGAAAATTTTAATTAAACTATAATGAATTAAACAGAAAATGGAAACAAATTACAATAAAATGCCATAAACAAAAATGAGCACAACTGTACACTGAAGAGAGAAAACAAAGATGGGGAAAAGCAAAAGGGAGTGGAAAGAGTAGAAAAAAGCATGGAGGAATAAATGAACATCAAAACTTTCAGTGATTTTAGAAGTCATAATACATAATGACAATAGCTTAAAATAACTAAAAATATTAGACAAACAATAACTTTCAGTTTCATGAAAGAATTTTTTTTTTAGTAATTGTTTTGAATTCTAGAAGAAAGTACAGTCTCTGCTTACAAATTTTTGGACCTAAACCTGAGACGTTGTAGACGCTGCATTTTTGATTAAATGATAGGATATAGAGAAGGCGCTTGATTGTTATCATAGACTGTATATTGTTTTTCTAATTCTAAATCTTTCTGCTAGACAGGAGCAATAATTAAGAGTTAATAGTTTGAATTGTAAAGCACTTGGACATAGTTGTGCTCCTTTTTGCTACTTCTATGCTCAATGTAGGATTCCATTTTCTTACTTTTAAAGCTTTGATGCAGCAAGATGCAAGCCCACTGCTGTATCATTTCTGCTAGAGTAGAGAACCAAAGAAGTTTACTTAGTTCTCAACCACCATTCTAACTCACAGACATGGCAGGTGTCTGAGGTAGCTATAAATATAGTGCTTACATTCTTGGGATAACAGTGAACCTTGTGCAATAATTTCAGATTAGTGTTGTGCCATGGGACACAATTTATAATGTGCACTTACATTGCACGGTGAATTTAGCATCTATTTCTAGATACAATTTTTGCCAGCTTTTGTAAATAATAAACCAAAATCTTCCCTACCAGTAATTTATAAATGTGTAGTGTATTGACTTCTTCAGAATAATGTGCCTCTCCTCAATAAAGGTAAACCTAAATCATGGGGAAGTTTAATTGATTCCTAGCAGTGGATGGAATTTCTGAGCTCAAAGTACTTCCATAAGCGGGAATGATAAAATGTGTTATTCCTCTGAAAATTCTCCATGTATGTGAGATATTGCTATGCCCTGATCAAGAGGGATCCCCTACACTAGACCGACACACCACAAACCCAACAGCCAAAACGGTGACACCAAAACCACACGATACCGACAGTCCACATTACTGCACATCATAACACTGACTCACAAAACACAAACAGAAACATCAATGTAAACCACACCAAGCATCCTTACACACTACTACACAAAATTACACAATAGGCCAAACTATCACGACTAAAACATAAACAAGCACGTACCGGCAAATCACACACATTCCACTACACCACAACATCCCATAGCGACATTACCCATGTAATTCACACATCCCATTAACCTACCCAATATCTACATAAAACACACACACACAACACAAGCACACCAAAAACCTTACAAACCTACACTAAACCTTACATACGCAACTATCTATGCAATAACCTTAACCCAAACCTTAGCCCTAAGGTCTGTCACTATCACACAATTACCTTACCTGCACCCTAACCCTAAAGTCCGTCACTATCGCACACTTATCTTAACCCGCACCATAACCCTAAAGTCCATCACTATCGCACACTTACCTTACCCGCACCCTAACCCTACAGTCCATCACTAATGCACACTTACCTTACCCGCACCCTAACCCTAAAGTCCGTCACTATCACATACTTACACAGTCATGCTCGTTTCACATGTCGGTGTTTTCAGCATCGGGATTTTGAACTGTCGATTATTTCCGTTGTTGGTCTTCATTGTCGGCATTTACAGCTGCCTTTGTTCTCAGGTAGACCCATCATGAGATATAACACCTGACCTCACCCATTGCTAAAACAAATTATACTATGCATTGATATATAGAGCTCATGTCATGAGCATGTTTCTTGAACAAAAGCATGACTGCTCTTTAGCAATTTTCTAACTCTGGACTATGAAAGAAAAGTCGCATGATCACTGTACCATTTAGACCATAAGTCAATGAAACTTTTTAAAATAAACAAGACAGTTAAGTGGGAGAAGAAATCTATCATAATAGATTACAACAGCAGGCATTAAGCAGGATGCATACTAATGCTTCATTTAGGACACTATTTAAGCCTGTAACGACTGCTACATCAACACCTACTTCCTAATATCCACATTTAGTATGGAGAACTCAGACATGCATTATTTTTCCAGATAAGCAAAAGTATTAATTACTAAGTTTATTTAAACAAATATTATTAGGTGGAACTGGTATATGAGTTTAGACATAAATAATATTGTAGAAGAACATCATAGTGAATGTTTTCATTTCATGCAAATGTGACAGCCTAGGTAACTCCAGATATGAACATGGAAACACCCTAGCCTTTTAAGAGACACATTTGCTTTGGGGTTATTCGACATAAATGTTTCCAAATACTTTAGAAGCCCTTTACTCCACAGAACAGAACCTAAGCTGCATCTAGCACTGAAAGACTGTCTTTAAGCAAGGACTTGTCAATAGTTTATATGCCAAACATGTAAACAAAGTCATTTTAATAATGTAAAATAAGAATTATAACACAAGAATATTGATATGGCAATAAATCAAGTCAAGATGAAACTGAGCACAAAGAAGTATACATGTTTATACATTAATATGATTTCTAGGCAGACTAAATAAATCACTGGTCTCTATGTCTTCAAAAACCCTTCATTGAACCATATAAGTTTTATGGTACAGTTACATGAACCTTTTGATTAATATGAACTCTTCATCATAAGTTAGATTATGCTTAATGCTTTAATTCCCGATGAAGAACTCATGATAGTCTGCCATTCTCAAGTAACTGAATTAAAACATATGACATTTCAGTAAAAGCAATTACATCACCTCTTTACATCATTGTTTTCTCTCAGTGGACCTCATGGAATTTATCTTTTTTCCAGTCCCTGCCTTTAAGTGAATATTGTGTAATACAATAATACAATGATATGTGTATATGTATATTACAAAACACAGCTACAAAACAGATCAGCTGCTAACTGTATCTTTAAACCATTAGCAAAATTAAAAGATTTATTTGCAAAACTGCAATGCACCATTATAGCGTGCTGAGGAATCTGTGACTCATATGAGTATGGTACTAGTTTGACTAGTCTCTTAGTTGAAATGTGAAAAAATAAATCCCCATTCAAGATAAATCCAGCAGAATATTGTTTTTGTTATCCTACACTCAGCCAACAGCAGATTGAACATGCAGTCACAATGCATTTTTATTCATTAAAGCGGCTTTGATTTATATTGTGTGACCCAGAGGTGCACTGGAGTGTTTTTTAACATTTTCCCACTGTTACGTGACTGTGGAGTTAGTTCATATAAGTCAGACATTGTGAGTCCAAGTCCTTCAAATGGGATGTGAGGGAGGGGGGATTGCCCTTGAAAAAATAAAATATTAATAGACATAGATATAGATACATTTGTGTTGTTTATTTATTTTTAGTTATTTAAAACTTATCTGCATTTGTTTAACAGGATAGTTTGACTAGCAGAAGTTCATTTTCTTTGAAGGAATTGGGGAAAAGCCAAAAGTATGCAGTTACAATTTACATTGTAAAAGATGTTTTAAAAAGGATAGTGCTAATCAGTATTTTAAGAGCAGATTATATAATACATTACAATAACAAGAATAGACTAGTATAGCATGGGAAGATCCAAAATGTATAGTCTTTTTCCAATATTCATGTTGTTTAACAAATTTCTATGTAGATAATTTTGAAAGTGGAAGATCTGCTATATTTTGTTTGATATAATTTTTTTTAATTCATTACTGTTAATTACAGTAGGAAGAAAAGAATAACTGAGAAGAAAATAGAGGACTGTTTTATAGCAATAATACTAGTAAAGCAATATCTGGGAGGTAAAAGCACAAGTGCAAGGTGAGAAGACAGGAAAGTATACTGAGGTAGAAAAGGATAATCCTGCTATAGAGGTGAGAAAGTCAAATGCACTGCCTGTTGAAGGAGATAGAGAGAGGTATAGGGAGCAAAGTTATTAATACTTAACGTTATATGTTACATGAGTTTTTTGTAATACATTGGCTTAGTTATATATGGAGTGTTTGGAGCTTTTGTTCCAGACTTCTATTATTTGAAAGTGAGTTCCACATATTTGTTACATATCTTGAACACAGGAAACCTCCATCTAGATTATGCAAATTTTCAGCTGGCAGTAGGCATTGATTTTTGTATTTCAGTTGTCTAGAAGGAATGTATATCAAAATGAGTTTTGTTAAAGTATGATATTTATCTGGTTTATAGAGTCTGCTACTGACCATTTTAGCTGGGATCATTAATATCTTAAAAGCAATGCAATGATGAGTTCTGCTTTGACGGTTTCCTGCATATTTAGCTATTGTGTTATATGTCTGTATATATTTTTTTAATGTAACAAGACTAAGTGTTCATTAGGATTGTTGTAGCATGCTGGAGGTTAGACAGGAGGAAGGATCTAGCTGTTGTTAGCCAAGTGAAGACTATGAGACATGGTTTGGTTTTGTATTGTAGTCCATTTTTTTTGTTTGTCTTTTTCACGACATAGTGATATATCTATTGAATTTTATATTTTGGTCAATGATACCTTCTAGTACCTTAGTTTGACCTACCTGTTCTATTATAGTTTCATTTTGTGGAATAATTTTCATTTTTTCCTGGATAGCTATTGTTGGTAGTGAATAGTATTAGATTTTTTGGGGTTTTTTTTTTTTTTTTTTTGGTACTTAGGAGTACTTGAGAGTTTGTCATTCAATATTCTAGAGAGAAGATCTTTCGTTGAGTTAAACAATTAAGTTATGTTAAACAGCATGCAGAGCATGGTAGTGTGGAATAATCACATAATGTATAATTGTGCTGTTTTGATGGTTAAGTACATTTCATTTATGAAGATGTTAACAGGAAGATAAACTAGTATCAGCCCTAAGGATACTGACGTTTTTATTGGGAGGAAGGAGGAATAGGTATTGTGCCATTAGACACTTTTTGCATAGGATGTAAGGTAGTTTTAAAAAAAAGATTGTAATACAAAATTGTGCATGTCCAGTGTAGCTAATCTGCTAAGAACTAGTACGTTTGATACAGAATTAAACATTTTGAAGAGATCTAGCAGCAGAGATGCTATTATTTGTCCCTGATTTAAGTCATGTTTATTTGTGCTAAGGAATGTTACTAATGCGGTTTCAGTACCTTGGCATGGTCTAAATAAACTTTGTGTAGAGGACAGTAATTTGTCATTGCTTAAGTTGTATATATTTTGTGAACAAAAACACCTTTCTACACTGTTTTATAGGGGACAAAGAATAGCTATGGGTATATGGATGGTGTGTTCCAGTGATGCATCACCTTTGAGTAATGGAACGATATAAGATTGTTTCCAGTGTGTAGACACTTAAGATTCTTTGATGGATCTATTACTAAATATAGATACACACTATACTAAGGATCTGACTGCCATCTGTAGGTAATCTGAGGGTAGATTATATGGTGCTATAGTAACTGTCTTTAGCTTTTTTAGTAACTTTCTGATGTTATCTGTTGGCACAAGATAAATGTTGAAAGAGCTTTGGCTAATATTGAAACTAAGTGTATCATAGGGTGGGTCCATTTTATTAGTTATCTTCAAATAACCACACAAATATGCTGAAAATAACTAAGAACCACAAATCAACAGCACATAACCACTTCAGGCCAGTGATGGGTTCCAAAAGCAGTTTGATACCAAAATATAAAAAAGATTTATTGTTGAATAAAACCAAAAATAACAAAATTCTCCAATATAATATCACACCCAGTAAGTTAAATGCTTTCATTCCTAGAACAATGGAACTTCATCAGAACTGAAACAATTAAAACCGTGATCCCTTTTACAGGAAACATAACTTCTGTTATATCACACCTTAAAGGTATATACACCTGTAATCAAAATTCATCATAAAATAAAAATGTATGCATCAGCAATTTTCAAACATAAATTAGTAGAAAATTTAATATATTGGTGCAAAACTAAAAGCACTAAAAATTATGGAAGAATGTAAGTGTGCCATCCTTAAAGCTTAGCTACCCATAATTTGAGAACCAGTAGTAGGCACACATTATCATTCAACCCAAGAGGTGTGGTAGCATCGGGTTTTATTTGCCAAACTAGCTCTCTGTACTCCAGCTTGTTTTCCCTCAGATCAGGGGTCACAATTTCCAAAATATCAAACAAAAACTTTTCAAATCGCTCACAATCAGAATTGTGTTTAAGTAGGGCATTATTTTTGTTCCCTTTAAGAATGCCATAATTATGTTTATAAATCTTTTTACTGAATGCCCTTTTTGTCTAACCTACATACAGCACAGAGGGGTTTATATCATAAGCTCAAAAGCTGATAACTCCAAAGCACAAAACTCTGAACTTCAAACCTCGAAGTTCAAAAATATTGAACCATAGAACCGAGATCACCATGGAGTGCAGGAAGGGAAGATTTCCCTTTACTGCACTGTAGTGCGATCTCAGAGTTGGTATATTTAAGTAGGGGGGGTGTAGGGGGTGCAGGGGGGCTTGCCCCCCTGCATAGAGCATTTTGTTTTTTGTTTTAAGTAATTAGGGTTTTTTTGGTGGATTCAATGTCAGCTTTCGAGGTTTGAAGTTTGGGGTTTTGAGCTTCGGAGTTATCAGCTTTTGATTATGTGATATAGACCTGCACAGAGCAAGAGGAGAATTCAAAACCATTCTTGGTTTCCTAAAGTAAAACATATAAATTTAGTTTTCTGATGAACAGCTTGAACTCAACAATACAATCTACTAAATCAGAAGTTTTCACTGGAACAAATGTAATCCCTTTTTCAAAAAGGAATCAGGTGTAATTGATAAATGAATATAACTGAAAATATTACACCCTTTATAGTTAGTTACCACACCATCTCCACTCACTTTAAATGAGTATCACCACATATCATACCATAGGGGGTGGTGGGCTTTAAAATTGTTGTTTTTCTATACCTTCCCTTTCCCAGCTTAGATTTACTTAATTCCATCTTGTTATTGGTGGATTACTTGTTTGGTTGGCCAGGTTGGACCCATATTGGAAATTCCCCCTCCCCTGTTGAGACAACATTTCTGATCTCCATAGATGGTGATTTTCTAAAGGATCTAGTGCCCTATTCTCAATTCCACCAATTGCTTACTGATCGGCGCCATCACCTCCTATATAGATACCAATGCACTCACTATTGTTATTAGGTCCACTATATTAGTTTGTATATCGTTAGCCTCAAACCTATCGGAATTTTCATCCCTATACCCATAATCCCTTTCACTATAGGAATGGGATGTAGGGTGGGCTAATTTATTATGAGACTACTATTTTGGGTGGACAAAAAACAAATCTTTTGATACGCTGTCAGTAAGAGTATATAATTCATCACTTATTTCATTAATACATTTCTCATTGTATTTAATAAGAGCTCATAGCAGTTCAAAGCCATGCTGATCAAACATATCACACAGAGAGTATTAAACCCTGACAACATATCAAAAGATTAGCTTTTTACTATACATAAAAGTAAATAGAAGTGTATTTCTAAGCAAATTGATAAACAAAGTGACCTTAACAAGAAGCAGAAAAGTAAAAGGATTGAAAACAATCTGATGCAGTTTGATGCAGGTGGCTGACTTCCCGAAGGACACCATTATACATTTATTGGTGTTCAGCTTTAACCCATGGCTTTGGCACCACTTATTAATTTGTAATAAGCTCAACTGGAGTTGCTGGTTTCTGCCCAGAAATTAGTAGTTTATTGGCTATTTTGGGCTAATTTCTATCTATTTCATTTCCCTGCTATAAAACCCGCATTTGCATAGTTCCACGTGGTGGGCAGCGCCGGTTAGCTAGGGTATAACTATTCCCGACTCCACAAAGTCTACTCTTCAATTTTTCCCTTGGAACTAGACAAACTTTCATCTTAAGCACTCAAACCATTCACTTCTCAGTCCGGCACTTGCTCAAAACTCATAGCAAGCACTAATAAACCTTAGCACTAGACCCCCTTTACTGTAGAGAAGGACAAGGCTCTCTATTTGACCTTACCAGCCAATCAGTAAAACAGTTCACTGAACCTATCCAAGCATATCCAAAGGTCAGTTTCCTGTGTACTCTCTGGTCCAACTGGTGAATCTGGGTATTTTTAGGCAGTGTTACAACTGCCTCATGTACACAGGCAACCCTGTCCTCCTACCACCAAACACTAATACATGTGAGAGATGCAATTATACAGCCAAACTTGAGGCTAAGCTCTCTCAACCCAAGACTGGACCAGGCAGTCAGGAGGAGAAGGGAACTACTTGCATCACGCCACCAGTCTCACATAGACCCATGAAACCAGCACCAGCAAAAAACACACATATATATGCGAAAACATACTAGGAGGCTCTAAAAAATTTACAAAAGCAACAGAGAACTCCAAAGCAGACACCCAAGCAACCTCCACCCCCCCCCAGTGCAAACCATGAAACACATACTTCACAAAACCAGTGTGCCGTGAAATTACAGCCCTTAAGGCAAAATAATATACCCAACACACTAGTAATAGGTGACCCTATAGTCAGGCACACTGACGTCCCACTCACTAGGCTGAACAAGGTGAAGGTTACTTTTAGCTGACTGTCAGGTGCCAGGATCTGCTACATAACACAAGCACTCAGGTCACTCCACAACAAGTACAAATATGAATTTGTCATTGTCCATGTTGGTGTGAATGACCTGAGCCATACCTCCCCAGACAACATGAAAAGAGGCATGGAAGAGCTCTCTGATCATGTAGCCCAGGCCGGTATGACCCTGACCTTGAGTAGCACCCTGCCGTCACCAAGAATGATACCATGGTATAAAGAAAGAAATATCAATTTTAACAATTGGCTAAGCTTCTGGTGTCATTCAAAGGGGATCCATTGTCTGTCAACCTGGGATGACATGCTCGACAAGCCACGCTGCTTCACTAGAGACGGCTTGCACCTGTCACATTTAGGCTTTCGAATACTAGCCAAGGCTATTGCCACCCCCATAGTGCCTTTTTTAGGCAAGGCTCAAAAGACAAACCCACCACTGTAAATAGCACAAATATAAAAAAAACTGAGGGTAATGCTGCTCAATACCAGAAGTCTAAACCTCAAAATGCACGCACTCGAGGCACTCCTCAGTATGGAGAAAATTGATATATGTGCAGTAACAGAAACCTGGTTTAAGGCTTCAAAGAGCACCCCAGCACTACCAGCCTACAACTCATATTATACATTTCGGCCACAAAACCCGGACCGAAATACAAAAGGCAGGGGTGTGTCCATATTCATCAAGGATACCCACACCTCCAGGTTAGCAGCACAGCACAATGCTTCAGAGATCATCCACGTGCAACTAACAATGGACAAGACTGCAATTCAAATTGTAGCTAGCTGCAGATTACCCACCATGTTCCAGGACCCCCATTCCGCATTTCTGGAAACACTGGGAGACATAAAGGTTCTACAAAACACCCTGATATTGGGTGATTTTAATTACCCAAACATTAACTGGGAGAACTACTCAAGTACTAACTCCCTTGCCCAATATTTCCTATAATTTATAAACTCAAATGCCCTGGATCAACTTGTCAGCACCCCCACCAGAGGCAACAACATATTGGAACTGGTCATCATCAACATGAGTGACCGGTGTTCCACACCGAATGTCAACCCCTCACTGGTTAGATCTGACCATAAACTAATCACGCTGGATATTCACATTCCACCCCCAACCCTGGTCAAAGAAACCACTGTGAAAAACTTTTCAAAAGCAAACTTCACGTTACTTAAGACTGAGGTGGAAAGTTTCAAAGCCCCCATATTAAAGGATAACGCTGCAAAATCCTTTACTAATGCACTCTATGGGCACCTACAAGAATGCATGGATCATGCTATCCCAAGCAAAACCAAGACTCACTCCTCCAAGAAAAGGAAACCAGTCTGGTAGACCTATGCCATAAACAGGATATACAATAGAAGGAGGAAACTAGTACAGAAAAGAGTAAAATCCCAAGAAGGTAAGACATCCCTGATCAGTATCAGCAAGAAACTATGATCCCTCATAAAATTATCCAAGGCTAGCTTCGAAAGAAAAATTTGCAAAGACTCCAAAGATAACCACAAGGCATTATTTAGCTATGTCAAGAATCTAATTGGCAATTCTCAGATCTGCTCAGAGTTAGTGCAGAATGGCACAAAATACACTGAACCGACCGATATCTCCAACATCCTGGCAGACAGGTTCAGTGCAAACTTCACCCCCCTATCACCCCCAAAAGGGCCCATAACCATACCAGAAGAATGTAGTTCCCCTGAAATCACAGACACACAGGTTAAAACAGCCCTCTCCAAAGCCAAAAATACAGCATCAATGGGACCGGATGGTGTCCCAGGCTGCATCCTACATGAGCTCAAAGATGAACTAACCCCTCACCTAAGCAAACTGTTCAAACTCAGCCTCTCCACAGGCTACGTGCCCATAGAGTGGTGCACAGCTATGGTTATACCGCTTCACAAAGGTGGAGCCACAACAGACCCCAGGGAACTATCACCCTATATGCCTGACTAGCTAGGTCTGCAAGGCTATAGAGTGCATCATCATGGATCTCATTAACAGAGACATTGGGAACCTCCAAACACTAGACCCTACCCAGTTCAGCTTCATTAAGGGCAGATCATGCCTCCTAAACCTGGTGGACTTCTTTGTTTGTTACCAAGGCTATAGACAAGGGAAAGGTGGTCCACACAGCCTACCTAGACCACGCAAAGGCCTTCAACACCATTCTACATTCTGGTACTATAGACAAGCTTACCAGCCTGAACATAAATTCCTACATCATGAGACGGGTTGCCAACTGGCTCATGGACAGAACCCACATGGTAAGAGTTGCAGGAGCTAGGTCTGACTCTAAACCGGTTACAAGTGGCGTTCCCCAGGGCTCAGTCCTAGGACCCCTCCTGTTTGGCATATACTTCTTAGAGGTACAGGCAAGCACACGAGGTCTATGGCTGACCAAGTTCGCAGTTGACTGCAAACTAGGGGCTATAATTGACTCTCTGGCTGACACAGACATCCTCCAAAAGGGTGTCACTGAGAAAGATACCTGGTGACAAAACCATGGCCTCAAGCTAAATGCTAAAAAGTGCATAGTCATCCCCTTTGGAAAAAAAACAAAGTACCCACAAACTACCACATAGGTGGTAGCCCCTTTAATATGGAAGATGTAATAAGGAATCTGGGTCCAAGTAGATAGTAATCTCTCCTTTAAAAATCACATTGCCAAAGTGGTTAGAAAATCCTTCTATGTGGCTCACCTTATCACAAAAGGGTTTGCATCCAGATCAAAAGAGATCATTGTGCACCTCTACACATTATTCATCAGACCCATCATAGAGTACAACATCCCATTTGGGATGTACCTTACAAGACACCTGCAACAACTGGAAAGACCACAGAAGTACATCACCAAGAGGATCATTGGCCTCAAACAGATGCCCTATGCAGCTCGACTGAAGAAACTCCAGCTGTACTCGGTTGCATACCGCCTACTCAGAGGTGATCTATGCCTGACATACAAGGCCATGTCCAATCCAGAATTGATGGACATGCTCCACCTAAAGAAAATCATATCCACTCGAGCCACATGCTCTAGGGATCTAAACCTCACCACAACAATAAATAGGATGTGCTGGAGGGATAGATTCCTGACCCAGAGACTTCCCATGTTCTGGAACAAGATTCCAGTCTACATTAGGCAGAGCTCCTCGCTAACACTCTTCAAGAGAAACCTTGATGAGTGGATGGGAAATAGAAAGTTTACCCCAGGGATCACTTCAATGGCTCTGCTGGACAGAGGTACAGGGAACTAATCTAAGGGGGCGGTGAAAGCTAACACAATTC
This sequence comes from Protopterus annectens, assembly GCF_019279795.1. Taxonomy (NCBI): domain Eukaryota; kingdom Metazoa; phylum Chordata; order Ceratodontiformes; family Protopteridae; genus Protopterus; species Protopterus annectens. Next base: position 236,728,924 of record NC_056731.1, on the reverse strand, counting down.
CAGCTAGGCTTATAAATGCCTTCGGGAAGATAGCCTCATACCTACCTATGAACCTATGAACCTATAATGGGGGACCTGAATACATATATTGTGACAGATAGACAGAGCAGGAAATGAAGACTGCCAGACCCACATGGGAGGGGCAACAGAAATAAAGGAGAGGCCATTCTAGACTCTGTCTGGCAAATGGCTTGATGGTGGCTAACATGAATCAGCAAGAGAGACAGTCAAAAGGTCACATACAAGAGTGGCCACCATTCAGCTCCCATAGACTTCTGAGTCAGGTATGATAATAAGTTACATAAGGATATCTGCTGGTGGAATGTATAAGTCCAGGAAGTCACCAAAAGAAAGATGGAGTGCAGAAAAAAGTGAGAGGTAGAAAAGATGGACCAGGCTAAAAAGACATACTGGTTGGCCAACAAAAAGGCAAAGAGAACAGTTGCAAAGATGAATAACAAAGCATCAGAGGCACTCTACCAGCTTCTGGTAAGTGACTCAGTAGATGACACAAAGTAACTCTATCAGAATGCAAGGTAAATACAGAAAGATAAAGAAAATATATATCAAATACCTTCATATGGGATGCCAGCAACAACCTGCTCACCAGTCCACAGGATTTCAAAGGCAGATAGAAGGAGTACTTCCAGCAGTTACTGAATGAAGAAATCACCACAGAAGTTGTACTTCCCCAGACATAGCCTGCAATAAAAAAGTGGAGCCTACCCTAGAAGAGGAAGGAACAGCACTAAGGAAAAGTAAGTCAGTGGAAAGCAGCAGGCTCACAATGAGGTCACAGCAGATATGATCATGGTGTTGGATTAGTTAGGGGAGAAATGACTCCTGGTGATACTCAGTCCAATATGTAGAGAAGGGTATATCCCAGATGACTGAAGAATAAGCATACTAGTGCCAGTGTATAGGAACAAAGGGTACATTCACAACTGTGGACAGTACAGAGGTATCAAACACATGATGCATTGCTTGAAACTTCCAGTGAGAGTGATTGATAAATATATATATATGCAGAGTAGTAGAAAGTAAGATGGGGGATGAGCAGTTCAGATACAGATCAGGATGCATTCCTAGACTAGGAGAAAGCATATGACAAGATTCTAAAAAGCTGATTTGGGCGGTCCTGCCTTGGTTCAAAGTCCCAGAAACTCTGGTTGAATTAGTGAAGTTTCAAGGACCCAGTGACACAAGTATACACAGCATTCAGATTCATAAAAGGGTTCCAAGTGGGGGTGGATGTTCATCAGGGTTCGGTTCTGAGCCCACTGCTGTTCATACTGGTGATGTACTACATTAGCAAACAGGTTGGATGGGACAGATCAATAAATTTGCTGCATGCAGACAATGTGCCATTACAGGCAGACTCTCAATAAGAACTTCAGCAAAGCATAGAGGAATGGAATGCAAAACTGTAGTCATGTGGGATAAAACTGTGTACAGTTGTAATGGCAGAAAATGGGGAAATCAGAATAAGCTGAGAACTGAGAACAGAAAATAGTGGAACAGGTTAACAGCTTCAAGCATCTGGAAGGGGTGGTTGAGATGTAGGGAAGTCTGAATGAGGAGGTCAAAGCTAGAATCAGAGGGGCTGCAGCCAAATGGCACAGACTGTCAAGGATAGTGTGTGAGAGACAGAGATACAGATGTCTGCTTTTAATGTCCTATGTCATAGAAGCTGAAATGTAAGGTGGACAAAACAGTACTTTGACCAGTACTACTGCATACTATAAAAACTAGGGCAGAGAAGGCAGAGCAGTTCAGGAAACTAGTGGTGAGGGAGATGACGTGCCTGAGATGGGTGGTAGAATGCACACTGTGGGACAGACTAAGAATTTTCGACATCTGAGCAAAAGCCCGAGTAGCTCAAACTGCAGAGAGGGTCAAAAATGATGGTAGTTCAGGCACATGTGCAGGAAAGCAGAATTCAGTCTGGTAGAGAAGATTCAGATCAGACAGGAAGAAAGCATGAGGAAATGGGGGTGTCCAGCAAGGATATGGATGAGTTTTGTAAGAGAAAATCCATGACAGTCAAGCATGACTGCTGAAGGCAGAAGAGTGGCCATGAATTGAAAGAGATGGTGACTGTTGGTGCAACACCCTCACTGCATCTAGAAAATGGGAAAATATGGTTGATGTTGATGATGGAATCAAGCCCTCTTGGATGATATTTGCATCCTTGGGGGATTCTATAATTGCACCAAGCTTGTAATTTTCCATGTAACTGGTTAACCAGAGGCCTTTAATGTTAGCTTTGACTACTGAAAAGTAAATACCAAAAAGGAATGGCTGCAGAACAGAGCCCTGAGGGACACCACTAGTGGCTGACCTTTTTATGGAGGTAGAGTCACCTATCCTTACTTCCTGTGTCCTATCTGTGAGGCAGTTGGCCATCCAACAGCTGATATGGGGTCTAGTTCTAGTATCCTGAGTTTGCCAATAATGCACAAATTTACAATAATGTTGAATGTTTTGTCCTGTTCAAGACAAGAAGTGTGTACCACTTTGCCTCCACCCATAGCTTTGGTGAATTTCTTGAAAAAGTCTACCTACAAGTTTGAGTAAGCACGATCCGCCATTGATGAAACAACCAAACTGTATTTGATCCAGTGTCTGAGACCTATGGCTTTCAGTTATATGGTATGGGACTGTGCTTATGCTAAGTCAGACATGGAGAAGCTCTAGTATGTTGTAATGCTTGACCAGTCTTTGGGTCTGATTATTTTTTATGAATATTCACCTTTTGTCCCTTCCTGTGCAGTAGTTTGTCATAAATTTGCAGAAAAGTATTATAACTTTGCGCTGCTAGGGTGCTCCCCACAGCTTTAAACCATGTCTACTTTCTCCAGGCTGAGGAGGCTGGCTGTTTAGACTCCTTGCTTTGAGAAGTAATACACTTAGATTATCTTGGTTGGTTTTGCTATATTGCAAGGTTTATCAGACTGCCTGTGAAAAGTTCACATATCCTTTTTAACCAATACTAAAATATTATGGGGACTGGAAATGCAATATTAACCCATGCAATCACACTTAAATGTTCTCTTTAGGTGCTTTGCCCAATGCCTACCAATTGTGAAGTATCCCCATCAGAAGAAACTGTCATCAGTGCAGTTATGAGTGCTTTACCAAGGCCACCTAAGGACTATTAGCCTTTATACAGTTTAACTGCTCACTATAAAATGGCTTGCCAGTACAACTCACAGATCATTCTGACTGACATCTTGTTGGCCAACACAGGAGGTCTAATGTCAGCACCAAACCCCTTATGCAGTCTTAGGGCTCACTGAATGGATTGCAAATATTCACACTGCTACCAGTCCCACTGATGAATAAGCCCATAGTGAAGCCTTTATTCATTTGGACAGCTATGAATGTCTATTAAGCCCTAAACCTAGTTCAGCTAGTAATGTCAGCACTGTTTTACTTCAGTATATAATGGTCTCCTCCCTGATGTGTTTGTGCTAGCAAAGCTACCATGCACACTCCTCCTAAAAACAGCCATCACCAGCTTGGGAAACCAAGAGGTCATTGCCTCAGACATCAGACAACAGTCATCAGCAAGCTTCCACTTACTTGTAGCAAATACTGAATGAGAATTAGCGCTCCTCCCCCCGAGAAGGTGAGCTGGCAAGAAGCATTCCTTCCCAGCCCCACACCTTGCTCTTCCTGTATCCAAGCTACAACTGAGACTTGGTTCATCTGGGTCATGTCCTAGACTTTATCCTTCTGTAACACAGAAATGAGCACACTAACCCTCGGATTCAGTAATATTCTGTGCAGGACTAGCTTAGTCCTGTATGGAAGCGACTGTTTAGGAGCAGCATGGCAGCGCACCATGCATATTAATGAAGGTGCACTGCCTGAGCTCCTAAACGGACATGAAGCATGGACGAGTGCAGGGGGCATTTCTGAGAGCAGAGCTCTCACAATATACATGCCCCTGCAATCAAGAACTGCAGGTTAGCAATAACAATGAGCGAGACCGCATATAGGGGGTTGCATACCCCCAGCAACACCACCCCACATTTATAAGAGAGATAGTTAAAAATATAATAATATAAACAAGTTAAAATTTTATATCAAACAGATAAAATTTAACCATAGGTTGCAGGTTTGCCCATTGCTTAGTTATGTATACTGCAGCTTAAATGGCACAAGAAGATAAATATCAAGATATATGCAAATGAAGCAGTACTGCAATAATGTAGTGGTCAGAGCATTTGCCTTATGAGCAGTCATTCCTGGTTCGAGTCTCACTCCAGTACATTCCATTTTCCATGTCAAATCACTTTATGAACAATATTTTTTGTTGCATAACCTACTAAATAACATATATTTGTGAAATGGAGTACTGCATTAAATGCAGATGTGAGGTGTCTTTGTAATAATGTTGTAAAATCCACAGATAAACACGAATGCCTCATACAGTATATGTACACATGAATCAGGGATACAAATTGAAGGTATAATGTGTAATTAATGATAAATCCATAGAGTGTCCAAATCCACCACCTTCCCAAGAACCATTTTACATGTCTGTCTAAATTAGTGTGGGGGTAAGCGGGAGTAAGCACTATTAAGCAGTAGTAAGGAGTAAGCATACTTAAGCAGTAGTAAGCAGGTTTAAGCCTGTTTGAGTGGGGGTAAGCAATGTGCACATAGGTTAAGCAATATTGAAGCTAACTCTCTGTAAGCATATTTAACCGGAGGTTAGTATTGCTTACCATTGCTCAAACCCACACAAACCCACTTACAATTGCTTAAAAGTACCTTAATCACTCTGAATGCAACAGCCGCTGTTCTGCCCAGAAACAAAATAAACAGCCCTTGCAGGACTTAAACCCAGGACCCAGTACACTATAGTCACAGTAATTAGCCAGTAAGTCATCACAGCAGTACATACCATTGAGGTATCACCAAACAGATCCTCACTATAAGAATATTAAACTTAATATGTGAAAGGAATCTATATACAGTTTTATGTTGTATAACTTACTATATAACATAAATATGTGAACTGGAGTACTGCATTAAGTCCAGATGTGAAATGTCATTGTAATAAAGTGTTGAAATCCCCTAATAAACACAAGGACCCCATACAGTGTACGTACACATGAATCGTGGATACCAAACACATATATAACATATAATGAATAATAAATCAATGCCAAACAGCAAATAGTATGCAAATTAAAAATTAAGCAATGCCAAGCTTTGCATAGCCCTACTTACTGGGTGTAAGCAATGTGTAGGCCAGCTAAATCACTTTGCCCATTGGTATACACCTTTAAGCAATACCAGCCTTAGTTAAGCAGGTTTGCCCATAGCTTAGCATTTTCAAAACCGTCCAATCATGGCAAAGTGTGGGAAATCGGCCCTATTTAAACTCAACAGGCAGGAAAACATCTCATAACTGGTTGCAGCTTCCTCCTGTAGGCACTATGACTGGTGTGGTAGAGGAAGTGCACTTTCAGGTGCAGCGCTGGGACATCCAGGAGTCCAAAGTCTTGGCAGGACTCCTTGTTAAAGACTATGACCAGAGACTGCTGCAGGGCCAGTACCAGGGATCCCAATATAAAGTGGAAGCCTGGGACCATCTCGCCTGTGACCTCACCAGTGCCACTGGCATACCTCAAACTGGTGAGCAGGTCAGGCATCACTATGCTGACCTGAAGCAGAGAAAGAGGGAGCTCTTGGATCAGTGAATACAAGAGACGAGGAGAATGGGGGATGTCCCAGCCGTGTGTAAGTAACAGTCCACTACCTGTTTAATAATTACCAACTCATGTAAATTATGGATAGGTATGGCTAAATATTCCTCATGTCTTTGACAGTGGCAGACAAATGGGCTGTGTACCTGTAAGCCCATGCCTGTAGATTTCAGAGGTTGCATCGCGAGGCAGGTTAGTAACATTTATTTATTTATTTATTTCAGTTTGATTACCGGGGAAGTCCACTGGGCCAAGAAGTGTCCATTTTCAGTGGAGGCCCGGGGAGAAAAGCTCCATGTGCAATACAATACAGTGTAGGTTACAAAATGTTGTAGAAGTACAAAATACAAAAGAAAAACAAAAAAGTTACAAAATGTAGGTTATAAATTAAAAAAAATGAAAAAAAAAAACAATTCAAATTTAATATACATGATGAGGCTCTTCTTTTTTTTTTTTTTTAATATATTCACAGGGTAGTAGTTAATTTGACATCTGCTACTACAGGCACTTTGGATAGATGGGATTAAGCTTGAGAGTATAATAGAGCAGGAGTAAGTAGAGCAAGTAGAGCTTGGAGGGAAAGTTTATGTAGGGTGAAAGCATGAGCATTTCCATTTGGAGGATAGGTGAAGGAAGAGTTGTTTTTTGAAGGATTCAATATTGGGGATAGTCCTAAGTGAAGAAGGAAGAGAGTTCCATTTTTTACCTAGGGAGAAGGAGAGTAGAAGCTGACCAGCGGGACGTTTGGGTTTATGAATAGAGATTAGGTTTTGGTGTTCAGATCTCAAAGATCTGTTTGGGATGTAGGGGGGGAAGAATATTCTTTAAGGCTGGGCATTTATCAGGGGAGAATATTAGTTTATGAGCGTTGGTTAGCTGGAGATAGTCTAAGTGGTTAGGGAGTTATAACCAGTTCAGGGATTGGAGGCAGAGGCAATGGTGAGTTGAAGTTTTGGATTTTGTGGCAAATTTGGAGATCTTATTGTAGCAAGCTTCAAGTTTAGAGGTGATGGATGTGGACAGATTGGTTAGAAGAGGGGCTCCATAAAGAAGAGAGGGTAGAAGGTAGGTTACTGCCAGGGTGTGCCTAGAGGAGTTGAAGAGAAATTGATTGTTCCTATATAGCATGCCTAGCTTTTGGTGGGTTTTCTTTATGTTTTGTAGTATGTGAAGATCAAATTTGAGGTGTTCATCTATGGTAATGCCAAGGAGTTTTGCTGAGGGGACTACTTCTATTGCAGTGGATGATTTGCTTTGTACCTTGAAAGTGTTTTTGTCAAAGGAGAGAACCTTGGAGGGGAGAAATATTAGGATTTTAGATTTATTAGAGTTGAGGGAAAGGTGATTTTGGTGCATCCAGCTCTCAGTGGTGGAAAAAGCTATTTGAGTTTTGTTCAGTAGTTCAGGAATATTAGGGGCAGCGCAGACCAAGGTAGAGTTATTGGATGACTGTAGTGTCAGGGATGACAGAGTGAAGGTTATTAATAAAGATGTTGAAAAGCATGGGTCCAAGGATGGACCCCTGGGGAACACCAGTAGGAGTAGGCAGGAAGAAAGAGGAGGAGTTTTTCCATTTGACAGTCTGTGATCTGTCGGATAGGTAGCTGGAGAACCAGGAAAGAGTATTAGAGGAGAGATTGAGGTTGGCAAGGTGGAGGAGAAGATGGGAATGGGAAAATGGTGTTGAAGGCTTTAGAGAGATCTAGCAGAACTGTGGATACTATGAGTCCAGAGTCTCGAGCTAGATTGACAGTTTCTAGGAAGGATAGTAGGGCAGTTGTGGTACTATGGCCAGGACGGAAACCATGCTGGGTGGGAGTAAGAAGGTCGTTCTGAATTAGGTATGGCAAAAGTTGAAGGTGGACACATTTTTCTAGAATTTTAGATACTGGTGAGAGGAGGGCAATGGGGCGGAAGTTGGAGATAGAGGTGTTTTTGCCTCCTTTGTGGAGAGGAAAAATGTAGGATGAACGCCAGAGTTTGGGCACATATGATTCATTTAAGGATCTATTAATCAAGATACTGATTGGGAGAGCAATTCCTTCAGCTGTACATTTGAGGAAAGAGGAGGGTATGTTGTCTGGGGCATTTGAGCAAGGCTTTAGTTTAGATAAAAGCTTTTTTATAAGAAAGGTAGATACTGGTTTGAGATGGAAATAGGGGGGGTTGTTATTTGGGGAGGTAGGTGCTTTGAGGGGGGAGTTGGGAGGGTTCATATTTGGGAATGTTTTAGTTAGTTTAGCTATGGATTCAGTGAAGAAGGTATTGAAGTTGGAGCTAAGTTCATTGTCAGTTAAGCTAGGATCAGGGCAGGGGTTATTTCCAGATCCTGGATGGAGAAGGGAGTTAACTGATTTCCAGAATTGCTTAGGGTTCTTGTTGTTGTTTTGCTGAAATTTATTATAGTAGTTTTTTTTTGCCTTTGGTAATAAGTTTTTTTGCTTGGTTGCAGAGTTGGGTATATTGGAGTAGGGCAGAGGACAGTTTATTTTTCTGGTAAAGGTTCCAGGATTTGTCTCTGTGGCGCATAATTTGTTTAGTTTCTTTGGTGAGCCAGGGGGCAGGATTGTTTTTAATTTGTTTCTTAGAGGTGCTAGGGAGTTAAGAGTCTTGCATTTACTGTCATAAGAAATAAATCTAAATGTAGTAGAAAGTTAATCGCCAGTATAAAACCTGTATTGTTTAAGGCATGTACTGAATACACCAGACAATATGGCAGGAAGAGTCTCATACAGGTTGTAAGTAAATAAAAGGTTAAGAGCCTGACAATAAAGGTCTAACTGCTGGACTGCATGTGTTTACTCTGGTATGATATGGTAATGTAGTGTTGCAATCTCTTAATAGTACTGTTGTATTAAGCAGTTACCCACATTGTGCTACATAAATAAAATGTGTAGGAATGTCTGTATGTGACTCTATGTAGTCACAAGGGGGTCATATCGTACAACTGAGAGAGACTTAGACAGAAAACAGTGAAAAGATAGACAACATAATCCAAATAGCACACTCAACTGAGATATAAATTGTTGTATTTTTAGCACACACAGCCATGCTTCGGATTCTGGGAGTGGTAGTAAACTGTATGCAAAATCATACCCCACAACTGTACAGGTATGTCCAGAATACCCAGTTAATTGGTCCATATCCACTGCCTGTTACCCTGTCTCCCTGGCAAATCAGTGGGATGATCCCAAATGTTTAGGCAGCAAATAATGACATACAACTGATTGCCAGACATCTGTAAGAACAAACCTGTCACTCTAGCAACTTCCCAAAATGTTATGAGAGTAATAAGCCAAGTATGTCCCATCTCCACCCCCATGTTGTGAAGCTGTGACCAGAGTGTGTGCAGTAACACAGTGAGACATATGTGCATAATAATAATGTAGAATCTGGTAATATGTGTGGCAACATTCAGGTAGTGCTAACAAACATTCCCCCCACAGGTCTCTCAGATAAAAAAACTGTGCCTAGAAATAAAAGATTGAAATCCTGGACTGGTACTGTTTATTCTGGTATTGTATGGCATTGTTAGTGTTGCAGTTGCTCTCAATAATAAGGTATTACTCATCACTGTCATCCACACTGTGCTACATAATAAAACTATCTAGGAAACCCTGTATAAGAGTGTTGTAATTACAAGGTCAGATTGTAAAACCATGGGAGACTTATAGACATAAATCAGAGAAGAGATACACAGCAATATCTATATAGCATACTCAACTGAGATGTACACTGTTTTATTTCTAGCAGACACAGCCATGGTTCGAACCGTGGGAGTGGTAGTAAGCTGTATGCAGAATCATACCCCACAAGTGTACAGATTTGTGCAGAATGTCCAGTTAATTGGCCCATATCTGCTGGCTGTTACCCTGTCCCCCTGGCATATTAGCATGCTAATCTCTGACATGTAGCCAGCATTTAATGTCATATAACTGACTGTCAGGCCTGTACGTATTTGGAAAATGTCTACTAAAACAAACCTGTCATTGTACAATTCACCAAAGGTTTATGAGGGCAATATTCAAAATATGTCCCAGTTTCACCCGCATGTTGTCAAGACTTGCCCAAAGTGTGTGCAATAAGAGATGGACAGGTATGTGCATAACATCAACCTGGAATCTGGGAATATGTGTAGAAACAGTCAGGTAGTGTTAACAAACAATACCTCCACAGGTATACCAGATAAGAGATGTATACTGCAGGTAAAATTCAGTTCATATATATATATAGTTGTCTACATCCATACCACTGTACAAACTAAGGCCATAGGGTAGTGTAATAATACCTGTAAGGTACAGATCACAACACTGACTAGGAAAGTAATGAGAACTACAGGGATATACAAGTTGTTAATTAACATCTCCCTCCCCCACCATATCTGCAACAATAAACTAAATACACTACTCAGTTGGTATGCAATCTATTAAATCTACTGTTCTCCAAAAATACAAAAGCCAGCACAAAGGTGTATAAGGTGCAACTTTTAATAAAACGTTAACACATACAGACTGGTTTCGGCATACATAAAAGAGCCTTCCCCAGTGTAACTGAACAAGAAACCAAACACTCCTTATATACACACACCCATGTATAACAAAAATCATTCATTGGCTGTTCACAATTGCTCATTCAATCCAGGGAGAATCAACCCCCCCCTAATTTAATTATCCATATATTTTCTTTATTATTAAGTATATTGTACTAACCAATTGTGTTTGTTCTGTCCCCCTTGATGATATCAATAACCGTAAATCTAAAAGATGCTGCAGGATGAAAAACCACATGTTTATATAGTGCATTAGTAAGCCTTTTTGATTTAATGTCACTCATGTGCTGACTGATCCTGAACTTTACAGGCCTGGATGTCTGGCCCACATAAAAGGGTGAACATGTACAGGTGGCTAGGTATATGACCCAATCAGACGAACAGTTAGCAAAAAATTTAATGTCATAAACATGACTAGTGTTACGACTCATCAATCCCCTCATCAATGGCCAACTGGATGAAATCATCTATCTGATGTTTGAAGTTGCTGGTGGGGTCCAGTGGCATGGACATATAGTACATATGATTATCCAGTTGTCTCCGAGCTTCATTACAACCCCATTGGCTTCTTTATACATTGGATGTAGCTTCTTTATATACCAATATCCCCCATTGGGCTAGCCTTTTGGTGGTGGAACACTGGCTTGGAGTTGCCTAACTCTATCCCCCTGGCTTCAATACCTTGTTAGTGGTTATGACAGAACACTTCCTGACCAAAAATGTTTTTTATTACCAGGACAAAAGTTACTGGCAAAGTAAGGGTACGGCTATGGGGGCATCTTTTGCCCCCATATAGGCCGATTTGTTTATGACCTTTATAGAACAACAGCTTATATATGATCCCTTACATAATCTTTATTTGCCAGAAATGGACATCTGGAGACGTTACTTGGATAACTGTTGGCTAGTATGGAGAGGGGATTTGGAGTATTTACAGGAATTTGTGGAATACCTAAATGGGAATAAATGGGGTATTGAGTTTACCTGTACACAAGATCCAAATCATATCACTTTTATGGATGTTCTTATAACTAAAAACACTGATGAGTCTTTGGAGATGCAGGTGTTCTGCAAATTTCCTGAATACAACTCCCTCCTCCATGCCAGCAGCCATCATCCACCACATGTCATTTAGAATATACCAAAGTCTCAGTTCATGAGAATAAAATGCATTTGCTCTGATAGGGATCAACATAATCATCACAAGAGGGATATGGTTAGGAGATTTAAGGAACGTAGATATAAATCTGTAGTGATCACTATGGCATGTAGGGAAGTGAGTGGTATGGATAGACAGGAGCTGCTACGATATAAAGATAAATCTACTTCTGATTCAGCTCCTATCAGAATGATTACCACTTATGTTCGAAATGTTTTTTGTGAAGTTGTACAACAGAATTGGAACATCTTACAAGCAGATGAGAAGATCAGGACACTCATTGGGGACAAATGCCATTTTGGCTTTAGGAGGGGCAGGTCATTGGCATCCCACTTTAATCACTATAAGGTACCAGTCCGGATGGTTGCCCCCTCTACAATCCATTTTATTGGGGGATGTCCTGCAGGACTGTTATAGTTGCGGCCACTGTGCACACTGCAATAGGCTCATTCAGACAAAAACTTTCAGCAGTCGTAACACTAGTCATGTTTATGACATTACATCTGTTGCTAACTGTTCATATGATTGGTTCATATGCCTAGCCACCTGTACATGTTCACCCTTTTATGTGGGCCAGACATCCAGTCCTGTGAAGTTCAGGATCAGTCAGCACATGAGTGACAATAAATCAAAAAGGCTTACTAATGCACTATATAAACATGTGGTTGTTCATCCTGCAGCATCTTTTAGATTTACTGTTATTGATATAATCAAGAGGGACAGAACAAATAAAATTGGTTTGCACAATATACTTAATAATAAAGAAAAGAGACGGATAATTAAACTAGGGGGTTTGATTCCCCTTGGATTGAATGAGCAATTGTGAACAGCCAATGAATGATTTTTGTTATACATGGGTGTGTGTATATAAGGAGTGTTTTGTTTCTTGTTCAGTTACACTGAGGAAGGCTCTTTTATGTATGCCGAAACTGGTCTGTATGTGTTCAATTTTTATTAAAAGCTGCACCTTATACACCTTTGTGCTGGCTTTTGTATTTTTGGATTACTGTTTCTTTAAGCCGTGCACTGCTGTACTTGCAGGGGAACACACTATACTGTTAAATCTACTGTTGGGACATATGTCCTACTGTTTGATAAATATTTAAATTTGTTTCTATGCATGTGTCATGTTGATATACTCCCACACTGGTGGCATGCTGCCATCAATGTACCTGCATACTGTTGTCATGGCCACTGTGGTTTCATACATGCATGTGTTCTGTTTGCTATGCAACTGTTCCATATCTGGTGTTTTGGGTTAATGGAAATATCTATGCATGCTGTTATACCTAATCTTGGAATGTGTTGACTATTACTAACCCATATATGTTGTAAAACTGAAACACCATAGCACGTTTGGGAAGGCCGGTCCCAGTGGACTGAACTCTCCCACCTCCACTGGCCATGGCACTGGGCACCAGCACATCTGGGGCCCACCCTGGGACCTCATCATCTGCCGGTCCTGCACCAGTGTCAGATGGAACCACCTCAAGGGATGGGGCTCACCCCCCTGGGAGCGGGCGCAGACAGGACACTGTCACCCTTTGCCAGGTCCAGGGTCTGGTGAGTAGCGAGCTCCGCAGGGAGTTTGGAGATCTGCTATGCCAGCTTGAGAGCCACGTAGCGCAACTAGAGGTTCAGCCTGGTCCTCCTACTCAGCCCCCAGTACAGCCAACTTCGGGGTCATGAAGGTGCATTGGTGACTGCCCATGGGTGAGGACCTCAGTCCAACTGTTTCCACTAGGGGGATCATGGGCTTCCAACTTCCAAACACCCCTCCCCATCCAAGGTGTTTACCCCCCACATGTGTCATATACTACTCCTGTATGCTGTCTTGTCTGTCTTGTCTGTTATCCTACCCAACCTACCTCCCCAAATATACCTACTATCCCTCCCCAACATCCCACTCTCACCTTAAAAAAAAAAAGGGCAATCTGTTCCCAAAAAAAAATATCTCCTCATACATAGCTGTCCATTTCACACGTGTCCACTGGACACATGTAATCTGGTCTAATTGACTTCACAACATATTATTGTTGTCCTCACTCCTCTCTCAGGGGTATGAGTGTCCAAATCAACCTCCAAATCAGTGTATATGAACAGCTGTTGCTGTAGAAAAAATGGGCAGCTATGGACCTTCCCTACACCCGTCTTCCACATACCTAGCTATTTTCCCTACTGTCTTTCCCTCTTTGTGCCCCCCTTTTTCACCAATTTCTTATCAACCCTTTTTCATTTCTTTTAAAGAAATTAGTGCAGGGGCAAGCAGGGTGCCTTCTGTGCAGAGTCTGCATGTCCTCCCTGTGGTCGCATGGGTTTCCGCCGGGTGCTCCGGTTTCCTCCCACATCCCAAAGACATGCTGTAGGTGTATTGGACACTCTAAATTGGCCCTAGGTGTGAGTGAGTGTGTGTGTGTGTCTGTGTGTGTGTCTGTGTCTGTGTGTGTGTGTGTGTGTGTGTGTGTGTGTGTGTGTGTGTGTGTGTGTGTGTGTGTGTGTGTGTGTGTGTGTGTGTGTGTGTGTGTGTGTGTGTGTGTGTGTGTGTGTGTGTGTGTGTGTGTGTGTGTGTGTGTGTGCCTTCCATGGAAGGTTGGGCACCGGGCTGGCAACTCAACACCGTAAAACTCCACTGCCAATCATGAGCAGGCAGGTGATCCACTGTGGCAACCCCTAACCGGGAAAAACCTGAAAAAAGAAGTGTGGGGGCAAGCGGGAGTAAGCACATTTAAGCAAGTTTAAGCTTGTTTGCATGGGGGTAAGCAATGCCTACACATGATAAGCAACTGAGAAGCTAAATCAGTATATGAAACTGTAACCAGAAGTTAGCATTCCTTACCTCCGTGCAAACCTGCTTACAACTGCTTAAAAGTGCCTTAATCACTCTGTATCCATTGACCCTTGTTCTGCCCAGCAATCGAACCCAGGACCCTGCACACCATAGCCAAAGTGATTTACCACTAAGCCATGTCAGGTATATATAACCTTGATGTTTTCACAAACATATCATCCAGTTTAGCCAGTATACTTTTACTGCTGTGCATTTGTATAACATGTGTCTAGGATATTGTTGCCCCTGGTGGGGGTGTGGATAAGTTGATCCAGGGCATTGGAATTTATGAATTCCAGAAAGCGTTGAACAAAGGAGTTGGTACATGAGTAGTTTTCCCAGTTAATGGTGGGATAGTTGAAATTGCCCATTATTGGGTGTTTGGTTGCACCCTAATATTTTCCAGTATATCAAAAAAAGAGGAGTGGGAATCCTGGGGCATGGTGGGGGATCTGTAGCAAGCTACAATTTGAATTGCAGTTTTGCCCAGAGTTAGTTGCACTTGGATAACCTCGGATGCATTATGCTAAGCAACTAGCCTGGAGGTGTGGATATCCTTAATGAATATGGACACACCTCCGACTTTGTTGTTCCGGTCCAGGTTAGGTGGCTGAAAAGTGTGGTATGAGTTATAGCCTGGTAATGCAGGGGTGCTCTCTGGAGCCTTGAACCAGGTCTCAGTCACTGCACAGATATTGATGATCTCCATTTTAAGGAGTGCCTTGAGGGAGTGCATTTTGAGATTTAGACTTCTAGCATTGAGTAGCATTACCCTCAATTTTTGCTTGCCTGTTCCTGTTATGGTGGTGAATTTGTCATTTAAACCTTGCCTAAAAAAGGCACTATAGGGGCAGAAAGAGACTTAGCCAGAATCTGGAATCCCAGGGGTGGCAGGTGCAGGCCATCTCTGGCAAAACATCATGGTCTGTCGACCATGTCATCCCAGGCAGACAGATACTGGATCCCCTTAGAATGACACCAGAAGCTTAGCCAATTGTTGAAGTCAATCATTTTATCCTTGTAATGTGGTACCATTCTGGGTGATGACAGGATGCTACTCAGGGCTAGGGTCATACCTGTCTGGGATACAAAATCAGAGAGCTCTTCTATGTCTCTTCATGTAGTCCAGTGAGGTACATCTCGGGTCATTCACAACAACATGTACAATGACAGAGTCATATTTGAACTTGTTGTGGAGTGACCTGAGTGCGTGGGTTATGTGGCAGATCCTGGCACCCAACAAGCAGCTGACATTAACCTTCTCCTTGTTTAGTCTGGTGAATGGAACATCAGTGTGCCTGACTATAGAGTCACCTATGACTAGTTTGTTGGGTACGTTGTTTTGCCTTATAGGCTGTGATTGAGTGGCACATTGAGTCTGTGGGCTATGTATCATTTGTGTTGTGTTGAGGGGTGGAGGTTGCTTGCATTTCTGCTTTGGAGGTCTCTGTTGCTTGAGCAGATTATTATTGAGTGCCTCCATGAATGTTTTTGTGTTTCTATGTGTGGATTTTGGTAGTGTAGGTTTAGTGTGACTATGTGATGAGTGTGGTGTGATGCAAGTGTTTACCTTCTCCTCTTGACTGTTAAGTTCAGTCTTAGTTGGAGAGGGCTTTACCTCCAGTTTGGCTAGATAAGTGCATCTCTCACTGGTTGTAGTGTTGGGTGGGAGGAGAAGATGGTTGTCTGTGTACATGAGGCAATTGCTACATTGCCCCAAGATGCCCAGATTCATCAGCTAGATAGGAGAGAACACTGGGAGTTGACCCTTGGACATGCCTGAATAAAAAACTATTTTCCTCTAGACAAGTGAGGAAAGTGAGTACAAGAGCTGTTTTTCTCTAAGCAAGTGAGGAATGTAAGTACAAAAACTGTTTTCCTCTGGGTAATGAGGAAGGTTGAGTGCTGTAGTAATTTGCAGCTTATTTAGTGCTTACAACAAGTTCTGAACAAGTGCTGAGCACGAATAAGCAAATTCAAGTGCTAAAACTAAGAATCTGTATCTGACCTAGACTAGTTACAGGAAAGAAACAAGTGGAAATGCAAGCTTTTAAATCAGAAAATTGAAAGAGATGGAAAATTTGCCCAAACGCCTAATAACTACAATTTCTGGGCCAGAGCCACTCCTTATGTGGTAGATAGGTTACCTAGTGCTTACCACTCCCACTGATAAGCTAGCAGGCTTCCCTCCAAAATAGAAAGGCTTGGGGGTCTCAGGAGCTTACAAACAGTCCTGGATACAGCAAAGATGTATCTGGACTAGACTAGTTACAGGAAAGGGGGAAATAAGTACAAATGTGGGGTTTTAAATCAGAAAGTTGAGAGAGATGTAAAAACTGCCCAAACGGCCAGTAACTACAATTTCTGGGCCAGAAACATTCCTTATGTGGTAGATAGGTTACATAATGCTTACTACTCCAACTAAGCTAGAAGGCTTTCCTCCAACATAGAAAGGCTTGGGGGGCTCAGGAGCTTACAAACAGTCCTGGATACAGCAAATCTATATCTGGACTAGACTAGTTACAGGAAGGGGGGAACAAGTGCAAATGTGGGCTTTTAAATCAGGGAGTTGAGAGAGAGATGGAAAAACTGCTCAAATGGCCAATAACTACAATTTCTAGGCCAGAAACCACTCCTTATGTGGTAGATAGGTTATCTAGTCCTTACCACTCCCACTGATAGGCTAGCAGGCTTCCCTCCAACACAGACAGGCTTGGGGGGCTCAGAACCTTACAAACAGTTCTGGATATAGCAAATCTGTATCTGGACTAGACTAGTTACAGGAAAGGCAGGAAACAAGTGTACTTTTTTTTAAACAACTTTTTTAAAAAAAGCTCAAAAGAACCAGTGAGTGCCTACTCCAAGCTGTAAACCATCCAACCTCCACCAGCCAATCAACACAATCTTGCCAAGAAGGTAAAGAAAGGCCTCTACTAATTCAAGATGGCTTGGTCATGTGCTCAGAATAACCACTCAAAAACAAACAGGCCCAGAGACAGCAAATCTGAACTGGGGCAATACTAAAGCTACTAGCCTACACTCTTTTAGACAGTAAACACTACAGAAATGCTTATCACAACAGAAAAACAGCAGTGAGCCAAAAAATGGAAGTTTTAAACAGATAAAGGAGCAAGGAGAATCTACAGAATGATTTTAACTGCAAACAAATCAGTAATATGATACACTCCATGGCAGGAAATCAGTGCAAACAAATAGGTGCTTAACAAGTGGGGAAAATTTCCGCTTAATACCTTTCACACAGTGAAACCAGCTAAAAAGCTTTGCAAACAGTGTGACAGTAAAAACCTATCTATCAAGCCCTGTAAGGCAGACAATTTTAGTTTAACCATGCAGATTAGTTAATAGCAATAAAATACAGTAAAAAGTGTGCAGTAGGCAATAGAAATTGCTATATATAAATTGCTAGAAGCAATAACTAGTAAAAATAAGCAAAAAAAAAAACAGGACTCTTATTGTTATATATCTCAGATCAGAGTTGTAGTCAATGCCCCTCATCCACTTGGTTCAGTGTGTATAGACAGAAATCCTCTCAAAGTTAGGGCTTAAATACCAGAAGATACAACCTTAAACAACTTTTTTAAAAAAAAAAGCTCAAAAGAACCAATTAGTGCCTACTCCAAGCCCTAGTCCATCCAACCTCCAACAGCCAACCATATATATATATATATATATATATATATATATATATATATATATGTGTGTGTGTGTGTGTGTGTGTGTGTGTGTGTGTATGTCTACATATGTACAAACACACACCACAAACGCACACCACACACACACACACACACACACACATATATACATATATATATATATATATATATATATATATATATATATATATATATATATATATATATATATATATATATATATATATATATATATATATATACACATATATACAGCAGTAAGTGTGCGTAACATGGACGGTTATGTCACGCGTGAACCCTATGTTGGGACCACATTGCACTTGTTTGTGAAGGTGGGATTTGGAATTTGGGGAAGGATAGCAGGTATATTTGTGGACGTGGGTTGAGTTGGAAGATAGAGAAGACAGCCGACAAGGTTGGTATATGACACATGTGGTGGGTAAACACCCTGGATGGGGAGTGTTGCCTGCGATGTGGAAGCCCCATGCACCCCCATATGGAAACAATGGGAACAAGGCCCCCACCATTGCCAGTCACAACATCAGCTTTATGGCCCTGAAGGTGCCTGGGCTGGAGGCTGAGCAGGAGGAGCATGTAGACTCTGTGAGTGTGTACTGAGGGTCTCAAGGTGCTGTAGCACATCCCCCAAGTCTCTGTGGAGTTCCCTATGCACCAGACCCTGGACATGACCTCGGGTGACAGGATCATTTCTGTGTGTGCTCCCAGGGGGGGCACCATCCCCTGAGGTGGTTCCACCTGAAGGTAGTGCAGGACCAGTAGATGAGGAGGCCCCAGGGTGGGTCCCACATGTGATGTGTCCTGGTAACATGGCCAGATGAGGTGGGAGAGGTGGTTCTGCTGGCAACTGTTCCCTAAACATGCTACTGTGTCACTGTTATAGAACATATGTGGGTAGTAATAGTCCACACATTCCTGGATCATGTCCAGCAGCATGCATACATATCCCCAATAACACAAAACAACAGATGTGCAGCAATCACATAACAAACAGACCACGTGCATATATGGAACCATAGGCATGCAGGTGACATTGTCTGTAACAGGCCAGCAATGATAGTGTCCCCATGGGAAACATGGCTACAAACACATAGCACAAAGTGCGGTACATTATGATATATGTCCCAATGGTAGGTATTCTATAGCCATACCTATTGAGTCATGTGATCAGATTGTTGTTGCAGATATAGTGGGGGGGGGGAGACAGAGATGTGTATTAAGAACTATGATAGCCTTGCTGTATGAGTTGTTCAGACCCGTTTCCATCTTTATGTCTTTCAGGCAAGATGTCCCATGAGAAACTTCCTGTTTATACATTGGACAAGAATGAGGTCATCATCCCACACCTGGTGCAGCACTACCAGGTGTTATTTGGCAGAACAGCCCATGAGCAGCAGGAGTGGACCGCCCTGTGGAATGATCTTGTTCACAGGGTAAATTATGTCGGCCTGCATAACCGCAGTTATGAGCAGGTTCAGTATCATTACACTGACCTACTTCGCAATGCCCGCATGTGTGCTGCTGCAGTCAGGGGGGACCACCTCACAACAGGGGGGGGTCATGCCATCCATCTCCCCCTGACACATGTTGAGGAGATCCTTGCCAGCCTCTGGCACCTGCCCACTTGCACACACAACACCTGGTGGAGACCATAGTGGAGGTGGGTGCACCCACACAATGGCAGCGGAGTATGCAGGTAAGGCCACAGGGCACATCAGTAGACCACTGTTGTGTATCCATCTGCATCTGTACAGTTAGATCATACATATGTCAGATGACATATATATAGTGTGTTGCTGCATAGTAGTAATAAACAGATGTGCATAAGCTGTAGTATTGTGGGATTGTACTGTTGATGTACTGTAATGCTGCACCCACCCTGTACCAATGCCACAGCTGCGACTACTGACATCATATCTCTCACACACGTATGTAGGTCCCTTTGGTATACCTCCAAGGCAGCAGCCTGTAGCCAGTGAGTATGATTTTTCTTCAGGTTTGCCAGTACACTGGTCATGTTATGGCTATGGTATATTCCATGCACACATTTAACACACCTACAAATAATGCATGCCATACATGTTCAGGTATTGGTGCTGTTAACTGCACTGCATGACATTGGTCACCATGATGGTGTATCTGATGGGTATGTCAGACTCCTGCAATATAACTAACATCCTGTCATTGCATAATGTGTGCGCCGAGATGAACATAATGATGGGACAAATGGCCTACAGTAGGGATAGTGTATATACCAGTATTACAATGGCAACTGTTACAGATCTACACTACGGCATATCATAATACTGCGGTCCACAACCCTCACAACCTGGAATGTGGTCCTAACATGAGCAATGAGTGTGTACATACCTTCACAAACACTGGAAGCATATGTGTGCACACACTCCAGATAAAATATAGTGGAAGCAGTTGTTGAGGTACTGACTGCATGCATCTGCCTTGGAAATGCACCTTCCAGCAAGTACACGTCCCCAATGTCACACCAAGAATTGGTCTAGTGTGCAAGATGTTTGGCCATCAAATGTGCACACTTACCTGCAACAGAGGCAGTCGTGACTTGCACACATCTTACATGCCATGGTGTGGGCCCCATACCCAACAGCTAGTACCCATGAGCTGGACATGTAGCCATACCTCACCATTGCATATACCATGGCAAACAGTGCAGACAGTCATGTATGTGGTGAGGATGTATGGGACAGGAATGATGTAGGAAATAAACAGATGGCCATCCAAGACAGATGATGTCACATGTAGCAAACTGGTCATGCAGGCTGCCTAGTAACATGCCACAACACTGAGGGGGTTGCAGGAATGTCTGGCAAGTACTGGTTGTACAGTACCCATGTCAGCAATTGCCTGGACTCTGCAAACGTGAGGCCCATAGGTTATGGTAATCAGATGTGACAATTGTACCACAGGAAACATCAGCCAGGCCTCTCTACAGGTAGCATATGCATAACAGAAGGGGTCCCTAAAAGGCAGGTGTTGCAATGTGTACTGGTGTACCAAGACCACGTTGTAAACCTACAGACAGTATCATGTACGATACATGTGCTGCACAACCAGCACCTCACCCCACCTCATGCCCACCATCCCCATCTGTACCGTGCTGGTGCCAGTGTACACCTGTATGTTTGCCATTCATTAGCTGGGACTAGGCTGTTACACGTGGTGGTCAGTGTTTAGGACACCGTAAACTGACACACATGTGTAGGCCATAGTTGACAAGCATCTGCAAAAAGGCTGAAGGTGGGTAGGGGGTGTCATCATGACACAACAGTGCACTGCAGCAGGGAACCAAAGGATGCTACAAATAGCTGTATCTGCACAGAGTCAGGGTCAGGAACCATGGCAGACATAACCCTGACTCTACAGCAATAATAACAGCAGTGTGTGAACTCCAAGGGATGTGCACATGAGTTGACCTTACAATCATGCAGAGCTGGGGGACATGTGTAGGGCAGACTGACCATATACTGGCAAATGCAGATGGCCCATTCTAGCGTACCCCTGTCAGGAACAGTGTCTGCTGTAGTACACATAACAGTAGGTGCAAGAAACAATCATGATAAGTGCATGCACACATATGCACCCACGAAGTGTATGCATCTCAGTCAGCATCAGCACAACTAACACATTTGTTTAACACTGCATTTGATTGTACAGGGCATAGGTCACATATCAGGCTCATGTAATGTTAACATACACAGTAATGTGGTCCCATGGCATATCAAGGAAGAGGGTGTCATATCAATAAGGGTGTGTACAATCCCCATAGCCACGGTAAGGGTTGACAGTTGTCATTGTAATTGTAACGTATTGCTCATACATGCACTGCTGATGATGACATCTGTAAATCAGACAGAAGGATTTCACAAATGACATCTGTCCACATATCATCCCAGGTATGTGTTGGACAAATACATAGGGGCTGTGAGCAGCACAGTAAACATAACTGGAACAGTAATACACATTAAGCAATGGTGTGTACACCTGTGAGATAAAGTGCACAGTACATGGCAGGGTGCTGAACAGGTGCACAGCAATACTGTGTACATGGGTCCAGTGTTTTCCAGGGGAAGAGGCATCACCTACTAACACAGCCCATGCACCACGCACATGTATACTGTTGCTAGCATGGATTGACTATAGCTGCACTGCATGCTGTTGAATACCATATGTTATGCATGTTGACAGATGGGTAATGGGAGGTCTGTGTGTAATATCTTCCTGCAACCTCACATGAAAGTGTATGTGGGGGGATGGGGGGTTATTTTGTCTGTAAGTGCAATCTGGTGGAGTGGAGGGGGTTGATGCATGTAGGATGTGTGTATGTATGTGTGTGTCCATGTATGCACATGTGTGAATGTGGGATTGTTCGTACGTCTTGACTTCCCTTTGGAATTGTGCAGTACATGGACATGGACTGACACAGGAGACACCAGGAATACTTGTCTGATATGTAATCTCAGGACAGCTGATAGGATAATAAGGTCTGTAGCATGGAACATGCACTGGGAGGGAAAGTAGACACCAGGTATACTGTTAAAACTGCAATCAGCAGACAGGTGAAAGAATACCCACGTATGCAGCACTATAGATGCATTGGGGAATTACTAGACAACACGAGTGAGTGTAACCAAATATTACTGTTGGCCACATAATAAGTTACTAGAGCAACAGATCTTGCATCTACCGAGCAATAGTTATGCATGACACTCCAGTGTGTGACATTATTGAGTGACTGTAGTAGCCCCTAACATATGGGGGCCATGCTCACGATGTCTGGACAAACCCAGGGTGAACACTGGATGACAGCGGTGAGTCGTTGTAAAACTGACTCAAATCAATTCAAAGAGGTAATGGAGTAACAGGTCATGTTTTGTGGTTACTTGTCTATGCAATTAGAAAAATGATACGTTAGTGATTGGTATTAATGAGTGTAGGTTTCCAAATGTGATGCAGGATGGGGAACTTTAGAGAATAAACCTGGGACAGTCTGTAAACTCAGGGACAGGTAGGTATTATGGTGGAAAGTCAGGGTGTGTGTGTGTGTGTGTGTGTGTGCGTGTGTGCGTGTGTGTGTGTGTGTGTGTGTGTGTGTGTGTGTGTGTGTGTGTGTGTGTGTGTGCACTGTTAAACAATGACGTACAGGTCTTAAAGTGCGTTTCTTGTTTTCCCCTCACAGGTGGCGAGGTGGGTCAGGGTCCCTCCTGCATGCAATCTGATGCGGGTGTCCATGCAGACACTGAAAATGATGATAGGTGTGTTGAGGCACAGGCAGGGTTGTCAGAGGCTGAAACTGCACCATCATTTGGCATCACCCTGTTATACAGCCCATCACTGCACACAGTCACAGTGCCTATAGATACCCCATAACCACTGGCCATAGCAGAGGGACAGTTGGTTGGTGGCAGTGCACAGGACAGTGTTGTATCTATCTGTCTGGACACAGCAGCCATAGCTGGATGTCCAGCATGGTACCACATAGGCAGATGTGCAGGGGTGCTTGTGGGAGGGCTGCTAGTCATCGTGTGCCTGGCAGATGTGCCACATCTGGTACCACCAGATGCATGTTTCAGGCTGTCATGGAGGCGCAGGCACATATGGAGCGATACACGAGACAGGGTCTAAGGCTGGAGAGCGCTGCTTTTTCAGCTGTAAGTGACAACATCTGTGATCTTGCAGGTGCCATCCGTTATTATACAGAGGTCATGGATAGATGGTGGGGTGAGATGGTGGGCCTCCTCGACCGTGGATTGTCCATGCTAGAGCATGTGGTGGGACTGGTGTGATGGCCATGTGGACATAGGCCAGCAACACCATCATGTGGCAGTCAATGTGGATGTGCAAGGACACCAAGATGCTCCCATAGTGGCAGTGCCAGCCCCAGCACTGCATGGGGGCTGTCCACACCACACCACAGCAGGCCATGTGCATGTGGCCCTGGCCAGTCCCAGGAGGGACCTGGTTACAGTGGACATATGTCATCATCAGGGGAGTGTAACATATTAAGGCTTGTACCTAGACGTGCCCATAGAACCCCTGGCAGGCACAGTTCTCGTGTTCATGGGGGAGGCAGTGAACTGCACACCCTGCAAGGTATAGTCTGCAGCTGTCCAACAAATGCCTGTATAGGGCAGCCACATGGCAGAACTGTGTTCATGCACACCTACACACAATACTAACACACCTAGGGCAACCCCATACCTACACACACCACATCACCACAGCCCACAAAGCCCTCACTCACACACATGGTGTCAACTGTATGGCCCACCCTAGGTCTCTGGCAAACCAACAACACACCCTGTGCATATGATGATACCTGTGCCACATCCCTGTCATCCATAACATGGATGCAGGGACAGGTTAATATGTTTCCAGTGAACATGGTGACTGTACTACAGTGTAGTAATGTACTGCTGTGAACACGTTGTCAGCAGTAATGTTTAATGCTTATATGTCAGGTAGTGTAGCTGTCCAGCCATGATGCATTATAGCTGTTAGTAACACTGAGTGACTGTGATCTCCATAATGTTATCCATTTGTGTTGTAAGTGTCCATGTGTCAGCAGGAGAATGGTCTGCTGTCATATCTCACAAGGGGTATGGCACTGTGGTGACACCATGGCTGTGCCATATCCTGGGTACAGTTGAACACATGTCACAGGTCTGTATAACAGTTACTGCCTGTGCTATATGACAGATGACCCTCTGGGACATGTATATTCAGCAACCTGAAGTAGATCCCTCCACATACATGAGCACTCTTATTTGTCAACACTGAAACTAGACCCCTACCTAGGTATGTAGTGCTACGGTGTGTGTGGCTTTAATTGCACACACCACACAGCATTTAGGATGATGTGTGTTCCAGGTTACATGTTACATGCAGAACATCCCCAGGCATGTACAGTATGGCAATGGGGATGTAATGGTTGTATATGGACAATACATAGTGTGACATACCATCATATACACATTAACAAACCCATAACAGTCAAACACACATCCAAGAGACCTGGGCCTATCAGTGCTAACTATCTTGTCAGTGTGTCCAGTGTGTTAAAGGTAGGCTGCACACAGCACATGCATAACTGGGCTGGATAGTGTTAACAGTTACCTGTATGGTTGATGGCGACAGTGGTCACCATACAGTGATACATGGGACCTGTACCAGGGGTACCATGATGTAATGACAGTATACCCACCACCCACACCCCACTGTGGATACTGTATGCACTGGAACCCATGATGACACTCTGACATACCCACCATCACACATTGACCAGGACTGCAATACAACCCCTTGTCCATCCCAGGAGTGCTACTATAGAGATATGCATCTAATGCACATGTCACAAGCATAGTAGGACGATGCATTTTCATGCCTCTCCTATGAGCAGAAAAATCACTTTCCCTAATACTGTGTGGCAATGTGTATTGTAATAGGAGTATGGGGCCTCGGAATGTTGTACCCTACATATATACACACATGCACACATACACACACTTGCCAGAACTCTGTGGGTAGCCCATGCCTACCAACCCATTTGTACAACAGTGTTGTGCTGCTACTGCAATGCCCAGGTAACCCTTGGGGAGAGGAGGGTAACAAGGTACAGTTAATGTCCAGCACAGCAGCTACCACATCTAACTATGGCAATGGGTGGTGCAGTGGGTGTGAAGAGCCTCAGGGTATTCCCAACTACAGGTGCACTAACAGAAAGACACTGATATAGTCAGTAATGCACACGTACACATTTGTCAGTACTGGGGTGCATTGGTGCAGGTGTTCATAGGTGTGTATCTGGCTGTTGTCCATGGGGAGATGGGAAGTGTAGGGGATGTGTGTACAGTGGTATGATGCCACCTGTCATGTGCCAGCAGAACATCTATCTACAGACACCACTGAGGTGACCCTCAGGGTGAGAGTGACATGCATCAGCCAATCCTCTGGGTGCCTCCTGCAAATGGCCGGTGAGGTGCTCCATTTGACATGTATGCAACATGTATTACATGACATGGTTAGTGTCTGTCTTGGAGACCTGTACCCAAGCATGTTCTGTTGACCGTGGTAGTATAGTGGAGGTATCCAGGGCATGTGGGGCATACATGGTGTTGTGTCCTATCTGTGCCAGTTATAAAACAGCTGGGCAGACATGTCAGTGTCAGTCAAGCACAGATTGCCTGTATGTATCCAAGATGGATACCTGACATCTGCACATCTGTACAGGGACTGACAGACATCAGCTCACCAACTAGCTATGCAGTAGGATGAATGTGTTGACAGATGTCTGACACCAATAGGTATGCCATTACTACATGATGGCAGACCTCACTGACATGTGCTATACGACGGTGGTCTACAGTTATTTTCCACATGTCAGATCATTATCCAGTAGGAAATATATAATGTGACACAGCTCACACACCAGAAACACGACAGTGAGGACTCAGAGTCCATCTATGCATGCAGGGGTGTTTGTTGCCAGTACTACAATTAGCAATCTACTCTTGCTTGGGAAAGTACTGTCAACAGTATTAACGTCATTCATAATACACTAAATGCCAGTGTGACTCCACATAACCTGGGATACTACCCTTGTATGTAACACATTCACATGGATAAGAGTGTTGTACAGGTCATATATATTCAAGTGTGCCAGACAGGAGAAGCACACCCCTTGCTACTGTACTGACAGCACACTGATGCATGTTATGTACATGACATTACATACACTTATTACAGATGTCATTACCCTGCTATGTTATCAGACTGGGATGTGAGCACTGGTTACCAGGGCTGAGCCATGCATTGCTGCAATATAATAGCTAAGCACATCTGCACACTGGTAGGCAAAGCTGACATGGTGTAAGCGCCCGTACATTTAACTGTACCTTAGCACCGCTTAGCATTGTGCACACCTACGCAAATGCGCTTAAAGCTGCTCAAACCTGCCTTAACCACTCTGTATCCAACAGCCCTTGCTCTGCCCAGCAACAAAATAAACAGCCCTTGCAGGTCTTGAATGCAGTACACTGTACACTATAGTCACAACAGTTAATCACTACACCATGACAGCTGTGAAGCTAGTTGTTTTTCCAATATATCTGTCAGTAGACATATTGAATAATATTGAACAATTGCTGTGATGTCTACAGTTGTATAGTACTTATTAGTGATATCACTGTTGCATTGCATATGTTGCTATATCTAAATATACACATATCAGATATATTCGGTGTGATACATCTGGGAAGGTATACACAACAGTAATGTTTACACATGACAAGGATATGGATGTATACATATACATATGTAGATATATGTCTACATGTGCATACACATATATATTCATATATATGTATTTATACACATCTGTATAGTGCATCATATATATGACCATATATAGATCTCTCTGTATATATATATATATATATATATATATATATATATATATATATATATATATTTGTGTTGATATATATGTAGATATCTATAACTATATGTGCATATATATCTATATATCTGTATATGTGTAGACATATATAGATGTGTATATGTATATATATGTATATGCATATATATGTACATATATATATATATATATATATATATATATATATATATATATATATATATCATTATATGTATATGTCTATATATCTATATAGATATATGTATATATGTATATACATATATGTTTACCATATATCCAGAACATGGAGTGGAGTCATACCTCAGCAACAATAGTGTCATCCTCTTAGTGCGAGGGGATGTCATATATGTATAGCAGGTATATATGTAGACTGTTGTTACTGTAACAGGGGTTGTCTTAACTAACATGTTGTGTGTGGGAGGTCACATCTGCTATTGATATGTACACCATCAGTTACTGACAGACATCCTAATGACATAATAGTACAGTACCACTGATAGCACAGTAATGATCCTGTGGACTACAGCAGAGCTATGACAAATATATGTGGACAGTCTGGCACACTCTGGTCAGTCCAGAGGTATACACAGATCCCCTTAGTGTGAGACATGTGGACCAAGCCTGACAGTGTGGATGTTAACAGCCATGTACATGGGTATATCATGTAAATACTGGATTACATATGCCGACACATATGCATTCACACACTCCTGTCTGTCCTGACACATAATAACTGGTGGTGCAGATGTCACATGGCCACATACTACTCAGTAGTTAGTGACATACTTTTGTACAGCATCCCACTGCTTTGTCAGAAATACTCAACAGTTATGGTGGCCCGGCAGCAGTACATCTTGCAAATATCTGGACATAGCATCACTCTGGGTAATTACACTAAGCTGTTAGGCATGTAACAAAGCACTTTGCAAACTACAGGCAGACTGCCACAACACCGGCATACATTTCATATGGGAGAGTACACATGTACCTGAAAATATAGCAGGCTCTACAGGCATGTCACAGCACAGAATAACAGACATCTGTATGAAAGTGCATGCCCACAACCAATGTGAACACAGCCACAGCCACATATGGTACTCAAGCTTAATATTGCACTATAAGTACTGTCTGATCAACACCATCCTCATATGTGCCACTCACACACTAACCCTACATATACTGGGTCACGACACAGTGTCATCCAATGCCTGTCTGTGGTATGGGACATGTGTTTGTTTGGCCCTACAAATGTGTGAGCCGATAGGGTACCATACACTGGAGCAGCATGTAACATCAGATAGAACAGGACCAAGAACAATGACATCTACCACAATCTATACACAGGCCAATGTACGTATTCGCAATACACATACTGTCGACAGTCACCATAAGTACACAGACCACACTACTGTACACAAAACAACAGAATGCCCAGGTTATGCCCTCAGAAATAACCCCTACTATACATAACATGTCTAGCCGTCTGATATCAGACTGGCTTGTTATCAGGTATGATGTCAATAAATAATGGTGCACAGAACATATGCACCTCTTACTGCATGACATATGTACAAAGGTTGACAGACTTGTGGCTGAAGCCACATACACTTGGCCAATATTGGCACGTTGCTGTGATACCCTCATACGTTTACTGTTGTAACAGGGTTTGTTGTGACATATGTCCTATGAGGGATATGAAGTCAGTAACTCTCCTGGCTGTCACCATGTACTGACTGCAGTCCTTAGACTATGCTTCTGCAGTTCTAAGATAGGTGATCT
Source organism: Protopterus annectens (assembly GCF_019279795.1). Lineage (NCBI taxonomy): Eukaryota > Metazoa > Chordata > Ceratodontiformes > Protopteridae > Protopterus > Protopterus annectens. The sequence goes on along the minus strand of NC_056731.1, from coordinate 236,699,726 downwards.
GTGAGTAACACAAGAAACATAAGACTCCAAACTTTGGCCAGTCTCCAGATAACCCCACATAGGGGAGTTTCCTCAAACACATAACACTGTCATGACAGGTATTAAATCATGTAGACCAGCCATATCCACACAAACCCTGTTAAACCAACATTACTCCAAATGCAGAAGAGCAACATTTCTGTAGTCATGCCTGGCACATCCCCCTCCTGTTTGTTGGCCTGCCTCCACAGTGTATATTGTTAGAGGTATATCCCACTACCATCTTTGATGCTGCTTGCCAAACACTGACATGAAGTCCTGCTCACATTGAATGAAAAGGGCCAACATCCACATGATGTTCCTAGTTATAGGAGTGTGTTTCCATGCAATTGGCTATGGGAATTGTGCCACAGCTGTTCCACATGCAATCAGCTAGTGGAAGACTGCAATTCATGCAGATGCCATCAGCTGATCATGAGCATCACTTAGAAAACATAAGCTGCTGCCTAAGAAAAGCAGATGTACTTCTCTACATCCACCAGAGTGGGAGTGAGAAAGACAGACAGAGACAAAGTAAGACAGGGTGGGGGTGGGAGAGTAAAACCTAAGCATGTTTGTGTCACACATTTACCAATACAGGGTTTCAAACCCCTGGCTGCCTATGTATTGCTATCACATGTCTATGCAGTTATTGCATGCACCACAGAGCTTACATGCTGGGGAACTGTCCAAAGGTATATTCAATGGTGAGTGGCATCTGCAACAGTGATAAAGGACGGATAAGGTAGGTGTAGTACACATGCCTGTCCACATGAACAGGTGTCAAGGTCGACACAGCCACACTCTGTCAGGGACTCATATACATTATCACAGTTGGCAGGGTCAGGAGTAGAATTCCTAACTAGCTAGTTTACCACAATACAGTAATAAGCAGGTATCACATGCACCACAGGGGTTATCAGGATAATAATGGGCAAAGGGTATGTCAAGATGTCTGACATCTGAAGGCATGCTTCAGTAGGCCAATGGGAGGTGTAGTGAGTGTGAGTGGCATCCAAATCATTATACTCCACACACACACACAGACACAGGTTGCCATTACTGACATGCATGGGTACATTGCTTCACAGGTGTGTAGTGGTTGACTGTGCCAGAAGGCTGTACAAGGCTAGGTAAAGGGTATACCTTGCCATCAGGCCACATGACAATGGTCTTCAGTGTGCTCAGGGGTGTAGTGCCTGGATTGGCCCACCCAGGTGGGTATTGTATTCACCATCCAGTCATCTGGGTTGCTATGGTGGGTGGCCAGTGCTGTGCAATGCTTGCCATGTATGTGTCCTATAGTCCATGACATGGATGATGTCTGGGATGTGCACACATCCCACATGCATGTTCTGCCACATGTGGAAGTGTACCTGGGGTGTCTGGGGCATGTTGTGTAGACAGATTGTTATCATCAGATGTGCCATTCCTGGTCTTATGTGGTGAGAACTGGCAATGGACACCAGGTTGACCCTGCACCTACATTGACAGCATGATACAGGTATTCCCTGGTGTTAGTGGCATCTGTCCATACAGGGCATGTGTATAAGGCATGGTATGTCCTTTGTGGGTTACATTTGCTGGCTCTACAGTTGTTGCAGGCGTCCAGTGGGGAATATAGTGAAGGAGCACTGTATGCAATGATTTGCCTATTGTAGGAATGGGACAGGGTGCCATGCCCTCTGTAGTCCAGTAGAATCACACTATGGTTACTATCTGTGGGCAATATGCACGGAACTACCAACATAGTGATTGTTGCCTAGTTGAGTGCGTTTTAGTATGAGATATGGGTGGAGAGTGTTCTCTGGATAATACAAGTGTTGCCTATATTGTTCACCAAGCCATGATGTCACATGTAGGGGTATGGATTGTCTACCCCAGCCTCTCTGCTGTTTGACATCTGTTATCCTTGTAATGTGGACATTGTGACATATAATAGGCCCACCATATAAGAAATTTGCAAAACGCACTGCACAATGAGTCCAGTTATTACACACTCACAGCTACCTCCACACAGGATACAACTGGCAAACACACACCAAGTCTCACAGTTGCCATGTCTGGGATTAGAACGCCAACCTAACTAGGTACATTACACTACAACTTTACACAGTTATAGCATGCACCATGGAGATTATTGGGCTATTCATTCCCCAAAGTATATTTCCAAGTGAATCACATCAGCAGGCTTGCCAAAGTAGGGCAATGGAAGTTGTAGTGACTGTGAATGGCCTCAAAAGCATTGATCCCTTCACAGACAAACACACAAACTTTTACACTTGCCATGTCTGGGAACAGAACTCCTAATTAATTAGTATATCACATTACAGCATTACGCAGTTATAGGATGCGCCATGGAGATTACTGGGCTACTTTGACCCCAAAGGTGTATTTCAAAGTGAATGACTTCAGCAGGCTTGCTGAAGTAGGGCAATGGAAGTTGTAGTCACTGTGAATGGCCTCAAAAGCATTGATCCCTACACAGACAAACAAACCTTTACACTTGCCATGTCTGGGAATAGAACTCCTATTTAATTAGTAAAGCACACTACAGCATTACGCAGTCATAAGACACACCATGGAGAATACTGGGTTACTCTTTCCCCAAAGGTGTATTTCAAAGTGAATGACAACAGCAGGCTTGCCAAAGTAGGGCAATGGAAGTTGTAGTGACTGTGAATGGCCTCAAAAGCATTGATCCCTACACAGACAAACAAACACACACACAAACACACAAACCTTTACACTTGCAATTTCTGGGATTTGAACTCCTGCCTAACTAGTATATCATGCTACAGCATTACACAGTTATAACATGCACCACAGAGATCACTGGGCTAGTCTTGTCCCAAAGGTGTATTTCAAAGTGAATGACATCAGCAACCTTGCCAAGGTTGGGCAATGGAAAGTGAGGTTCATAGATTCATAGGTTGATACTAGGCTATCAGCCCTAGGGCCTATACATGCCTAGACATGACAATTCCCTGGCTATGTCTTCTGACAATATTTACTTCCCTGGACCCCTGTCTACCAGGGCAGCTGACATGATCCCCAGGGTCAATTTCCTATCTCCCATCCAATCGTCCAGGTTCCTTTTGAAGAGGGCGAAAGAAGCGCTCTGCTTGACATGTATGGGCAGTGTATTCCAGAGTCTGGGGAGTGTCTGGTCCAGGAACACATCCCTCCAGCATGTATTATTTATTGTGATGACAAGGTTGGGATGCCTGGAGCATGTGGCTGTAAGAGTTTGGAATTCTTTAAGTGTAGCATGTCCAACAGCTGTGGGTTTGACATGGCATGGTATGTTAAGCAGAGATCACCTCTGAGAGCACAATATGTGACAGAGTATAGCTGGATGATTGTCATACAGTCAGCATATGGCATCTGGTTTAGGCCTGTGATTCATTTTGTGAGGTATGTCTGCAGCTTTCTAGTTGTTGAGATGTCCTGTGAGGTACATAAGTAACGGGCCATTGTAGTCTGTTCTGGGTCTACTGAGAAATAACTACTGTGGGATAATGGCCTCCTTTTCCTGGATGTAAAGCCCTTAGTGGTGAGGTGTGCAATGTAGGTGGGTTTCCTGACTGTTATGGCCATGTGGTTATCAAAGGTGTGACCACTGTCCACCTGTGTCCCTAAGTCTGTTATCACACTTTAGGTGTTTAGTGTACTGCCACCTATGTGGTACTTCACAGGTACATGTCCCTTCCTAAAGGGGATAACTATATATTTCTTGACAATATTCTTGAGGCCATGGCCCAGGCAACAAACATGCTTTTCTATGAGGCCCTTCTGTAGAATATCCATATCATGTGGGGATTCAATATTGGCTCCAAGTCTGCAGTCATCTGAAATATTTGTTTGCCAGAGTCCCTTACTGTTGGACTGTACTTATAGATGCCAAACAATGCCGGTGCCAGGACTGAACCCTAAGGTACTCCAAATGTCACTTCTCTGGGGCTGGGGTTGGTGTCACCTATATTTACAGTGTGGGTACTGTCAAAACAGCAGTTGGCAGCCCATCAGGTGACATAGGGATTAATGGCCAGCTTCATACATTTGTCTATGATTCCAGACTAGGGGAGTGGTTTTGAAGGCCTTGGTGAGGTCCAGATAGGCTGTGTGAACCATCTTACCCTCATCCACAGCTCTGGAGATGGATTCACAGTTGTCAGTCAGGTAGAGGTGACATCATCACCTTCACAAACCCAGCCTGGTTGGGGTCCAGTGTTTGAAGGTTGCCAATGTCTTTGTTTTAATTTCCATGATAATATATTCCATGGCCTTGCAGATCAAGCACGTCATACTGCTGGGACTGTAGTTCCCAGGATCCCAGGTGGATCCCCCGGTTTGGACTGTATAACTGTAGCTGTGCACCACACAGTGGGCACAAAGCCTGAGTTGTGGCTATGGTTAGACATGGCACGTAGGTGAGGTACCAGTTTAGTTTGTAGGTCATGTAGTACACAGCTCGGGATGTTGACTGGTCCCATGGCTGCTGTTGTCAAAGCTCTGGAGAGTGTGGTTTTTACCTATGTGGCCATTATTACGGAATCTGGCAATCTTTCCATGTTGAGATGGGCCCTTTGTGGGGTGGAAGGGTGATGCAGTTGGCACTGAAATGATTTGCCATGATATTGGCAATATCCCTGGGAGCAGTATATTTAATACCATCCTGTTGTAGCTCAGAGCAGATCTGAGCATTGCCATTTAGATTCCTCGCATAGCTATGGAACAGCTTGCAGTTGCCTTTGACATCTTTGGCTATATTATGTTCATAACTAGCTTTGGTGGATGTTATGAGGGATCTCTGTTCTTACTGTGGCTGGTAAGGGAGTATTTTGCATCCTGGAAATTTCCCTGTTTTTGCAACAGCTTCCTCCTTTTGTTGTACAGTATGCTTATGGAAGGGGGCCACCACATTGGCTTCCTTTTCTTGGTGGGGAGCGTCTTGGGTCTATATTGGATGGCACGATTCATGCACAAGTGGATGTGCTCATACAGTGCCTTCATGTAGGATTCAGCAGTCATCCTTTCATTTCCTATCTGCATGGGTGTCATGATGGTAGTCGTGTCTGACATGTGTAGCATGATGTTGACTTTGGAGATGTGTGTTACAGAGGCTTCCTTACTGGGGTGTGGGGGAGGGATGTTGATGTTAAGGGTGATTATCTCATGGGCAGATCTGACCACCAATGGGGTGACCATAGGTGTGGAGCATTGATTTCCCATGTTGGTAATGATATGTTGGTAGGATATTTGAGCCCCTGGTGGGACTATAGGTTACTTGATCCAGGGCATTGGGACTTATGACTTACAAGAACCATTGGCCACGCATGTTGGTACATAAGTAGTTTTCCCAGTTAATGGCAGGGTAGTGTAAGTCATCCAGTATTAGGATGTTTGCTTGTATCATAATATGTCACAGTATTTTTCAAAAGCTGTAGTGGGAATCATAGGACATGGTGGGGAATCTGTAGCAAGCTATACAATTTGGAATGCAGTCTTACCTACTGTTAGTTGCACCAGGGGTATTTCAGACATATTCTGTTGGGCAAGTAGCCTGATGGTTTGAATATCCTTGGTGAATATGGACATTCCTCCACCTTTATTGTTTTGGTCCTGGTTTGGTGGCCAACAGGTGTGGTGAGAGCTGTACCAGGTATTGCAGAGGTACTCTATGGAGCCTTGGATCGGGTCTCTGTTACTGCACAGTTATCGGTGCTGCCCATTTTTAGGTGTGCATAGTGACTGTGAATGGCCAAAAAAAATTGACCCCAACACACACTCACAGAGGTTCACAGTTACCATGCCTGGGGATAGAACTTCTACCTAACTACTATATTATACTACAGCATCACACACTTATAGCGCACCCCACAAAGTTTACTGGGCTACTCCTTCCCCAAAGGTGTATTTCAAAGTGAATGACATTAGCAGCCCTGCCAAAGTAGGACATTTGAAATTGTAGTGAGTATAATTGGCCTAAAAAGCATTGATCCCTACATAGACACACACAGTTGCTATGTCTGGAATTAGAACTCCTACCTGACTAGTATATCACACTGCAGCATTATGCAGTTATAGGACACGCCATGGAGATTACTGGGCTATGCATTCTCCAAATGTGTATTTTAAAGTGAATGACATCAGCAGCCCTGCCATAGTAGGGCATTTGAAATCGTAGTGAGTGTGATTGGCCTAAAAGGCATTGATGCCTACACAAACAAACACACAGTTGCCATGTCCAGGACTAGAACTCCTACCTAACTAGTACATCACACTACAGCATTACACAGTTATAGGATGTGACAAGGAGATCACTGAGCTACACCTTCCCAAAAGGTATATTTCAAAGTGAAAGGCATCAGCATCCCTGCCAAAGTAGGGCATTTGAAATTGTAGTGAGTGTAAATGGCCTAAGAAGCATTGATCCCTACACACACACACACACACACACACACACACACACACACACACACACACACACACACACACACACACACACAGTTGCCATGTCTGGGATTAGAACTCCTACCTAACTAGTACATTATACTACAGCATTACACAATTATAGGACATGCCATGTAGATTACTGGTCTACTACTTTCCCAAATGTGTATTTCAAGGTGAAGACATCAGCAGGCTTACCATAGTAGGGCAATGGGGAGTGAAGTGTGTGTGCATGGGCAATAACCTATTCATCTAGAGGCAGATACACAATGCTTAGGCACACTCAGGTTTATATTCCACAGGTACATGTATACAACTGCTAGATGAATACTGACTTATACAGTCATGTTACACAGTTAGCACAAGCACCACAGACACTATAGTGCTGAGGGATACCAGAGGCAAATGTCTACAGTGATTGACATTTTCACAACATGTGGTTTTAGTCAATTGGATGTGTGCTGGGTGGGACAGGCCTCATGATAGGAGGCACTGTGTCACTGTCTGTCACTCTCTTCCACACATCTATGTATGTGTAATTTTGGCCTATTATAGTGTGTTGTCCTTGGATATATGTGTGTATTCCTATCCAATGTATGTGCAAAGCATGACTGGTGTGTACTGAGGAGTGTGTGCACTAACATCTGCGACTATCAGATATGTATGGTCCACTGTTGTTGCCAGACATGGCCTTCATTTCTGTAAGAGTGTGAGCATGCCCAGTATGACCATCTGTATTGAATGTGGGAATCCATTCCAGGTAGATTGTACTCCAGTGCAGGCTTTTGTGTTCTATACCTAGCAACCTGTTTCAGTGGGATATCTGTAAATCGGTTGACAATATGGGGTCAAAATGGGCAAAGGATAGTGGGTTACTGTAGGTAATTGTGCCAGTGCTGCTTCTGCTACATGGTCTTGGTGTTAGCAGAGATATTCAGACATATGTACTGTTTTACACTGTGATATTTTATGTCATCAAGTACAGTCAGGTATACATATTTGCTTGCAGTGTTGTCCTGGGGAACACAGGGTGAATGCAGCTGTGTCCAGTATTGTGGTCAGCAGCCCACATATTCTTGCACAATCATGCCATTCTGGAGGGGAAGCTGCAGACACTTGCTCCTGGGTCTGTGTAAATTGTTCAGCACCTTGGTAAAGTGGTGACTGAAGATTCCATGCTTGTACATCCATCAACGTGATAGTATGGCCATATCCTGCTGTGGACATACCTCACAGCTGTTTTCCCTTCCCTTTGCCTTCCTGTTTAACCCAGGGGCATGCCGCGCAAACACAGTGGTCAGATGTGCATGGAGCTGCTATTTCCTAGTTTACTTTTTTTTCCTTTAAAACACAGTGCATGGCATGCACACCCGCTTAGGCAATGCAAAGAGTGCTAGGCAGCCTCAGACACACACCCTTACTTAGCTCTGCTAAGCTAAGGGCAAACAGGAGCCAAAGGGCTCCAATAAGCTTACAGTATGCCTGACACACCCCTCTATGATGTCAGCTAGCCCTTAGGCTTGCACTGTAGTCTTCCTGCACTGACACAGTTGGGTGCAGGCTAGCCATGAGGGGGGATCTAGGATTCAGTATCATTCCCCTCATTTGCATAGGATTGCCTGCTAATGCCTAGTTACAAGTCCCACACTGAGCCTTCTCCCTTAGCAACCACTATTCACTGGCCATGTTGTCTTCTGCCTGCCATTGAGCACAATGGCAAAATTGTGATTTTGGATAGAATGTTTATTTGAAGTTTTTTTTTTTATTTTCGGCCCAATCCCATTTGCACGCTGCTGCCCTATGCTTAAACAGCCAAAATCAGCTAAAAAAAAATAAAAGTTATTTTTTTTTTATGTTTGCAACTGTTTTCCATACCAATGGCCATATATTTGGCCATTGGGATGCTTTCCACATTATATACACCCTTTATTTGGAGCTGTCATGGCTCCATTTTGTAGTTTTCAGAAATGCACTTGGTTACTAACTGAGTACATTTCTGCAGACTACACTAGCCCTGCACAGCTGACTGCCAGCTTCCTGGATTGCAAATTCACCTCATCTGCATGTTTTTCATCTGCAAATGTGGTAATCTGCAAACAGGAGCTGTGTCTGTGCAGGAATAGTGCAGGAGCACTTGTGCACATCCCGGGAGCTTATTCCTGGATCACACGGTGGCCGTATTGCCTCCAGCAGCTCCTGCACTATTCCTCCATGCCGTGCAGAGCTTGCTGAATCCTGGAGTAACTCTTTTCTTAACTTAAAACTGCACAACTTTGTAAGACCACTGTGGAATGCAGACCTCTGCTATACTCATCTCTGAATTATACTGACCAGTGCAGAGTTGTTTGTGTAGCAGTACCTAAACGTAGGGGAGAAACATGGTCATTAGTGTCAGTACTAGGGAATTTGTTGCTTGACATTTTTCCTTCATAAACTTGTGGCTACATCCATTGCATTATATTTGGCTAGCATACCGCCTAGAGTTATGTATCTTTAAAATCGTTTTAAAGTTGCTAGCTGTCTGGGATCCTTTCTTCATGTAGAACCTGGCATTCGGACAAAAAAGAACCAGCACCCAACATATATGCTTTCATACATCATTTTTAGGCAGTTGTTTGGACTTCAGGCTGACAAATTGTAATCTGCAGTTTCCAAGGCAATCATCTTCAATTCAGAGAAAGTCAAATGGAGTATTTCCTCAACATGTGCTGACAACTGTTACAGGGTACAGTTTAGAATATCCTCTTTGCATGTGGTATGAGCTGAAGTTGTGTCCACTGGGCAGTATTAGAATGAAAATACTGGAAAATATAAGAAGCACCAGCTTACTGAAATATGTTTTATAAACTAGTGTTTATGGAAAACAATAGTGTATAAACTAGAAAGACTTTGATGTGCCATGCTTAAAACAGTGAGGTAATTTACAGAAATAGAAATGAGTTCCTTGCCATGCTGGCCTTTTATTTTATACATAGAAAGAAATAAAGAGAGGCCTGCTGTGAGAGTAAACTGATGACTCACTTTTTAATACCAGGTTTAGCTAGGATTAGAGACCCTGCCAAGAAACCTCTATGGGGAGTCTTTTTGTGGCTCAGATTTCTTAAGATGTAGAGTGTGCTGTAGAAAACAGTAGTATAATTCTACTATTTTGTTAATATTCAGCAATACATAATTCAGTGCATGGAAAAATGTTTTACTGCTACAAGAGGCATAACTGAAATATATTAGTTACATCACATCAGTATGCATATGGCATGAGCTATATACACACACATAAGCTGAGCTATTGCAGCACCTTTTTACTTAAGCTTTGATCTTGATATAGGATTTTTGTAAAGCTCAGTCAATTTCCAGTTTCTAGAAATAAAGCTTATTAGATCTTTTCTTGGTGTGTGTGTGTGAGTGTGTGTGTGTGTGTGTGTGTGTGTGTGTGTGTGTGTGTGTGTGTGTGTGTGTGTGTGAGTGTGTGTGTCTCAGATTTTTTCTAAAAATGCTTTCAAACTGTGAAGACACAGTAGGGATTTCATGGCAATAGCTTTTCAGTGTCATTTTATCACACAGAAAAAAGCAATACCTCAACATGGCATATTAAAGATCAGTTAGTGAATTTATGAAAAAGCTGTTCAATATGATTTGATTTGATACTACACATAAAAATATCTGAGCTTTTACTTTTACATCTATTTCAGTTTGTCATTTCATTTCCCTACAGTCTGAGTAATCTGCAGCTTTTGTTAAACTAACATGTGTTTATTCATTCTTTCATTTTCTAGTTCTTTATCCTGTCGAGGCCTGGTAGAGAACTTGAGCATATCCTTGAAAGCAGTGGACACAAGGCAGAAATCACCAGTCCTGGATAGGATGCAGTTCCATCACTAGACTTGTGTGCACACACAGTACCATATCAAATACAAAACAGATAACTTTAAGGATTACCAGTTCACCTGACAACGTAACCTTTAGGACATGAGAGGAAACCTAGGTACCATGAGAAAACCTATATGAACACATGGACAAGCAGACCCTGCACAGAAAGCATGAAGCTAAGAATCAAACTGAAGAACCAGAACCCCTTGAGACAACTGCTGTGCCAGTATACCAGCACATTTCTTTTTCTTCCACCATACCTTAAAAAGTGATTTCTGTTTCTGATCTACATCCTTTAATTCTTTTACTTTTTAATGCTATCACATCTTCAGAAAGGCTACTCCAGTCCTCAGTCAAGTTTGGTTAATGAAACTTTCATTATGTTTTCCATGGAGTTTCCGCATTTCATTTAAAAAAAAAACATGTAATCTTGTTCTCCTGTAATTCATTTTTAAAGAGTACATCTGTTTAGAATCTGTGATTGTTCCTGAGTGACATGTTACTAATGTATTCCCCTATTCTTCCTTCATCAAGACTGCTGCTGTTGAAGACCATGCACCAGTGTATTAATCTTCTCAATGTTACCATTGTCTTACAATACCTGATAGAAAATCTAGTCTCCAGAGCTGTATAAAATTAAATCTTAGTAACTGCAAAAAAAGAAAGAGAAGCTAGCATCCTACACTTACCGATTATTTAATTTTTATTTATCTGTATATTTATGTATTTATTTGTTAACCAAGTAAAAGAAGTATATTATTTCAGGCCCTTTTTATCTATGACTCAGGCCAAAAGGGCATGGACAAATGCAATAAATGTGGATCATTTCGAGCCATTCAGCACTTTTTGGAAGTAGGAGGAGAGCAGAGGAAATCTAGAAGAATCTTAGTTGTCACAGAGATGACAAGAAACTACAGTGACTAGAACTGTACCTCAGGCATTGAGGATGTTAGGTGCACATCTTAAGTTTTGTACCATTGTCATACCTCCTACTGTCACACCATCAGTCTTCTTACATTTCCTGCAGTTTTGTCACCCTGCTTGCTCATTTATAGATTGTCAGATATGAGAACCAAAAAGATGCTTTCTACTTATGTTAATGATGTGGTTTCCCCTCTGACTGTATTTTCCTTTTGTAGATTATTGTTTATAATATGCATTATGTTACACATTTTGTTTAATTTATTTATTCATTTGCTAACTGTGTGAGTGGATGGTCCAACAACCCTTTTCAGCTAAGATCTGAGCCAAAGGCAAGCATTATAATGTACAAAAGGATGATACAAACTCAAAAATAAAATATAATTTATAAATGTGTATTGAGAAACCAACTGCATTGTCAGTTAACAGCAAATCTGGGTAAACATTTTAGGAGAAATGAATAACAAATTAACAAAGTATAACTTTGAAGAATTCAATAAAGCTGTATTAGTTCAGTTGTTAAGGAGGAGAATAGACTAGAGGGAAATGTAAAATGGTGTATTATTAATTCATTGTTTAGCAAAGAAAATGTAAACTGATGCATGATTAATTAATTGTGAAGCAAACAAAATGTTAACTAGTGTATGATTAATTCACTGTGTAGCAATTGCATTGAGAACAGTTAAAGAAAATAAAAGGCAGGAAATTACAGAAAAGTGAAAGCTTTTTGTGACTTCTTGTTTTAATGATAAGACATTTCTAGACAAAAGTACTTGCTTATAAAAAGGTCCAGATTGCACAGTAAAAAAGAAAGATTTCAAAGGTAGGGGTCCGTGTTTGGTAGGATCAGCATATAAAGTGGCTATTAGAAATTGATATCTTATGGGGCATGGCCAGCATGGGCACTGAGTAGCAGCAGATTACAACAGCTCCACTTAGAAAATTACATCTTCACTGGATTTTTGTCTTCTAATCAAAAAATTGGAATTCTTTTTTCTACAGACTTATAGTTTATAACTATATTTACAAGAATATATAAAAAAAATAAAAAGATGACAACTTTTCCAGTCAAAACTTCACTTGGAAAATTTCTACTCATCATCTGAAGCATTTCATCATGAGTTCCACAAAAACTAACAGTCAGGAATCTACTTTCAGAAAAGAGCTTCAAACACTGTTATCAAATATCCAGGTATTAACTACAAAAATTACAAGACTGACATCAAGATAGACAATTTTAAAGAAGAAACTACTAAACAAATGGATCTTCTCCACAAGGACTTACAACAACAAAAAAATCCAAATTTCTGGCATAGAGGATGCTTTGAATGATATGGATGATAGAATAAAAGACAATGAGAATAATGCGGAGGTCTTACTAAAACAATACACTTTGTTACAAGCTAAGCTTGAACTTGAGAACAGATGTTGTAGGAATAATCTAAGGATATATGGACTACCTGAAAATATAGAGGAAAACAACTTGACTGGTTTTCTCACTACATGGCTACCAAAAACACTAGATCTTACAGAAGTTATGTCATTTGGGATAGAGACAGCTCTCCGGTCTCTGACTAATAGCAGTACTATCAGCAAAAAACAACCTAGATCAGTCATTAAGTTCATTTCTTCATCTGATAAAGAACTAATTTTAAAGACAGCCTAGTCTAAATCTCCCATAAAAATTAATGATACAATAATTTGTTTTGATAATGACTATTCATCTTTAGTAATTGCAAAAAGAAAATTGTTCTTACCTCTAATAAAAGAACTGAAGAAGGCGTAAGTGAAGACTCATCTTTTGTTTCCGGCAAAACTGAAGATTTTCACCTGGGAGGGACCCAAACTTTTTGAAGACCTAGACTCTGCTCTCACTTTTATAAAAACATCACAAGATCCTGGAAAAGATGGAAGAGATGGAATGGGCTAGCCCTTCTCTTAAAAGATTGGCTTCAACATCTGCTTGGAAAACTACAGAGAAACTTAAAAAAACTAAAGAACAAATTAACTAAGTTATATTTAATTCCCTTGTCTTGTCATACCTATGGATGCTAACATGTTAAATAAAATTTTCATTGTTCTGTTCCCTGATAAGGTAAGCTCTTTCATTTTCATATAAATTAAATATTCTTTAGTTATATACATATCCCTTTAGTTTAAATAATTTTAATTCTAATAATGATTATATGTTGTCCTTTTAGGTATTCTGTAGTGCTAACATAAAGTAGTTGTCATATAAGAATATAAATACTTTAAACTAACTAGATTAGTGACATTTTATTATATTACTGAATATAAATCCACAGTAATAATATAAAATAAAAAGGGGGAGGGGGGAGTAGAGGGAAGGAAATATATACATAATCTCCCTTTTATGTTAATAATATTATGATTGGAAGGAGAGATGGATACATAGTATAATAGTGTAATAACTCCACCTTTAAAGATAAACACCCAATAATTTTTCTATAATGTCAATGTGGCCTCTGTTTAAACATTATAATTTCATGTAGCAATTACCAACACATTATAGTATGGCTTTCAAATATGTTTCTTTATATATACAGTTTGTCATAATTAAATGTCTTTAAATATTTCCCTGAATCTGCATCATATCTTTATAAAAGAATATGACATGATGTATTTTATGTTTCAGTGTGCTTTGATATATAGCTATATCTTTGTGATGTTTGCATTTAAAAGGATGAGCAGGGAAAATAGAGATATTATCATTATTTTTTTTTTGTTTTTTGTTTGTTTCCTAATAAGGTGGGTTGTTAATGTTGGTGAATATATATGGGAAAGGTGATGATTTACATGCTTTCTTTATGTAATAATCTGGTATTTAACTAAAATGAATGTACTAGTGTTTTGTCACGTTGAACGCTCATTACAGTTAAATGGCAACACTTCAGCTAACCTTCACCCATTATATGACAGCTTCACAAGCTTAATTTTTTGAAGTAACTGTTTTTTCTGTTATTTTCCTGCTGATGACTTTTAGAGTCAAACTTGGGACTTGGTTTGACTAGTTCTGACGATCCGCGAGCTTCTGAGACCTTAAACATCTTCGGATCAGCTGTGCACTATCTCTACAATACTCAAACTGCCTTGAAGCAACGGGAAGCACATTAATGACGTCAGCGCAACGAGAAACAACTTTACCAAGAAGTCCTCTAGTCGGTAATGCTGGGGAATCATAATTCCCACTTGAACAATTTATAATTTATAAACCTTTGCTCTAATAAATATATTTAATGTGTCAGCTGATAGGGATACTCTGCTACACAAAAAAATCAAAATTTTGGCTTTTATAACTACATTATTGGCGGAAGCAGGAAGAAAAGAGAAAAATAGTTGAAACATCTTTGTATTGGGTTTACTGTGAAGTCGCTGATCACTTCAAGTTAAAATGGATGTTGCACAGTCAAATGTTTTGCTGAATGGGACATTTGGTGACATACTAATACAACAGGGCTCTTTATAGCCAGACAGATAGCCCACCTTACTGCTTAGTGGATGAACTGCCATATGTTGTCTGGGCTCCATTGATAAGAGGTATAGTTCCATTTATTTGTTATACTGATGTCAGAAGACATGTTTTATATGTTTAATCAAATTATAATTGTGAGTTTTTTTTGGTTGATAGGTTGAAAATAAGCAGGTTTACAGCTTTCTTTATAACTAAATGTTATATAATTGAATTACTTTTACAAATGTACATAAATCTATGTTACAGTTCACTGATACATTGGATAGATTTTCCTAACAGCTACTAATGGCAAGTATTGCAGGAATACAGATTGCTTACCATTAATACATGTAAAGAATAGTAATGTATGATGTCTCTTATTTTCAGGAAAGTTATATTTTCTATTTAATTGAAAGAAAATGAGCCAGTGCCTGATAATGACATAATTGTTAATTCCATTATAACATTTGTGTAGACAATATACATATTACATATAAATGAATGGTAACTTTTGTAAAATTTGGATATAATAACAAAATAATTTCAATAGTTAGTATTACTGGTTAGTATTACTTTAAATACTTAAAACTTTTTTTTTCTTTCCTCTTCCTTCCTCCTTTCCAATCACAATAATGATTATAATTTTGGGTTATATTGTTTAGATACACAGAATGCTTTAAAGTTGCGGAATTTAGAAAACTATTTATCATAAATTATAATAAGTTAGTTTGACATAGTTTAACAAAATGGGTTATAATGATTAGACACTTTTTATATTGTTGTTTTCATTACATTTTCTGGTAATAACTTAATGTCTAGCAAAACTGTTTTATATTGTTCCTAAGGGAATATCCAATCATAAAATGTTAAATTAAAGGTTTCTTGGCCTTACCCTTTAGGCTTTTTTTCTACTTAGTTATGTTTCTAACATACAATCTACTTATTCCTTAAAATTGAGTAGACATGACTGATGAGTTATAATAATTTATATATGCTATAACATAAAAAAGAAACAACTTTTATGATATTATTTAATATTAATTACATTATATAAATAGCATGGGGTTGCTGTGTTTTGCTGCTATAGTTTGTTGGTTTTATCCAAGTGACAGTTGCCACTGGGACAATGAGTTTAGAACTCCAGGTAGGGAGCTAGTGTGTTTCTGATAAATTACTGTAAATATTTTCTTTTATAACATGTTTCACTTGACAACCATTTCAATACATATACACAAAAACATTAATTATATTAACAATAAGACTTCTGACATTTACTCTATAGTTTGGGTCATAGTCTTCAGAGCAAATAATGTTCCTTTGGAAAAGGGAGTTATTAACTATCTATATGGAAATGATGGGATACAATCTATGTTACTACATCAGATTAACATACCATTGTCACTCTAAAAGATTTATCCATTAACATAAATGGTTTGAACAACCCTATTAAAAGAGGTAGTCTCTACAAATATCTTGACATACACAAACCAAATATGATTTTCATACAGGAAACACATTTACTGAAGGATAGTATTAAGTATATGAACACTAACAAATACACAGTCCTAATAAGCTTAGAACACTCAAAAAAGAAGAGAGGTGTGGCTATTGTTTGGAATAAATCTCTCCCCATACTTAGAATAATTAAATTGTTTCAAGATAATAAAGGGAAGCTTTGTCTTGTTATTGTGGAAATAAATTAAAAATATAAATACACTAGTAAATAACTATTGGATCCCTGGTATTGGAACCTCCACTGTCAAACAACATATAAATCAAATAATATTTCAATCTGAAGGACATATTATTATGGCTGGTGATTTTAATTGTATTCTAAATGAGAAAAATTCCAGTACTCTAGGAAAAAGAAAGTTAACTCCACAAGCCAAACAACTAATAAAATTCATGGAATCATATCATCTAAAAGATGCACAATTATTCTGATCAAAGTCCACTATAATACATTTTTTATTCTAACAGATATAAAACTAATGATCTAGCAAATAGTAAAATGATATCTTGTCCGATATCAGATCACAACACTATTATATTTGAATTTAATGTCAATAATAAACATAATATACAAATAAAAATAATCCCAGCGTATATTACACAGCTAAAAGATTTTCAAACCTTCTTAAAAGAAGAAATACATAACTTTATAAACCACAAACTCAACTCCTGACGTCTCTGATGTCTATATATGGGATGGTATGAAATCCTACTTATATGGTCCAATACATAAATGGTATTATAATAAAAGGCAATCCTGGGATAAAGATCTAAAAACAATGCAAGATAAACTTGACATAATATATCTTACCAAATAAAGATAAACTTACTACTAAAAACATAAGAGATAAGATAGACTAACTGAAGAATACAGAGCTATATTGCATTATAAGACTATGATTTCTTTAGAAAAATATAAATTCCTTGCTTACTCCTTAAATTCAAAAGACTTGACCAATCGTAAGAATAAAACTAAAAGAATAAATAAACATAATCATAGTAAAGAAATCTATTCCTCTAAAATATATATATATATATATATATATATATATATATATATATATATATATATATATAGAGAGAGAGAGAGAATACATGATATCATAGAGGAGTTCAGAGACCACTTTTACAATATTAATCAATCCACACAGAATATAGAATCTAAAGATAAAATAAAAGAATTCATTAATACGAATCTTCATGATAAGTTCAGCAAGCAACAAGAGGAAAGCATAGATAAACTAATTACTTTAACAGATATAAAAACTCAAATTAATAAACTTAAACAAAATAAAGCCCCAGGTAACGATGGAATTATACCTGAAATATATAAAATCATACCTAAAATAGCTATCTCCTTGTTACATAACGTATATAATCTGGTTCAAACCAATACTATAATACCCCCTTCATGGAAATACACTTTCATTTCACCCATTTTAAAACCCAATAAAGACCCTAAATTTTGCTCTTCTTACAGACCCATTTCTCTATTGAATGTGGATTACAAAATGTTCATGAATATATACTCAGACAGATTAAATAAATTTTTACAGCATTTAATAGATGAAGATCAGACTGGTTTTGTAACTAACAGAAGTACTTTTGACAACATCAAATGAACATTGGCTTTAATTGATTATGCTCAAAGAAAAAAGAAGAAAGTAACTTTAATAAGTCTTGATATAAATTTAGCATTTGATTCAATTGATTGGCATTATTTATTCACATTAGTAGAATGTTTAAATTTCTCAGATAACTTTATTAAACTATTAAAACACATATCAAGGAGCTTTAGCTTACATCAAAATAGGGTCATATACTTCAACCAAAATACCTATTATAAAAGGAACTAAACAAGGCTGTCCCCTTTCCCTTTAATATTCACTCTAATAATGGAGCCACGGGCTAATAATATAAGAAATTACAAAAATATAGAAGGATTTGAGATTAATAAGGAAACAACCTCCAAAATTCAACTTTTCGTGGATGATGTTCTAATTACCACTATAGGAAATTACCTCTCTTTCACTTCTTTATTTGACTCCATTAAGGTATTTCAAAATATGTCTGGATTGTTAGTCAATGATAATACAACTAAAATTTTACCCATATTCTCCAATATATATATATATATATATATATATATATATATATATATATATATATATATATATATATATATATATATATATATATATATATATATATATATATATATATATATATACACACACACACACAACTGATGACAAAAACAATAAATCCATTATGAATCAATTGAGTTATTTAGGAATTATCTTAGCTAAGGACTTGAAAACAATTATACAATTAAACTACAATAAATGTTATGAAAATATATAAACTTTAATATTGAAATGGAATACATTTTTCACTATTGAAGCAAGATTAACAATCATAAAAATAATAATCCTTCCCAAAATTGTATATATTATTCAATCCATCTTATTATTACCTAATAAAACCCTAATTAATAAACTAAATTCTCTGATGTTAAGTTTCTTTTGGTATCCTAAAAAATCAAGAATAGCTTTCAAGCACATTCTTAATAGTTGGAGAAAGGGTGGAATAGCATTCTCAGATTTGATGCTATATTCAAACTCTTCTATGATTAGAACAATTGCACAACATTTGGATACAACATATTCAGATAAGTGGAAATTATTTTGGGAAACTTTGGCTATGATTTTAATAACAAAATCTCAACCATATAAGTTAGAAACAATATTTCAATGTTATGGATATTAAAGGATTATTTTACTACTCATTTAACACCCAAATATCCTCCTTGTTATATCAACAGCATCTTATCAAATTTGTGAAACTTTATATATAAGCATGTCAGATACAGGGAATGTTTTTTTTTGTTCCCTATAGCATTTACGCAAGAATCTTTATTAACATCAATCTCAAACAAAATTGCATCATTTAAACAAAGCAGTCTTAAGTTTTGGTTTCGATTGATTTTAAATAATAAATCTAAAACAGTGGATGAAATAATACAGGGATTTCAGCTAGATAAATACCTATGGTTAGACATACAAACTATTAAAATATACACTGATAATAAATTACATGTAGTATCTCCAACAGTAAAAAAAATGCTACATATATACTATTAGAATATTTTCAATCTATTTTTCAACATAAACAAACTTTTTCTGGTAAACTCTCTTTTATATTTAGGACTATTAGAGATGAAACCTTTGGATGTCCAGAAAGTTATTGGAATTATTTTCACACAATTAGTAATGAATATCCTAGTACCCAAGACAAAATAAATATACTTGAATCAGCAGGGAGAACAACTGTATCCCTTAAATGGAAGTTATATTCCTGGAAATTTATGCACAGATCCTTCTATACTCCTCAAAGAATAAAAAAAAATTAACAAGAGACAAAACATTTGTAATACGTGTAGGTCAGATGTAAACATAGATTGGGCTCATATGTTTTTTGACTGACCGAAAATTAAAACATTTTGGAAACAAGTAAATGAGCTATTAGAAGCTTTATTTATGGATAATTTTATTCTTAAAAAATCTCTAGTGCTTTTCAATACACCTATACCACACAGTGTTAAAAGAGTAAAATATCTTTTGCTCTGGGCAATACTGGTGGTGGCCAGAAAGAATATAACTAAAAACTGGATTTCTGATTTTTTTCCCACTTTCACTGAGTTTAAAAATATGTTAACTGAAGTATGTGGTTTACAAATTAGAACCATAATTTCTAGAACATCTAGAAAGACCTGTAACTACCATATGTGGATAAACTTACAAAATTTGTTGGTAAAGAATGAATCAACATAATAATTAATTTCAGTCTTTTTGAATAATATGTGATACCTAATTAATATTGTTCAATTCTTCAAGTGTGCAAAGTTTAATGGATATCTTTGTAAATACCTCTGTTTATTTTGTTAACTCTTTTATATATTTAGTTGAATTTAAATGCAACATCTTCTGTACTCATACTTATATGTTAATTTATGTGATTGATATATGAACGTATTTTATTAAAACTAATAAGACTATTTAAAAAAATGAAATTGACATCTTATAAAAACTGATGGGCAAAGATCAGTGTAATTTGCAGCTTGAGGTTGCAAAAAGGATGGTCTTTCTTTTATTTATTTTATTTATTTATTGACATTTGGTTACCTGGATAGTCCACAGGTCCAAAAGGCCCATTTTCAGTGGAGGCCCAGGGAGAAAAGCTTCACAAACATAACATAAGGCAGTATTAATTTACTGCAGAACAATTGCTACCAAAATTTGGCTTCTAATACAGCCAATAAACACTAAACATTTATATACATAACAGTGTAGAACAATTATTTACAGAGTTTTCACTTCTTGAGTGAAAAATCAGAAATGGTAAGCAGTCTAGATAAGTTTAACTTAAGTTTAGTTATATAGTGACTGCTTGAAGATTTAAGCATGCAATTGTGGAATCTTGTACCATAAAGAGTAATAAAAAAAAACACATTTTGCTTATGGCTTTTTCTAACACTGCAGCATTTTCTGACTTGCTTAAGGCAATAAGAATGATAACATATGCCATCCTGGAGAAGAGCATGTTCTTACAAATCAGTGTTCAGGCCTCTGGATGAGGTAACGTGAAGTTTTATAACCCAAAAACTAAAAATAAAGCATTATAAGCTATTTTTTTTGTTGTTGTCTTTTTTTTAGTGTTTGTGAGTGTTTCAGCCCATTTATCTCATGGTTTTGAGTTTTATAACCAAGTTTGAAATTAGTTAAAACTCTATTAATATAGCTTGATACATGTTTGCAAAAGGAAATAGCATGGTTTAAGTAATTGCTTAAATATTTCTATGATTCAGCATGGAAGACAGCAGTGCTCTGAGAGATACATACAGTTGGGGTGGATGGGAGTGCTATGTTTCAAGGTCTTTGTATTTAGTAGAATTTCTAAAAGAATATTTTCTATGTAAAGGATTATTACATGCTTTTACTGATCATGAAAAAGTTATTCATGATGACTGAGAGAAAAGTATTAGTCCAAGGATGGAACCTTTGAGAAATACCATTGTGCAGGGTTGTTGGGAGGGGGCTCTTAGTTTTAATGAAATTATTTTTTCTGTAGGAAATGTTTTGCATTTGATGAGATATTAAGAGTTAAATCCTAATTTAGAAATTGTGAAAGAAGTAACTGGTGCTCAGCCAGGTTAGATGTTCTTTTTAGGTCGACAAGGGTGACACTGGTGTATACCCTTTTATCAAGGCCTGTAAATGTATAATGTATAGCCTAAAGTATAGCAGTAGAGCAATTGTAACCATGCCTGAATTCATGATAGGGGTTATTAAGGGCATGATGGCTTTGGGTGTATGGAATTATATCCTTGATGGTTAATAGCACAAGATTAGCTCTCAGTTGAAGCTGTTTGGAAAGTGTGAGTTAGGAATTTTAAGAAGAGGAATGGTATTGGGGCAGTTTGATTTTGTATGACAACACCAGTACAGAGTGAAAGGCTGAAGCTAAGACTGACAGGATGAGCAGTGCAAGATGATGCTGTTACAAGAAATTTAAAATGGGGGAAGTCACTATTAGGAGAACTGGTGGATGAGACTTTAAGGAGGAGAGAGTATACTAAGTTCATTCAATAGAACTGAAAAAGTAGGCCAAAGCAGTTCAGACTGAGGGGGGTGGGTGGATGGAAAGAATACTGTGATTTAATCATTTAAGAAGTTAGCATTCATCTGTAATGTATAAGCAGTATACTGAGATGTAGAAACTGGTCTGCTTTAGGAGACACTTTTATAATCAAGAGTTTTTAGTTTCAGCTCAGTAGTTTGGGATCTGCAATAATGGTTTTAACAATTTTAGTAGCAGTTACAGTGTCATGCCTCGTATGAGGATGTGGTATGGAGTTATTAAATGCATACAAAATTACTAGAATTTGTCATTAATATGCAGTGAACTGTTGAGTTCGGGTGAGTTATGGGCGAGTGATTCATGTTTAGGCTGCAATTTTGATATGGTAAAGGAAAGTTGGATTGAGAAGCAAGGAACCATTAAAGAAATTGAGGCCATTAGTAGAATCAGATAGGCTATAGAAAGTGGACTGGTTATTGGATGCAAGTAAGTTGTTTTATTTATTTATTTATTTATTTATTTATTTATTTATTTATGTATTTATTTATTTATTTTAATGACCAGGTGCATATTGCAAGATAATTGCAACTAAAAGAGTGTTAGCAGGTACAGATATGGATTAGCAGATGCTTGGAATATTTGTAAATATGTTATCCAAAAAGGCTCATTTACTGAAATGGAGTTGAGATGGGATAGGCCATAACTAGGTGTCTAAGTGAGTGTGAATTTAGTGTGGACAGAGGGAATCATTTCTTATTTAGAGGTCTACCTAGAGGACATTTAAGTTTACAAGCTGACTTTTTCATATTTTTGAAGTCCAGGGTGTATAGTAAGAGATTAGAAATAGAGAGAGGGGGGATGTGGGGGGGAGGCTGGAGTCAAAAGGTTTAACCTACATGAAGCTTAATGTGATCTCTGAGAATAATTATTTCTACCGAAAAGTCACTATCTGTGTTAATAAATTGGAAGTATTCAGTTACTTTTTAGACTTGAAGTCAGCTCCTTATGAATGGCAATATTTTTCACCTATTCTGTATACTTGAAATTGATTTTTTTGAGTAGCTATGCTCTGCCACCTATTTTACAATTATGTCAGTCATTTTTTAGACAGGATTTTAAAATGAAAGTATAAGAAGTAAGGAGTTTTTTCTTTTCTTCATCCGAGGTCTAGAAATAGGAAGTATGTCTGAATTGTGAATAAAAATCCAGGAGATTCCAATTTGTTATTAATACTTTTACAAAAAAGTTGAGCAATGGAATGAGACTTAAGTAAATCATGTCACCAGAGTAATGGTTGAGAAGGACAATAGGAGAAGAGCTGGGGACCTGGACTAAGCTCAATATCTTCAGTTTATAACAGTCAACAAGTAAGAAGAATAAGAAATGCACATAGAGAGAAGCATTAGGTGGTATTCATAAGTGTCAAGTTTCTAAGGTGTGAATGAGGGTGTGATAACCCACCACTGGACCAGTAATCAAAGAGCCATAATCCTCACCACTGGCACCAGTGGGGGATGTAGGCTGAGAGGATGACAAGTACATATACAGTATATCCAGATGCAGCTCTCTGCAGCAAGTGCAATTTCCCTTAAGAGCACACAGAGACCACATCAGTCCGGGGCTAGTTTTTCCCTCTTTTTCCATATCCCCAAAAAAAGACTCCCTACTGGCACAGCTATATAGTTCAGATCTCAGCTGGGTGGCCAAGTCAAAACCTTTAGCACCCCCTCTGTCCAACCAGTGCTTCATGTCCCTGCCCAAGTAGCTAACACACTCTCTCTTTCAGGTTTGATTTACACACACACACACACACACACACACACACACACACACACACACACACACACACACACACACACACACACACACACACAAGCATGCGCACACACACACACTCACTCACACACACACACACACACACTCACACACCTGGGAAAGGTTGTCGCAGGTTAATTAGCTATGCCCCTTTGCCCAGACTATAAGGTAGTTATCACTGCCACCAACCAACTCCTTTTCAGTTACTTTAAAGACTTTAACAAAGGGTGTCCAATCTTACTGTGTAATATTAATATTAATACAAATGGTAGTTTGACCAAGAGCAAGGCTGTTAGGAGTGGGCCACACAGTATCACCAAATAAATATGTGAATACACTCAGAACTTAAATATCTCTAGACAGATCGGCTACAATGAAAGGTTTAAATATATTTAATAATAAATAATAGAAGAACAAGAAAATGCTCTGTATATTTTCACAGTGACATCAGAGTTCAAAACCACAGGAAATATTTAAAACAACATTGCAGGACAGTCTCAAATAAATAAAGAAAAATATATAAACTAAGCTTTGCTATATTCCTGACTATATCTAAGAGAATTATACTATTCCCTAATGACTTACTTCATCAGAGCAAGGCAGATGTGTGGTGAATGGTTCTTGTTGTCAGGTCCAAGACAGAATACAGAATGTACTGTCTCAGAGAGTTTTGAAATTAATATCTCAATTATTACTGCTGGGAAAGCTTGTAGCATGACATCATTTCTTGTCATCTGACTCTATCCCAGGTGAAACCCTCACTGCTGGAAACTTGGCAGTATTTAGCATCTACCTGTGAAAATACATAGACCTCAGATCTTTGGCAGATGCTGGAAGTCATAAAACAATTGCATTCCTTCATACTTTCAGAGGTAGAAATATATTTGAAGACAATACAGAAAGCTTCTAAGCACAGACTCTGTCTCTGGCTGCATTGAAAACTGAAAGACATGATATTTTATTGTGTAGCAGTAAAGTAATTTAATTTCAGTTACTTTTCTGAAGTTACCCTCCTGTATTCTAGTTTCCACTGTTAAAATATATACATTTAAACAGTTACAATACTGCATGTACATTTCTGTTCTCTTCCAGCAAGGCATATTGTGGTTAAATTTTAAGCACAAGCACTTTATAAAATACCGTTTTAACACACTTGTCTGTACAAATCTAGCTCGATATACACATGGCATACAGTTCTAATACAGTTGTAACACAAACATCTTATATAAATCATGTTGATATTCACAAATGATGTATAATTATTTACAAATTCCATCTAGCTGTGCTGGCAGTATCTCCTTTCATGACAGCGGGCCTATGGAGTGACACGAGATACAGAGAAAAGGTTTCATTTAGGTGATGATAGTATGTGTTAAAGATTTAACAGAATGGAATCAAGAAAGTTGTGGAAAGATTTGGAAATGGTTCTTGCAACTAATGGTCACTTGGAACAGTGATAAAAATCATGTAGGAAGTTGAGACTATGAAGTAAGACAGTATAGAATAAAGTAATAGGTTACTAGAGGCAGTGAGAAAGGGAAGTACTGTGTGTCATTCATGTTTGCTGAAGAACAGAATAGATAAGATTGGTTAATTTATGAAAACAGTAAACAAAGAAATCAGAGTGAGGTAAATGTAAAGCAGGAAGTTATATTCTATTAGAACTGGAGAACAAAATACATATTATTAAAGAATGACAATACCTCCATAGAAACAAGCTGAATGCTGTTATAGATAAGCTTTATGAAAATGTATCATGTGGGTAATTTTAACAGACAGACTAAACTAATGGCAAAATAGCAGCAATACTGGCCAGTATTGATACAATATTGTCCAGTCTGTGACATTTCATGTCATTTCAAGGGATGTGAGAAGTCAAGTTTATTTCCTAATACCAAGCAATAAACACTTTAATACCCATGTAGTTGGGCAAAGAGGACTGCAAGGACACATTGAAGACAAGTAACATAAATACTACATCACTGTTTTGTAGTGTGAAAAAAATACTTTTTAAATTATTCAAATATAAATCTCTTGTCACTAAGTAGATGCATTAATCATGCCAGTGCAGCTGTTAAGTTTTACAATACACACCACTTTTGAAGTCCAATAATGGTTTTGTGAGCAATATTGTCATGTGATGAAATGGAGAGCTTATCATGTACTTTGCTCTTCAACAGTGATGCCATGTTTTACTTATAACTGATTTGAAACAGATAAGTTGAGTTTTCAGACTCTGTGGTGCTTACGCTTTTTTGAAGAAGTCTATCTGCTCACACCTCCACTCCGCAGAAACTTGTCTTCCTCCAATGATGTGTTGACAAGAGTTTTCCCACAGTTGTGTAAGCAAATTCCATAAGGTAGCTTTGCTGTGTTTATCTCTAGCTAACCTCTTTCACTGAGACTATAATAAGGTTGTCTAATTAGCATTTTGCTCTGAATATATGGAGGAGGAGAATTAATTTAGTATGTTAATTAGTCTAATGCTTATTAAAACTCGGTAATAGAGTCTTTGAGATGTACAGTGTGTTTGGTTCCGATTTGTTAGATAGTATTCATAGGTGAAATTAATCTAACAGCACAAAATAAACCATGTGTTTATTTTATGTATTTATTTGTTTTAGTTAAAAAACAGTGTAAGAAACTTCTCTGTGTGGAAGATTTTCAGTCCATATATCTCTAGTTAATCACTGTATATTAATCAGATCAGACAGTAGTAGTAGAAGTACGAACTTAAACTCATCTTAAGTCAAAAAAAAAATAAAAAATATATAATTGTCCAGAATTACTAAGTATTCAAAAGTAATCCAAGCAAGGCAGGCAGACTATTTCCAGTCGAAAATCCTTTAAGTACACAGACAAGCGATCCAAGTAAAACAAAAATAGAGTAATAGTTTCCTCACACGCTATCTAAATATATACATATATATATATATATATATATATATATATATATATATATATATATATTTACTTTTTATCAGGCAAGGGATTGGTTTATTGTGTTATTGGTACACATGTTAAATTCACATCCCATCCCCCATCAATGTGACATTCGAGCTGGCCTGCCCTTCTTAGTAGCTGTCATAATAATATAACCCTTATGTATTTTAAATAAAATTTATAATCATGTGGTACCTTTTATTTAACCAGATTGAGTAGATTATTAAGTCTGTGATTTTATCCAAGACAATATACTACATGGCTGGAAATATATCAACCTTAGTCCATTTGGCAATCAAAAAATATATATAAATATATACATATACACTTTGCATGCAAAAAATCAATTGCAAAAATCATATTCTATTTTCATAACCTATTTTTAACAAAGATCACTTTTGTCCTTCTAGACTTCTTCAGGTCTGAGTGCAAGAACCCTCAAAACTATCTATAAAAATATTATTGTGTAATTAGTATTGTTATTACACATCATTTTTAATAAAGTGGAAAAAAGAGAACCAGAAAAAGAAAAAAAAAATAATAAGAAAAATGTATGATGATGGAAACAAAAAATTCACTTAAATTACAACTGATTTAAAATGGTATTTAAAACCAATTGGTAGAATAAAATAAAATAAAATAAAATAAAATTATTCATGTAAACAATGTGGCAATTTTCTAAGTTCCAGTGCACTTTTAATTGAACAGTAGAGTTTAGTCCAGGCTTCCTAAAAGAGTTCAGCTTTAATTTCCACATGAGTTCATGTTTCTCCAGAATATTTGGGATGTCTCCTTCAAGATCACCCATATCTATGTGATCCAGGATCTGGAACTTAAAACCTGTGTGTCTTTTATGAAGAGAAACATGTTTGGCTAGTGCATTATTTTTACATCCAGAGTGGATTTCTGACAGATGACATAAAATCCTATGCTTGGTTTTATTTATAGTCTTGCCCATATAGAATGCATCACATTCATTGAACTGTGCCCTGTAAATTACTTTTGTAGCGTTACGGTTACCCCTGCACTGGTCTTAATGATTTTCTTTAAATAAGGGCAATAAAAACTATTACCTTGCTGTATAAATATACAAAATGTACAATTAGTTTCACATCTTTTAGTGTTTCTCTCATATGGTCTAGGTTTAAATTCAACAAAACTTATAATGTTCCTGGCCTTCCTATAAATAAAGGATGGGGCTTCACTTAAGATGTTAATCAGAAAAGGGTTTCATGTGACAAATGTCCCAGTATTCTTCAATAACATTTTTGATAATGTGATAATCCAAAGTGTATGTCAGGATACAGCTATTTTTGCATTTGTTATTTTCTGTGGAATTTCTTAACATTCTCCTGTGAACCTCCTCAGTAGGAGAATGTTAAGAAATGGTTACTGATTTTAAAGTTTTTTGAAACACTGAAGAAGGACTTGATGTCTGAAAGCTTTGTTGTTTGGAATAAACAGTTCAGGTTGTGAAGAGTGCTTTGTTATTTTATACTTTTTTGCTTTTGCTACACTTCACTTCACCAACCTGCACATCTTGGACTTTTTGGATCTTTCTGTTGTTTGTTGGTGAGCAGGTGGACATAGAACTGATAAATTGAATATTTTTTTATTTACTATGACACAGCCTACTACTACATTAACAAGCTCCATGGGTAGGTCTCTGCATTCTATCTTACAATGAGAAAATCCTTTATTGAATCATACTGAATCTTCTGTGAATGCAGGTGTGAGTACTACTTCAGTAGTTTCTCAGAGAGATGAGTTTTTCTCTCCAAATCCAGTCCCTGGAGCAAAAGGTAAAAACTTTTTAAAAATTGCAGTGGCAGTCCTTCAGTTTTCTTGCTTACATAGAATTGGGCATTGTTCCACGGGATCTACGTGTATTAAATATGCCCTCATATCGCAATACCTATCCAGAATTGCTTAAAAAAATGACAAGAATTAAATGTTAAACTGAGTTTAAACTATATGATGTTAATGAATGACTTTTTTGCCAATATAGAGCAACAACTGTGCTTAGATATTGAAGCACTGTAAAAAGAACTGTCTAGTGCACCTTCCTTTAATGACTGCATTTCCCTATATGAAGATATGCTGACACGTATCTCTGATTTGGATAAACAGCTAAGGAATACTAAGAGATGAAAGCTCCAATGTGATATTGCTGATTTTAACAATGGCCGGATTTTTTCCTGGCCCAAACAAACTGTTACTAATAATTCTACTATAATACGAACTAAGAAGGGCTCAATGGATCAGTTAGACAGCTTTAAGCCTTTAGCGAATCAGCAAAATGCAGCTGTGGTTGCTGCAACTTCATTGGCTGATGAACTGTCCTCTAGCCAATCGCAAAATAGATCGGACTTCCTGATGACATCACCTTCTAAAAGCCAAACTGAAGACATTAATCAAAGAGAAAGAAGCAGGATGGACTTGAATGCACTTTGTGAAACCAGTGCTTCAGTTAAACAACTTGGGGCTGGTTTAACTACTCAATCTATTTTTAGAGATGAATTTGTGAGTAACAGTGAACCTACCAGAGCAAATACATGCTCAGAAGCAGGACTTAACCAGGAACTGCTCCCAATCGCATGGGCATCCCAGAAAGGGCCCTACAACACAGAGCAAGGTGAACAAGCATCAGTAAGTGGAACTCTGACTTTAAATGGCGTTACAGAAAATAGGGACAATAATATAGTGGGAAAACATGTAATGTAATGAATTTATCAAGCTATGAACTCACTAATACTGATATTTCATTGTTATCAGGAGGCATTCAATTTATACCAGCTGGCGTGGATAGTGTTGTTAGTGCAATTACTGACTACAAGGTTTTTTCACACACTCTAAATTTGAAAAATATTTTTAAAGATTGTAATATGGATACATTAGGTAACTGTAAAAGGAGTAGTATGTTTATACCAATGAGTGACCCGGCTATCACTGCTTTTAACAATATTTGTGAAAAACAGATATGTGAACTATATGAGCTGAATTCTTTTAAAAAAAATATAACTTAACACAGGATGAATTAATTGCTTTAAAAGCTTTACAGGAGAACAAAGATATATTAATAAAGGAAGCTAATAAGGGGGGGGGGTTGCATTGTAATAATGGATTTATGTAATTATATTATGGCAATGAATGATTTAATTTCTGATACAGAAGTGTTTAAGCCCATTACTGATAAAGAAGTTAATTTAACTATTAGAAAGATTAATATGTGTATTTATGATTTGCAATTAATGAATGACATAGATTTAGATACTTTTAATTTTTTCACTGTATCATGTCCAACCATCCCAGTGTTATATGGCTTACCAAAAGTCCACAAGTCTCCCAGTAACCCACCAATGAGACCTATTGCCTCTGGCAGGGGATGGATAACAGAGCCTTTATCAGTCTATTTACAAAATATTTTGAAAAATTACTTGGGATATGTGCCTAGTTATATTAAAGATACAGGCGACTTTCTAACAAAGTTACATGAATGGTGGAGTGGTAATTCAATAAGAGATTTTATATTTGTAAAATTTGATATCAAATCTCTTTTTACTGTCATCCCAAATGTATATGGTATAGACTGGATAAGGGAAATATTGATGGAATATGGTGAATATACTGTGAGGGAGATTGAGACCATCTGTGAACTTCTAGATTTGGTGTTGGAAAATAATATATTTATTTTCAACAAACAGATATATCATCAGTCATCAGGTGTAGCGATGGGCACTGCAATAGCGAACACATATGCTAACCTTACCTTAACTAAATGGGAAGCAACTACCGTATATGATAAGAATAATATATATGCCTCAAAAGTACTTTTTTATAAGCATTTTGTTGACGATATTTTTTTTAATTTGGGGAGGTAGTAAAGAGGACTTGGAAAACTTTCATGCATATTTGAATAGATCCACTGATTTTTTTAAGTTTGAGATGAACATGTCTGATATTGAAATACATTTTCTTGATGTTCAAATTATTTTAACTGATAGTTGCCTAGATACATGTATATATAGGAAAGATACGCACACAAATAAATACCTTCATAAAAAAGCATGCATGCTAAACACACCTTTAAAGGTATTACTAGAAGTCAATATATAGCAGCCAGCAGGCTCAACACTAGATTGGATTCCTGTGTTAAACAAATGGACCAAACGACTAATGAATTTTTGGCAAGGGGTTATGATGTTAATGAACGAAGTGTGGTTAGAAATGATATAATGAGAATGAGGGATGGGCAAGCTAAATAATTTTTTCATATGGCACTGATAGCAATGATATGCAAGAAAAAAGGAATGTTATACATCCTCTTAGATAATTAATGACATACAATAGGGCAAGTGAGTCTGTAGAAAAAATTATTAGGGACAAGTGGGATATATTGAAAGCTATACCTGGCCATGAAAAATTACTTCCCAAAAAACTCCTATTCACATACAAGAATTGTGAAAATTAGAAACAACGTTTATGTTATAAAGATTTTTCCCTAAATAAAAATGAATGTGTGAATTATAATACTAAAGGAACTGTACCCTTTTATAGTTGTTCATGTTGTTCAAGCATATGTTGCTCTAATGAATTTGTGCATCCTGTTACCAAAAGAAAATTTATGTTTAATTGTATGGCAACCTGAAATACTTCCTTTGTCATATATTTGGCTACTTGCACATTATGCTTAGGATTTTATGTAGGAAAGTCAACAAGAAGACTATGTGACAGAATAATAGAACATAAATCGGATATACGTAGGGGTATACAGACCAACTCCCTAGCAAAACGTGTACAGGAACAGGGTGCCTCCCATCAATTTGTATTTAGAGTTATTGAATTTTTATATCCACACATTAGACGTGGTGATATTATTAATAAACTTAACATAAAAGAGTATGAATGGATAGTCCACTTAAAAGCTGATATGTACCCACGTTTAAATAAGCAGGTGACCCTTAAACCGATTTTACAGTCTAAACAATGAATGGTTAACTAAGGGAACTTCATCCTGCTTGAGATAATTGCTATTGTATAACTATTATATTTTTTATGTAATTTTCACGTATTCCCTATGTAATTAACTTTTTAATTAATGTATTTGTGTGATAAGATAGGCTGTGTCACATGTTCTATCACTTTTAGTATTTAAATGGTTATTGATTTTAAAGTTTTTTGAAACAATGAAGAAGGACTTGATGTCTGAAAGCTTTGTTGTTTGGAATAAACAGTTCATGTTGTGAAGAGTGCTTTGTTATTTTATACTTTTTCGCTTTTGCTGCACTTCACTTCACCAGCCTGCACATCTTGGACTTTTTAAATAAGAGGTACCACATCATTATAAATTTTATTTAAAGTACATAAGGGTTATATTATTATGACAGCTACTAAGTAGGGCAGGACCAGCCCGAATGTCACACTAATGGGAGAAGGGATGTGAATTTAACATGTGTACCAATAACAATTTGTTTTACAGCACAACAAACCACTCCCTTGCCTGATAAAAAGTTTATATATATATATATATATATATATATATATATATATATATATATATATATATATATATAAACCTTGTGAGGAAACAATTATTCTATTTTTGTTTTACTTGGAGTGATTTTTGTGTACTTAATAAAGGATTTTCGACTGCAAATAGACTGCCTGCCTTGCTTGAATTACTTTCAAATACTTATCTATCTATATCAAACAAAGCTCCTCATTAGCACTCTTCAAGAAAAATCTTGATGATTGGAAATTCACCCCGGGATCACTTCTGTGGCTCTGCTCGACAGGGGCACAGGAAAATAATTTTCTTGGGTGGCGAAAGCCAGGGTACCATTTGGCTAGGCTTATATAGGCCCTAGGGCCAATAGCCTAGTACCTACCTATGAACCTATGAACTTAATAATTCTGTACAATTTTATATTTTTTATTTTTTTTACTTAAGACGAGTTTAAGTTCGCTACATCTACTACTTTTGTCTGATCTAATTAATATACAGTGATTAACTAGAGATATATGTACTGAAAATCTTCCACACAGAGAAGTTTCTTACACTGTTTTGTTGTGGACCCACTACACTTGTTCAGTGGGTTGTTTTGAGACTTTGGGGATACCACGACAATTATTTATTTATTTTTTTTATTATAATAAATCCAATCATTTCATTCAGATCTGAGAAAAAAGAGATTAACACAGATAAAAGACAACCCCCCCCAGACTCAGCAAGCTCTGCACAGTGTGCAGGAATAGTGCAGAAGCTCCTGGAGGCAATAAGGCCACCATGTGATCCAGGAATAAGCTCCAGGGATATGCATGAGTGCTCCTGCACTATTCCTGCATGGACACAGCTCCTGTATGCAAATTACCCAATTTGCAGGTGAAAACCATACAAATGAGGTGAATTTGTGATCCAGGAAGCTGTCAGCTGGCTGTGCAGGACTAGTGTAGTGTGCATAAATGTACTCGGTTAGTAACCAAGTACATTTCTGCAAACTACAAAATGGAGCCATGACAGCTGCAAATAAAGGGTGTATAGTATGTGTAAAGCATGCCAGTGGCCAAATATATGGCCATTGGCATGGAAAACAGTTGGCAAAAAAAAAACTTTTATTTTTTTTAGCCCTTTTTCAGCTGTTTAAGCGTAGGACAGTGGCATGCAAACAGGATTGGGCCAAAAATAAAAATAAACCTGAAATAAGCATTCTAACCAAAATCACTATCTTGCCATTATACTCAAAGGCAGGCAGAAGACAACATGACCAGTGAATAGTGGTTGCTAAGGGCTCGATGTGGGACATGTAACTATGCATTGGCAGGCAATCCTATGCAAATGAGGGAAATGATACTGAATCACAGATTTCTCCACAATGCTAGCCAGCACCCAACCATGTAAGTGCAGAAAGAGCATGTTTCAAGCTTAAGAGTTAGCTGACATCATGGGGGGTATCAGGCATACTGTAAGCTTATCTGAGCCCTGTGATTCGGGTTTGCCCTTAGCTT
This sequence comes from Protopterus annectens, assembly GCF_019279795.1. Classification (NCBI taxonomy): domain Eukaryota; kingdom Metazoa; phylum Chordata; order Ceratodontiformes; family Protopteridae; genus Protopterus; species Protopterus annectens. The sequence goes on along the minus strand of NC_056731.1, from coordinate 236,666,077 downwards.
AGCAGAGCTAAACAAGGGGGTATGTCTGCGGCTGCCTAGCGCTCTTTACATTGCCTAAGCGGGTGTGCGCACCGCGCACCATGTTTTAAAGAAAAAAAAAGTAAACCAGGAAATACCAGCTCTGTGCACATTTGAGCACTGCATTTGTGCAGCGCATACCGGGGCTTAAACAGGAAGGCAATGGGAAGAGAAAACAGCAGTAGGAAGGTAATAAAGGAGAACTAGCATAGCTGGCAGGTGAAATGTATCAGAATCAGCCAATTACATAAGCAGCAGCCCAGCCCAGCACACTACTATAAACTAACCTTTCCCTTTGGTTTTTCCCACATACTCTACACCACCAGTGTACATAAGCGGCGAAATTTTAACAAACAAAAGCAACAAAATGATAGGGGCTGCAGCAGCTGTTATACATCAACATGTGGAAGAGGCTGAGGGTGGTGAGGATAAGAATGCTGTCGACCAACCCACAGTGAGGAAACGGAGAAGAGTGTATAGACCAAGGGTAATCTACCAGGGGCTACATGAGCTGGAGATAGTGGAGTGCTATAGGGTGGCAGGGAACTCCTACAGCAACTTGTTGAGCTGTGCTGGTTATGCCTGACAAACAGAGCATAACAGAGGGAAACCCATCCCAGTGGATACCAAGGTATGTGTAGGCCTAAGAATACTAGCCACAGGTACCCTCCAAAGGCCAACTGGGGATATTATGGGGCTCTCAAAGGCATCGGCATCCAGGGTACTGCCAGTGAGCACGTATATTTCCACAACACCCATGAGGCATTGGCCAGCAATATGCATCTCTTCTACCAAATAGCAAAATACCCTGAGGTAGTGGATGCTATAGACTGCATGCACATATGCATCAAAGCACCACCTGGTGAGCAGGGTAGGGTCTACATAAACCGCAAGTGCTTCCCCTCCATCAACTGCCAGGTCATGTGTGATGGGCAGGGCTTTATAATGAATGTGTGTGCTGGCTGCCCTGGAAGCTACCACGACTCCCATATCTGGCATTTGACGTAGCTGTACCAGAGATTTGCAAATGAGGACATCCCTTACGGTCACCTAGTGGGGGATGCTGGTTACGCACTCGAGCCATGGCTGATGACACCCATCAGAAATGCACACACACATGAACAAGAACTCCTTAATGAGGCAGATGCACAGACCAGAATCATAAAAGAGCATGTGTTTGGAATGCTCAAGTCATGGTTCCAGTGCCTGGACACATCCGGTGGAGCCTTGCAGTACTCACTAGCTACATGTACACAAATTGTCATTGTATGTGCCATGCTGCACAATATGATCCTGTGGAAACAGCTGCAGCAGGAACAGCATAGGGCAGGATCATACAGCCCCCCAATATTGCCAAGGCCTGCACAGGCACAGAGTGACTCAGAGGAGGAACAACCTGAGCCTTCCCTAGTAGGCAGAAGGAGGCATACCAAGTTTGTCCTGATCTTGGCAAAGAGGCAATGCATAGCACATACACTAACGCAGTAGGGTCCCAGGGAATGACACCTCTCTCTCTGACTCGCACATACAGTAAAAGGGATGCCAAACATGACACTACCTCTGCTTAACCATGTATAGGTAGTGTACTATTGTGCATCCAACATAGTCAGCCCTCCAGCACCATCCTCAGTACTGGCACAGCCACAAGGGAAGTCACTCTTCCTACCAATTGCTGAATGGACTAGTATATGTTGTTACTTGTATCTATGGTATGGATGTGAGCATGCAAGGGAATCGGGTGGCTGAATGGGATGCCAGCAGATTGAATACACCTATAGTGGCAGCATGAGATCTGTAACAAATACTGGTGTCACCATAGTATCCAGTACTAGACAGGGTGACAAAACCCACTGCAGGAAATGTGCTGGGCCACATGTGTGTCCAGTGACACACACATGCCAGTCAGAGAGGCTCACATACCCAACAACAGTCTCAGCCAGCAGGGCAGGTGTAGACAAACACAAACAAAGTCTGTGCTAAGGCCTCTGATTGATGGCTATGGGTAACCTCCTACCCCAGGCCTACACAGACAGACTACAACAGGTCAGGCAGTGGGATGTTAGTTTTGAAGGGTAAGAAGTCAGAAACTGAAATGTAGGTCAATCAAACCTAAGACCTGTAGTACACTGATATGCCTCTAGTCAGCATGATAGGTTAGAATACAGAATGAAATGGAGTACCTGACATACCAGTACAGTCATAGCAAATGTGTACAAGTGTCAGGTGTGCCCCCCCAGTCGTATGTAGAAATGTGGTGACAGTCCGGTGTGCCCCCCCAATCTGATGTAGAAATGTAGTAACAGTCAGGTGTGCCCTCCCAGTCCTATGTAGACACATAGTAACAGTCAGGTGTTCACCCAATCCTATATAGAAATGTAGTAACAGTCAGGTGTGCCCCCTAATCCTATGTAGACACGTAGTAACAGTCAGGTGTGCTCCCAATCCTATGTAGAAATGTAGTAACAGTAAGGTGTGCCCCCCAATCCTACGTAGAGATGTAGTAACACACAGGTGTGCACCCCCAATCCTATGTAGAAATGTAGTAACATGTATGTGTAGGTATAATAACAGTGGAGCACAGATTACCTGAGCTGTCCATGGTAGCAGGGTAGATTGTAGTATGTTTGCAATATGCAGGTCTACGTGTGTTAGGTTGGTGTGTGTTGTATATTGTGTGAGAGTGGTCAGTATGTATGCATGGTGAGGTTTGTCCTGGTGGCCATTGCCCAGTACTGTCGATGACAGGGCCAAGTTCTCACAACTGTAGTGCCAAACAAAATGCTTCCAAGTATAACACATTCCAGCAGTAACCCATAGTAATTTTTTTGGAAGTAATATGTGTCACCATCTGAAAGACGGACATGGCATGACTGTCGGCCCAGATATACAAGCAGGACAGAGGGGGAAGTACTCCAGACAGACAGTGTATAATATGTAATTGTCAAATGGACACACCCTTGGAATTGTACATACAGGTTTGCAGCACATTATCTGGGCTTGTATTAGGGAATACCAATGTCATCTGGCCAAACACTGGCAGACCACAAAGGTCATAGGAATGATGTATTGAAAAACACCTGATGTACCTGCACAAGCCATGCATATCTGTGAGTCAGATGCAAGTAGTGTCCATAGCACACATGCACCCAGCTCACCCAACCATCACCCACAGGTACCTCTCTGGTATTATTCCTGCTGTTGGGAATGAGTACAATATGACCCCCACCTGTGTATGGCAATAGCAAAAGAATGCAGTATGCAGAGCGGGTGTCCCATGCAGGTGTATCCATAGCTGTAAGCAGCACCCTGCCAGCATCCACACCACTGGATCAATAATGACAGAAAGTATTGGCATGAACACCTTGCACACCTACCCTGTCACCCCAGGGGAATATAGTGCATTGCAGTCTGGGACTGTAGGACTGACAGAATGCAACAGCCTGCTACAGCTGGCCTGCATCACTACCAAATGGCCTACAGTCCTCTGCCAAAGGCCTGTGTCTCACCCATACTGCCAATGTATGTTATGTCATGGACTCCCAAATAACAACATAATACAGCCCACAGAACCCAAATGCAAGACTATGTGGACAAATCACAGTAACATGTCCACCATGTCCCACTGCATGAACTGTGGACCAACACCAAATTACTGCTGTGATGAGGTGATAACTATAGGGAAAATATCAGAGAATGTTCACATAATGTATGGAAGATGATAGAATAATAGAGGGGGGATGGGAGCATGGGCGGCATGGAGTGTGTGAAGTCCGAAACTCAGCTGTGTGCACATACTATCCATGACTACAAACACAAGAATAGGTGGCTACAAACCTGCTCGTAAACCGCAATCTGTAGGGGTAATGTCCAGAATTATGACCCCTGCCTCTGAGTAATCTATGTGAATCTGTACAGCTGTGAGGTATTGCCACAGCAAGATATGGCCATACTGTCATGTTGATGGATGTAGAAGCATGGGATCTTCTGCCAGCACTGTACCAAGGTGCTGAACCATTTACCCAGACCCAGCAGCAAGTGTCTGCAGCTTCCCCTCCAGAATGGCATGAGTGTGCAAAAGTATGTAGGCTGCTGACCACAATATTGGACACAGCTGCATTCACCCTGTGTTCCCCAGGACAACACTGCAAGCAAATATGTCTACCTAACAGTACTTGATGACATAAAACATCACAGTGTATAACAGTACATACATCTGAATATCTCTGCTAACACCAGGACCATGTAGCAGAAGCAGCACAGACACAATTACCTACAGTAACCCACTATCCTTTGCCCAATTTGACCCCATATTGCAAACTGATCTACAGATATCCTGCAGAAACAGTTTGCTAGCTGTAGATGTAGAACACAAAAGTCTGCATTGAAGTACATTCTACCTGGAATGGATTCACACATTCAATACAGAAGGTCATACTGGGCATGCTCCCACACTTAGAGAAATGAAGGCCATGTCAGACAACAAAATACTGAAAGGTCATACTGGGCATGCTCACACTCTTAAAAAAAATGAAACCCATGTTTGGCAACAACAGTGGACCATACATATCTGACAGTCGCAGACGTTAGTGCATACACTCCTCAGTATGCACCAGTCGTGCTTTGCACGCACATTGCATAGGAATACACATATATATCCAAGGACAACACACAATAATAAGCCAAAAGTACACATACATAGATGTGTGGAGGAGAGTGACAGTGACAAAGAGTCTTCTATCAGGAGGCCTGTCCCACCCGGCACATATCCTATTGGCTAAAACTACATGATGTGCAAACGTCAATCACCGTAGACATTTGCCTCTGGAATCCCTCAGCATTATAGTGTCTGTGGTGCTAGTGCTAACTGTGCAACATGACTGTACAAGTCAGTAGTCATCTAGCAGTTGTATAAACATACCTGTGGAATATAAACCTGTGTGTGTGCCTGAGTGTGGTGTGTCTGCCTATAGATGAATGGGTTATGGCCCATGCACACACACTGCACTCCCCATTTCCCTACTATGTCAAGCCTGCTGATGTCTTCACCTTGAAATACACCTTTGGGGACATAGTAGCACATTAATCTCTGGGGTGTGTCCTATAACTGCATAATGCTGTAGTATGATGTACTAGTTAGGTAGGAGTTCAAATCCCAGATGTGGCAACTGTGTTTGTGTGTCTGTTTAGGGATCAATGCTTTTTAGGCCAGTCACACTCATTACAATTTCAAATGCCCTACTTTGGCATGCCTGCTGATGTTATGTACTTTGAAATACACTGTTGGGGAAAAAGTAGCCCAGTAATCTCCGTGGCATGTCCTATAACTGCGTAATGCTGTAGTGTCATGAACTAGTTAGGTAGGAGTTCTATTCCTATACATGGCAAGTGTAGATGTTTGTCTGTGTAAGGATCAATGCTTTTGAGGCCATTCACAGTCACTACAACCTCCAGTGCCCTTCTTTGGCAAGCCTGCTGATGTCATTCACTTTAAAATACACCTTTGGGGGAAAAGTAAGCTAATAATCTCTGTGTCATGTCCTATAATTGCGTAATGCTGTAGTGTGATAAACTAGTTAGGTAGGAGTTTTATTACCAGAAAGGGCAGGTATGGATGATTGTTTGTCTGTGTAGGGAGCAATGCTTTTGAGGCCATTCACAGTCACTACAACCTCCATTGCCCTTCTTTGGCAAGCCTGCTGATGTCATTCACATTGAAATACACCTTTGGGGAAAGAGTAGTCCAGGAATCACTGTGGTGAGTAGTATAACTGTGTAATGCTGTAGTGTAATGTACTAGATAGGTAGGAGTTCCAATCCCAGACATGGCAACTGTGAGACTCTGTCTGTGTTTGTGTCTGTGTTTGTCATTCGTATCCTGTGTGGAGGTGGCTGTGAGTGTGTGAACTCTTTGTAGAGGGCGTTTTGCAGATTTCTTATATGGTGGTCCTATTAAATGTCACAATGTCCACCTTACAAGGATAACAGATGTCAAACAACAGAGAGGCTGGGGTTGATAATCCATATCCCTACATGTGACATCAAGGCCTGGCAAACAATTTAGGCAACCCTTGTATTACCCAGAGAACACTCTCAACCCTTGTCTCATACACAAACACACTCAGCTAGGCAATGACCACTTTGTTGGCAGTTCCCTGCATATTGTCCACAGATAGCAACCATGGTGTGATTGCAGCAGACTAGAGAGGGCATGGCACCCTGTCCCATCACTACAATCATTACATAATTGCAGATAGTCCTCCTTCACTATGTTCCCCACTGGACGCATGCAACAACTGTAGTGCCATCAAATATAACCCACAAAAGACATAACATGCCTGAAACACATGCTCTGTATGGACAGATGCCACTGACACCAGGGAATACCTTTATCATGCTGTCAATGTAGGTGTAGGGTCAACCTGGTGACCATTGCCAGGCACATCTGATGATAAAAATCTGTGTACACAACATGCCCCCAACACCCAGGTACACTTCCACATGTCACAGAACATGCATGTGGGGTGTGTGCACATCCCAGACACCATCCATGTCATGGACTATAGAACACATACATGGCAAGCAATGCACATCACTGACCACCCACAATAGAAACCCAGATGATTGGATGGTGAATACAATACCCACCTGTGTAGGCCAATCCAGACACTACACCCCCGAGCCATACTGCAGACCATTGTCATGTGGTCTGATGCCAAGGTATACCCTTTACCTAGCCTTATACAGCCTTCTGGCACAGTCATCCACTGCACACCTGTGAAGCAATGCATGCCTGCATGTCAGTACTGGCAACCTGTGTGTGTGAAGTATAATGATTTCAACCACATTCATACTCACTATACCTCCCATTGGCCTACTGAAGCATGCTGTCTGATGTCAGACACCTTCACATACCCTTTGCCCATATATCATCCTGATAACCCCTGTGGTGCCTGTGATACCTGTGTATTACTTTATTGTGGCAGAAAGGCTAGTTAGGAAGTCTATTCCTGACCCTGTCATCTGTGTTAATGTGTGTGCATCCCTGAGAGAGTGTGTGTGTTTATGTCGATGGTCACACCTGTTCATGTGGACAGGCATTTGTGCTACGTCTATCTTATCCCTCCTATATCACTGTTGCAGATGTCACTCACCATCAGATATACCTTTGGACAGCTCCCCAACATGTAACTTCTGTGGTGCATACAATCACTGCATAGACATATGATAGCAATGCATAGTCAGGCAGGGGAGTGAAAACCTGTGCTGGTAAGTGTGTGCCACACACAGGCTTAGGTTTTACTCTTCCACCCCCTCCCTGTCTTACTTTGTCTCTGTCAGTCTCTCTCACTGCCTCTCTGGTGGATGTGGAGAAGTACACCTGTTTTGCTTAGGCAGCAGCTTGTGTTTTGTAAGTGATGCTGTTAGAAAAATGTGTATTTGAATACATGAGAAATGCTAGTTTAAAAGCAAAGTAGTATATAATGCATTTTATTCTATTAATCATATAGTAGTAAAATTAATTCATGTCTAAATGTGAAGTAGTTTTGAAACTGCAGTGTGGCTTGAAGCAAAAGCTGATCCCTGACCCTGACAGAATGCTAGCTTAGCAAGTTTTAATGTTTATGCTTTTCACAAGTGATTATCTGCTGGATCAGGAAATTAAATGTGTGAAATAATGAAATCTTCTGCTTTTTCCTGTCGGAATGAGATGGCCTTGTATATGTGTTACTTAGATATCACGCAGCTGTGTGAGAAAGTGTAACAGAACAAAGACATGCATTAAAAGACTGAAGCTGCTATTGTATTCGAACTGCTATGAAACCTTGAATAAATAACTTTACAGAAAGACATTATGACTGACCAGCTGGATAGCAAGGCCGTATTGTATCTAAAGGAAAAGTTTTTTTAAATGTACAGCATCAGCAAACTTAATGAATGAAGAATTGTAAGCTAAAGTGATGTAGATGCCCTGTGACATATCACGTCAGAAAGGTGGGCATAGCTAAATGTTAAACCTATATAAAATTGTGTGCTTCCTGTTTCATGTCAGACAAAATTCTGTACTTGTACATTTTTTGCCTCCTGGTGTACACTAGTAAACTTTTGAATCTGAACCTCCTGTGTATTGAATTCTTAATTTTATTTAACAGTTTGGTCCTTCGAGACGGAATTCCCTTGGTAAGCTGCAGATCAGAGCGTATCAGTGGTCGAATACTGCGCAGGAGAAGTTACCAAAATGGTTCTTCTTGAGTGAAAAGACCTCCGACTGAATTGTCGTGTGTAAAGAGGCTGGCCACTTTCTGATCTGTGGCCGAAGAGTGGAATTTGAACGATTTTCAATACCGGAGGCTCAGGTAGGAAGAATTTGCCTTTTTTCTGTTTTAGATCAGGGACTAGGTTACAGTATATTGTTGTCAAGATTTGTTTTGCAGATCAGGGACAAAAGGAAGTACTGTATATTTGGTCATAGATCAGGGTAACAGAATAAGGTAGACAGTTATAATAGATAAACTGTAAACAAGAACTAAGAAATTGATATCACATGATAAAAAAGGGTTACGTAACATTTTCTTTGACATGGGTAATCAGTGCACTAAAACCTCGCGAGATCCGCCCCTAACCGAAGACGCAAAATACATGCAATTACAACATTCTGATAACGTTAGGTATTATATGAAATGGGTTAATAAATATGAATTTGATGGTAAACTAGATAAACCTTCACTAGTTAAACGCCTTAAACAGCTTAAATCTGATGCAGGAGGTCAGGCAAAAAAGCAACGCCAACTAGGCATTCCTCAAGCACACAGGTGGATTGAGGAAGCAAATCGTAGAGAACAGAAGCTTAAAAATTCAAAAACATTATTTTTAGACAAAGAGGATAATAACTTGGTAATAGCTACAGCTCCTCCTCCTCCTCCCTTGCCCCCTCCCTTACCCTTTTCAGGATATGAAGCGAGTGGACAGGCTGGTCCACCTCCGCGTTATCCTGAAGTTTCAGTAAGACCACAACCATTTGTTAGAGATCCTATTGAGACTAGGTCCCGAACACGTAAAACACATAGGGACACAGAATTATACCAAATAGAGAGAAATCTACATGATGAGAGTGAGGAAGAAATATGCCCACTTATAGAAGTTCCAAATCCTCAGGCAGGACAGGAAGGGCAAGACCCAACACTCTTAGTATATAGACCATGGACACCGGAAGACATCCGAAAGGCTACTGAGGGAATCCCCCATCCGAAAGTTAATTTTACGAAATTTTTAGAAGATTTACAAGGCATGAGGTTAAGTTACCACTTGAATGGGGAAGAAGTAGAAAAAGTAGTAAGACAAATTATAGGTCCAGATTGGCACATGATTTGTGGCACTTGGAATCCTCGTAATGCAGAACTTAGGCCACTCCCACTTAGTGACGCAGAGTTAGACAACAGAGTGAAAGGTCTGACAGACCGAATCTCTGAGAAATGGAAACCTAGAGCAGACTGGACTTGCATTAATCAATGCATACAACAGGAAAATGAGACAATAGATGGATATTATGCTAGATTATTAGAATGTTTTAATAATCATAGCGGTATGTCGGTTCCTGAGAACCAAATGAATGATTCCCCGTATGAACAACAATTAAAAAATGCATTTTTGAAGGGTTGCATTGCACCTATTAGTAGCTTCATTACGAAGCATATGATAGATCATCAAACAGGGAGGCTACAAGCCTTACTCGAATACACTAGACATGCTGAGAGACATTTTAATAGTAAAAAGAAAAAGAAGGCACAAGTCTTCACTGCTGAAGACGGAGCTGAAGTATTTGTATTACAGTCAGGTAAAAAGGTCAAGAAGAATGCCCAGGGAAACAAACAGTCTGATAAATGATCAGAAGATTTTGAAGAGAGGAAAAAGAGAGGTGAATGCTACAAATGCGGGAAAAAAGGGCATCTAGCAAGGGATTGTAGGCAAAACAAAAAGGTAATTACAGAAGATAAAGGAGATGAGGACTGACTATATGATAGTGAGGATACGTCAAGTGAAAGTCAGAAATCATCAGGAAAAGGTAAGAAACAAAAAGCAAATGTAAATGTGATAGAAGGAGTAGAGGAAGTGCAAATAGATATGGAGGATGAAGAAAGTGAAATTTTGGACTTAGCATTATTGAGCTTAGAGCTCTACTTAGCGGATACGAAACCGGAAGTTACACTTCTGGTGGAGGGAAGGGAAGCCAAATTCCTGTGCGACTCAGGAGCGTCACGGACTTTGATACACCCCTCCAAGTTACCAGAACATTCTGAATCACCTGATTATATACTAGTAAAAGCTGCAAATGGACAGCTATACAGGGAACCACTTTCCCATGATATAGCAATAACTGACCCTGTTTCAGGTATGACCCAGAGAAGTAAAATAGTTGTTTCTGCAAAGTGTCCAGTAAACCTATTGGGCAGGGACCTTATGCAGATATTTGGCATAGCAGTAGTTCCAACTGTACAAGGTATGGAGGCACAGAGACAAATGGATACCTTTGTAGTGCGAACGGAGGGTGAAACTTTTTACTGGTACAGCCAGGACCTAGTCATGACTGGTCCAGGGGCAGTAACCGAGGAACTGATGAACGTAGCCATCAGTAAAGCCCCCTCCCTTGACACTGATCGACAGCATTTGTTACACTGTACTCTATACTACTGTACTACACCAGAACCTGATAGAGAGTATGAGCAAGAATTGTTTAGAAATCGTGCAACTAGATTGGTTTTGCGTACTTTGTACTGGGATACTGAAGGGAACAGTGTAGTTAGCTGTTCGTTACCTCAAGAATTCCTTGCATTGTACAGATCAAATCGGTTACCACATGTCAGCTTGGCAAAGAACAAAAGTGTCAAATGGGCAGATTTAGGAGAAAAAGTAACAAGATGGGAGAAACAGACTGATTTAGAACTATCAGAACAAGGGATACAAAAACAAAAACTGAATTGGTTGACACAGACACATCCAGCTGTACACTTGCAATCTAGCGAGGACAGCTGATTAGCATTTTTATTAGAAGAAGAAGAAGAAAAGACCTTATGTGAAATTCCAACAACTCTCTGGTCAACAGGCAAGTCAGATGTAGGACTTATTCGAACAGCAGGACCAGTTACAATAACCCCAAAGTCAGCTTTCAGACCACAGAAAAGACAATACCCTCTGAGAAAGGATGCAGAAATAGGAATTAAGCCTATAATAGCAGCATTACTCAAAGAAGGAGTACTGGTAGAATCTCCTGATTCACCATGTAATACACCCCTATTTCCTGTTAAAAAAAGCAAACGGGGAATGGCAGATGGTACAAGATTTACAAGCTGTAAACAATGCAGTAATACCTAGAGCACCCACGGTGCCAGACCCACATACTTTGTTAAATGATTTAGAACCGCAACAGAAGTATTTCTCTGTGGTAGATATTAGCAATGCTTTCTTTTCAATACCTATACATCCTGATAGTCAATATTGGTTTGCATTTACATTTCAGGGTAAAAGGTATACATATACTCGACTACCACAGAGATATTGTGAGAGCCCAACAATTTTTGCACAAGAAATGGCTAGCAACCTGGCAGGATTTACCCCACCGGGAGGTAGTCAAATTCTACTTTATGTAGATGACATCTTGCTAGCAGCCCCCACCCAGCAACAGTGCAGGGAGGATACAGTAGCATTATTGAAATTTTTAGCAACACAAGGACACAAAGTAAACAAAAGTAAGTTACAACTTTGGAGAAAACAAGTTAGATACCTAGGATATGTAATATCCAATGAAGGTAGAATACTAGATGAGGAAAGAAAAACAGCGATTTTGCAAGCACCCAAACCAACAACCAAGAAAGAAATTATGTCTTTCTTAGGTACAACTAATTTTTGTCGGAGCTGGATACCAAATTATGCTTTGGAATCTGCTCCACTGACTGATTTGATATATAAGACACCAGTGGCAGCACAAGATATTTTACAATGGACAACTGAAGCAGAAACGGCTTTCTGCAGGTTGAAGCAGTTGATAGCTTCTTCATTAGTTTTAGGACTTCCAAATTATCACAAACGGTTCTTTCAGACCATAGATTGTAAGCAAGGATATATGACGTCAGTATTGACGCAACAACATGGGGACAAGCAATGCCCCACAGCCTACTATTCATCACAGTTAGACCCAGTGGCGTGATCTTTGCCTCACTGTGTACAAGCAGTAGTTGCAGCCGCAATGGCAGTACAGGCTTCGGCCTCAGTGGTATTATTCCACCCTCTCACATTGAGAGTGCCTCATGCAGTTGCAATAATTTTACTGCAAGAGAAAGTGGCATACCTTTCTCCTGCTAGACATCTTTCATGTATGACTATACTGCTGAGCCAACCTCATATGACAATTGAACGATGTACGACATTGAATCCATCAACATTACTTCCAACTCCTGCGGAGGGCACACCACACAGCTGCCTGCAGGAAATTGAACAGTTAGCTTTACCTAGACAAGATCTTACAGATATGCCCTTGGATAATGCCGAGGTGACATATTACGTGGACAGCTCATGTAGAAGGGGTCCTACAGGGAAGAATCTGGTAGGGTATGCAGTAGTTACAGACACTGAAATTTTAGAAGCTCAGTCCTTACCACACAACTTATCTGCACAAGCAGCTGAATTGATAGCGTTGACGAGCATGTACTTTAGCAAAAAACAATTGTGTAAACATATATACTGACAGTCAGTATGCTTTTTCCACAGTACATGTATTTGCACAACAATGGAAAAATAGAGGAATGATAACATCCAGTGGAAAACCTATTAATCATGTGCAATTTATTTTGGAGTTATTAGAATCTATTCAGTTACCTACCAAAGTAACTATTTGTAAATGTGTAGCTCATACAAAACAGCAGGATAAGATTTCGAAAGGCAATGCACGAGCTGATGCAGCTGCAAAGCAAGCAGCCTCAGACTCAGAAACTTTACTTTTAAATGAGGAATTACAACCCTCTGAGATTTTAGATTTAGACATGTTAAAAACAATGCAGACGCTTACTACAAAAGCAGAAAAACAAAAATGGGTAAAACGAGGTGCAATTCTTGAGAATGGACTGTACATTTCCAAAGAAAGAAAACCGGTATTGCCGTCTAATTTATTTAGATATGCAGCTTTGTTGAGACATGGGCAGTGCCATGTCTCAACAGGGGGGATGGTACAATTAGTAAATCGAATATTCCAAACATACGGATACACAAATTACACAAAAAAACTTTGTGCAGCTTGTCATACTTGTAACAAGCATCATGCACAAGGAGCATTTAAAACCAAGCAAGGAAATTTTCCTATACCACCATACCCGTTCCATACTATTTGTATGGATTTCATAGAATTGAATAAATGTGAAGGGAAGAAGTTTTGTTTAGTTGTTGTAGACATGTTTTCTAAATGGGTAGAAGCTTTTCCAACCATAAACCCGGATGCAGCAACAGTGGCGAAAGCCCTGATAAAAGAAGTAATCCCTAGATTTGGCATTCCAGAGAGGATTTATAGTGACAATGGGAGACATTTTGTGACTCAGATGATTCACCAGCTTGGGAGATTTTTTGGTATCTCCTTGAAGAACCATTGTGCTTACCACCCACAGTCAGCAGGACTGGTGGAAAGGTACAATGGTACCCTAAAGAATAAGCTAAGGAAGCTAGTAGAAGAGACCCAAAAGAATTGGATATACTGTCTGCCTTTAGCACTGCTGAGTATGAGAATGGTTCCAAATGCAAAGGGTTTGACTCCCTTTGAAATGATTTTTGGGAGAGCATATTATGTGCCTCAGTGGAAAGCTCTCATGCCTGCAGAGCAGGAGGCTGACAGTTCATTAGCTAGTTATATGAAAAAACTGTTAACAAATAAATCTGTTTTGCAGTTTAACTCTTTTTCAGATAAGGAACAGACCAGACCGGTGGAAGCAATCTTGGCTCCTGGGACATACGTCTGGCTGAAATTGACGAAAAGGAAGAATTGGGCGAGTATAAAGTGGGAGGGACCGTACCAGGTTCTTTTGGCAAGGCCTACTGCAGTTAGAGTGGCCGAGAGGATGTCCTGAGTTCATTTGACGCATTGTAAACCGGTAAAGAACTTTCAACTTGATAAAAACTTTGAGACTGATACACAACCAGACCGAGATGGCCAAAAACAAAGCGAACAGAAGTTTAGATCAACCCCAGAGATGTTGCATAATCATTTTGTTGTGTGTACATTTATTAACTGTAATTGTGCCAATTTTCCTCTTGCTGTGGTTTATCCTACACACAACCACACAAGTGAAAGTGGGAAGGCGTGATGAAACGTCTATAGACTGGCATCCAAATTTTAACACATACCTGGCCATGAAACGGGTGTATGCAGAGACTATGAACGTTTCAAATTGCTGGGTTTGTACAGCTATACCAACAGCATATGGAGGACTGGTAATGTCCGCTGTCCCTTTGGGGATAAATGAGACTTGGGAGAATTTACTTTTTGACACAGGAACTGTGAGATCACAGGACAAAATAGCTTTATTTTTATCTGTCACACAAAATGGAGTTGTATGTTTCTATAAAAATGACACTCTCCAGGTGGGCTGGAGCAATTGCAATATAACCATATCTTACCAATGTTATATTAAGAATAGTAATGGCAATACTTTTTGCAATACTAATTATGACTCGTATTTAAACTCATTGAAAACAACTATGAGTGACATTCAAAGAAATCCAGTTTTATTTAAACAATTGTCAGTTATAGATCAAAAAATGTTTCATGCAGGGCTGATGCGTATTAGTACTAAAGTAGAAAACTGTTATTTTATTTGTGGGAAAAAGGCATATAAATGGTTACCTGAGAATTGGTCCGGCAGTTGTTTTTTGGGTTACTTGGTTCCGGCAATAAGACATACTGCAGAATTACCTTTGGGTAAGATACGAAAGGTAAGGGAAACAGCTCAAAAATCCGAAGGTCCAGTTAAGAAACCTGTGAATCCAGTTGGGAAGATCGAAGCTGGTTGGAAAGACCATAATTCAGTAAAAGACAAAAGTGAATTGACTCATATGGACTTGAGTGACATTGTTATATCCTGGGCAGGAATACTCCCAGCTTATGGAGCAGTCAAATTGATCTGGGAGCTGAGGAAGTTGTCGAAACTTCTCGAAGTAATGAGTAATGCAACTTTTTCCGCCCTAGAATTGGTGACTGATGAACTGAATGCAATGAAAACTGTTGTGCTACAAAATCGGATGGCTCTTGACTTCACCCTAGCGGCGAGAGGTGGTACGTGTGCACTTATCAAAGAAGAATGCAGTGCTTTTATTCCTGACAATCGTCACGAGATAAATAACCACCTAGAGGTAATTCAGCAAGTATCAGCCATGACTGAACCAGGCCCAAACCCACTGACGGACTTTTTCCAGAATCTATTTGGGGGGGTGGGGTTTCATCCTAATGAATATTCTAATTGCCATTTGTGTGGGTATACTCCTAATAGGAGCATGTGTTTGCTGTGGAATTCCCTACATGAAAAGATTAATCAAAGATTTTGTTGATGTATCTGTTACTGAAACTTTCTACCAAGATATTGAAATTGAAAGACTGATTTCAGATGACGCTTTTTCTGAAGTATAGATTAAATGACTCACCTAGCTGAAAATCCTGAGCGGAAAAGGCTAGGAGATGAAATGACACTATGCATACTTCAAAATAGAATAAAAAGTATTAATAGGGGGGAAAATGTTAGAAAAATGTGTATTTGAATACATGAGAAATGCTAGTTTAAAAGCAAAGTAGTATATAATGCATTTTATTCTATTAATCATATAGTAGTAAAATTAATTCATGTCTAAATGTGAAGTAGTTTTGAAACTGCAGTGTGGCTTGAAGCAAAAGCTGATCCCTGACCCTGACAGAATGCTAGCTTAGCAAGTTTTAATGTTTATGCTTTTCACAAGTGATTATCTGCTGGGTCAGGAAATTAAATGTGTGAAATAATGAAATCTTCTGCTTTTTCCTGTCAGAATGAGATGGCCTTGTATATGTGTTACTTTGATATCACGCAGCTGTGTGAGAAAGTGTAACAGAACAAAGACATGCATTAAAAGACTGAAGCTGCTATTGTATTCGAACTGATATGAAACCTTGAATAAATAACTTTACAGAAAGACATTATGACTGACCAGCTGGATAGCAAGGCCGTATTGTATCTAAAGGAAAAGTTTTTTTTAAATGTACAGCATCAGCAAACTTAATGAATGAAGAATTGTAAGCTAAAGTGATGTAGATGCCCTGTGACATATCACGTCAGAAAGGTGGGCATAGCTAAATGTTAAACCTATATAAAATTGTGTGCTTCCTGTTTCATGTCAGACAAAATTCTGTACTTGTACGTTTTTTGCCTCATGGTGTACACTAGTAAACTTCTGAATCTGAACCTCCTGTGTATTGAATTCTTAATTTTATTTAACAGATGCTCATGGTCAGCTGATCACCTCTGCATGAATTGCAATCTGTCACTAGCTGATTGCATGTGGAACAGCTGTGGTAACATTCACATAGCCAATTGCATGGAAACACACTCCTATATCTAGGAACATCATGTGGGTGTTGGGCCTTTTAATTCACTGTGAACAGGACCTCATGTCAATGTTTGGCAAACAGCATCACAGATGGCATTGGGATTTACCACTAACAACATACACTATGGAGACAGGCCAACAAACATGAGGGGGATGTGCCAGACAAGACTACTGAATGTAAGTGTTGCTCTTCTGCATTTGGTCTAATGTTGGTTTGACAGGCTGTGTGTGTGGATATAACTGGTCCACATGATTTAATACCTGTCATGACAGTGTTATGTGTTTGAAGAATCTCCCACCTGTAGGGTTATCTGCAGATTGGTTAGTGTTTGGAGTCTTACGTTTCTTGTGTTACTCTCAGATGAGCTATATTAGAACTGCAGAAACATAGTCTGAGGATTGTAGTCAGTACATGGTGACAGCCATGAGAGTTACTGACTTCATATCCCTCATAGGACATATGTCACAACAAACCCTGTTACAACAGTAAATGTATGAGGGTATCACAGCAACATGCCAATATTGGCCCAGTGTTTGTGGCTCCAGCCACAAGTATGTCAGCCTTTATACATATGTCATGCAGTAAGAGGTGCATATGTTCTGTACACCATTATTTATTGACAACATACCTGATAACAAGCCAGTCAGATATCAGACTGCTAGAACTGTTATGTATAGTAGGGGTTACTTCTGAATACATAACCTGGACATTTTGTGGTTGTGTGTACAGTAGTGGGGTCTGTGTACTTATGGTGATTGTCGACAGTATGTGTATTGTGAATACATATCTTGGCCTGTATACAGACTGTGGTAGATGCCATTGTTCTTGATCCTGTTCTATCTGATGTTACATGCTGCTCCAGTGTATGGTACCCTATCAGCTCACATGTTTGTAGGGCAAAACACACACGTGTCCCATACCACAGACAGGCATTGGACCACACTGTGTCATGACCCAGTTTATGTAGGGTTAGTGTGTGAGTGGCACATATGAGGATGGTGTTTATCAGACAGTCCATATAGTGTCATATTACACTTGTGTATCATATGGGGCTGTGGCTGTGTTCACATTGATTGTGGGTATGCACTTTCTCACAGGTGTCTGTTACTCTGTGCTGTAACATGCCTGTAGAGCCTGCTATATTTGCAGGTACATGTGTATTCCCCCATACAAAAGGTAGTCCAGTGTTGTGGCAGTCTGCCTGTAGGTTGCACAGTGCTTTGTTACATGCCTAGCAGCTTAGTGTTATTACTCAGTGTGATGGTACGTCCAGATATTTGCAAGATGTACTGCTGCCAGGCCACCATAACTGTTGTGTATTTCTGACAAAGCAGTGGGACTCTGTACAGATGTTTGTCACTAACTACTGGGTAGTATGTGGCCATGTGACCTTTGCACCACCAGTTATCATGTGTCAATACAGACATGCATGTGTGAATGCATAAACTGTGTGGGCATATGTAGTCCAGTATTAATATGATATACCCATGTATATGGCTATTAACATCCACGTTGTCAGGCTTGGTCCACGTGTTTCGCACGAAGGGGATCTGTGTACTCCTCTGGACTGACCAGAGATTGCCAGACTGTCCACATATATTTGTTATATCTCTGCTGTAGTACACAGGATCATTACTGTGCTATCAGTGGTACTGTACTATGATGTCTTTAGGATGTCTGTCAGTAGCTGATGGTGAACATATTAAAAGCAGATGTGACCTCCCACACACAACATGTCTGTTAAGACAACCCCTGTTACAGTAGAAACAGTCTACATATATATACCTACAATACAAACATGACATCCCCTTGCACTATGAGGTTGAGACTATTGGTGCTGAGGTAGGACTCCACTCCATGTTCTAGACATATGGTATATATATATATATATATATATATATGTTGAAACTGAATATATATACACATATATATATATATATATAAATGTTGAAATATATATTATATATATATATATATATATATATATATATATATATATATATATATATATATATATATATATATATATTATAAGCTAATATAATAATTGAATGCTAAATTGTTGAAACTGAATTGACTGAACACACTATATTGAATGATCAAAATGTTGAAATAAAATTAGTCTAAACACACAATGTTGAAAGTATCGAATCTGCCCATTTCTGCACTATAGTGCGATCTTGGAGTTGATATATTTAAGTAGGGGGGTGTGGGGGGTGCAGGGGTGGCATAGCCCCCCTACAAAATAGTAGGGTTGATCTCATTGCTTTTTCACTGAAATGATTGTAGACATTTTGATAATTCAATGTTTTGGGTTCAGATGTTATTTTTCAACCAAATGACTATTAGACATTATGAAATTTAACATTACGTTAGTAAATATATATATATATATATATATATATATATATATATATATATATATTTATATATATATATCCATATATCTATACAGATATATAGACATATGCATATATACATATATATATATATATATAAAAATATATATATATATATATATATATATATATATATATATATATATATATATATATACATATACAAACATATATATATATATATATACATGTACACAGCTATATATGTCTACACATATACAGACATATAGATATATATACACATATAGTTTTGGATATCTACATATATATCAACATAAATAGGTATATCTGTTTAGATATATATGTACATATAGTTATAGATATCTACATATATATCAACATAAATAGGTATATCTGTACATATATGACATATATGATGTACATACACATATATATATATGTATATATATATATATATATATATATATATATATATGTATATATATATATATATATACACACACACACACACACACACACACACACACACACACACACACACACACACACACACACACACACACACACACACACAGATCTATAAATGGCCATATATATGATGCACTATACAGTTGTGTATAAATACATATATCATAGCTTCATAGGTAGGTACTAGACTGTCTGCCCGAGGGCATTTTAAGCCTAGCCAGAGTGTGTCGGCTTTCGCCACCCCATTGATTAATTAACTGAGCCTCTGTCATGCATAGCCAATGAACTGATCTCAGGGGTATATTTTCTGTTACCCATCTACTCGTCAAGGCTTCTCAAGAGTGTTAGTGAGGGGCTCTGCCTAATGTAGTTAGGAATTTTGTTCCAAAGCATGGGGAGTCTCTGTGACAGGAATCTATCCCTCCAGCATGTTCTATTTATGGTTGTGGTGGGGTTTAGCTCACTAGAGCGCGTGGCTCGCAGTGACTTGGATTTCTTTACGTGGAGCATGTCAATCAATTCTGAGTTGGGCGTGGCTTTGTAAGTCAGGCAGAGATCACCTCTGAGTAAGTGATATGCTATTGAGTACAGCCGGAGTTTTTTCAGTCGGGCTGCATAGGACATATGTTTGAGACCAGTAATCCTCTTGGTGAGGTGCTTTTGTGGTCTTTCCAGCTGTTGGAAGTGTCTTGTGAGGTACATCCCAAATGGGGCATTGTGCTCTATGATGAGTCTGATGAGTGATGAGTAGAGGGGCACTATAACCTTTTTATTTCTAGATGCAAACCCCTTAGTAATTAGATGGGCCACATAGAAGGATTTCCTAACTAATTTGGCAATATGATTGTCAAAGGAGAGATTACTATCTACCTGGATCGCCAGATCTCTTATTACCTCATCTGTATTAAGGGGGCTGCCACCTATGTGGTAATTTGTGGGTGTTTTGTTTTTCCCAAATGGGATGACTATGCATTTTTTGGCATTTAGCTTGAGGCCAAGACGTTGACACCAGGTGTCTGTCTCAGTAAGGCCTTTTTGAAGGATGTCTGTGTCAGCCGGAGAGTCAATTATGGCTCCCAGTTTGCAGTCATCAGCAAACTTGGTTAGCCATAGTCCTCCTGTGTTTGCCTGTACTTCTGAGAAATATATGCCGAACAGTAGGGATCCCAGAACTGAGCCTTGTGGGACACCACTTGTGACTGGTTCAGCGTTGGACCTGGAGCCTGCTATTCTTACCGTGTGAGTTCTGTCTGTAAGCCAGTTAGCAACCCATCTTGTAATGTAGGGGTTTATGTTCAGGCTGGTGAGTTTTTTTATAATACCCGAGTGAAGAATGGTGTTGAATGCCTTGGCGAGATCAAGGTAGGCTATGTGAACCACCTTTCCATCGTCTATGGCCTTGGTGACTGTCTCGAAGAAGTCTACCAAGTTTAGTAGGCATGATCTGCCCTTAACAAAGTTGAACTGGGTCGAGTCAAGTGTTTGGAGGTTCCCATTGTCTTTGTTAATGGGTTCCATGATGATGCGCTCCATAGCCTTGCAGACCAGGCTAGTCAGGCTTGTGGGGCGATAGTTACCAG
Organism: Protopterus annectens; assembly: GCF_019279795.1. Lineage (NCBI taxonomy): Eukaryota > Metazoa > Chordata > Ceratodontiformes > Protopteridae > Protopterus > Protopterus annectens. The sequence continues at coordinate 236,645,045 of NC_056731.1, read as the reverse complement.
GCTCAGTTGTGGCCCCTCCTTTGTGGAGCGGAATAACCATTGAAGTGCACCATTCTATGGGCACATAGCCTGTGGAGAGGCTGAGGTTGAACAGCATGTTTAGGGGGTGGGGGGTTAGTTCATTCTGTAGTTCATGCAAGATGCAGCCTGGGACACCATCTGGCCCCATTGATGCTGTGTTTTTTGGCTTTTGAAAGGGCTATTTTCACCTGTGCTTCTCTGATTTCTGGGACACTACACTTTTCCGGTGTTGTTGTGGGCCCTTTTGAAGGTGAGAGTGTGGTGAAGTTTGCACTGAATCTATCTGCCAGGATGTTGGCAGTATTAGTAGGTTCAGTATATTTTCTGCTATTTTGCACTAGCTCAGAGCATATCTGCAAGTTGCCACTTAGATTCTTGACATAGCTAAAGAAGGCTTTGTGGTTATCTTTCAAATCCTTGGCTATTTTTCTTTTGACGTTAACCTTGGATGATTTTATGAGGGACCTTAGTTTCTTACTGATACTGATCAGGGATGTCTTTCCTTCTTGGGATTTGCTTTTTTTCTGAACTAGTTTCCTCCTTCTGTTGTATAACCTGTTTATGGCAGGGGTCCACTAGACTGATTTCCTTCTCTTAGGGGAGTGAGTCTCGGTCTTTCTAGGGATGGCACAATCCATGCATCCTTGTAGGTGCTCATAGAGTGCAATTGTAAAGGATTCTGCATCTTGGGCAGTGTTATTCTTTAGCGTGGGGTCTGTGAAACGTACCACCTCTACCTTAAGTAAGGTGAAGTTTGCTTTAGAAAAGTTTTTCACTGTGGTTTCCTTGGTTGGGGGTGGTGGTGGGGTGTGGATATCCATGGGGATTAGTTTATGGTCTGATCCAACCAGTGATGGGTTGACCTCCAGTACAGAACACCTGTCGCCCATGTTGGTGATGACCAGGTCCAATATGTTGTGGCCTCTGGTAGGGGAGTTTACCAACTGATCCAGGGCATTTGAGTTGATAAATTCCAGGAAGCGCTGAGCCTGGGAGTTTGTACTCAAGTAGTTTTCCCAGTTAATGGTAGGATAATTGAAATCGCCCAATATCAGGGTGTTCAGTAGGACCTTCATGTTTTCCAGTGTCTCCAGAAAGGTGGAGTGCTGGTCCTGGGTCATGGAGGGTGATCTGTAGCAGTCCACAATTTGCATTGCAGATTTGCCCGATGTTAGTTGCACATGGATGATCTCAGAGGTATCATGCTGCTCCACTAACCCGGAGGTGTGAGTATCCGTGATGAATATGGGTATACCCCCTCCTTTTGTGTTTCGGTCCATGTTCTGTGGCTGAAATGTGTGGTATGAGTTGTATCCCAGTAGTGCTGGAGTGCACTCTGGAGCCTTGAACCAGGTTTGAGTTACTGCACAGATATCGACATTCTTCATACTTCGGAGTGCTTCGAGCGCATGCATTTTGAGATTTAAACTCCTGGTGTTGAGTAGCATAACCCTCATTTTTTTACTTGTGCTGTTAACTGTGGTGGGTTTGAATTTTGAGCCTTGTCTAAAAAAGGCACTATGGGGGCAGCAAGAGTCTTGGCCAGTATTTGAAAGCCAAGGGGTGACAGGTGCAAGCCGTCTCTTGCAAAGCAATGCAGCATGTCGAGCATGTCATCCCAGGCTGACAGACACTGGATCCCCTTTGAATGACACCAAAAGCTTAGCTAATTGTTGAAATTGATCATTTTTTCTTTATACTGATGTATCATTCTTGGTAAGGGCAGGATGCTACTCAGGGTCAGGGTCATACCCGCTTGGGCTACATGATCAGAGAGCTCTTCCATGTCTCTTTTCATGTAGTCCAGGGAGGTAATTTCAGGTCATTCACACCAACATGAACAATGACAGAGTCATATTTGTACTTGTTCTGGAGTGACCTGAGTGCTTGTGTTATGTGGTGGATTCTGGCTCCTGATAGGCAGCTAACAGTAACCTTCTCCTTTTCCAGCCTAGTGAGTGCGGCATCAGTGTTCCTGACTATTGAGTCACCTATATAAATATATATGTGTATGTACATGTAGACATATATCTATATATGTATATGTATATATATCCATATCCTTGTCATGTGTAAACATTACTGTTGTGTATACCTTCCCAGATGTATCACACCGTATGTATTTGATATGTGTATATTTAGATATAACAACATATGTGATGCAACAATAATATCACTAACAAGTAATACACAATTGCAGAAGTTACAGCAATTGTGCAATACTATTCAATATGTGTACTGACAGATATATTGGAAAAACAACAGCTCTCTTCACAGTGGTCATGGCATAGTGGTTAACTGTTGTGACTATAGTGTACAGGGTCCTGGATTCAAGGGCTGTTTATTTTGTTGCTGGGCAGAACAACGGCTGCTGGATACAGAGTGGTTAAGGAAGTTTTGAGTAGCTTTAAGTGTGTTTGCGTGGGTGTGTGTGAAGCTCAGCAGTGCTAAGCTACAGTTAAATGTATGGGTGCTTACACCGTGTAGGGTTCGCTTACCAGTGCGTAAATCTGCTTAGCTGTTATATTGCAGCAATGCTGACACCTGCTAAGCATGGCTCAACCCTGGTAACCAGTGTTCACATGCCAGTATGATAACATAGCAGGGTAATGACATCTGTAATAAGTGTATGTAATGTCATGTACAAAACATGCATCTATGTGCCATCATTACAGTAGCAAGGGGTGTGAGTGTCATGTCTGGAACACTTGAGTATATAAGACCTGTACATCACTCTTATCCATGTAAATGTGTTACATACAAGGATAGTAAACCAGGTTATGTGCCGTCACACTGGCATGTCATTTATCATGCTGTTATTACTGTTGATAGTGCTTTTCCATGCAAGAGTAGATTGCTAATTGTAGTACTGACAACTGGCAGCCCTGCATGATTAGATGGACTCTGGGGCCTCACTGTTGTGTTCCTGATGTGTGAGCTGTGTCACAGTATATATCCCCTATTGAATAATGATCTGACATGTGGAAAGTAACTGTAGACTACTGTCTGTATAGCACATGTCAGTGAGGGCTGCCAACATATAGTAAAGGCATACATATTGGTGTCAGATGTCTATCTGTTGACACATTCATCCTACTGCATAGCTAGTTGGCAAGCTGATGTCTGTCATCCCCTATACAGATGTGCAGATGGCAGGTATCCAGCTTGAATACGTACAGGCAACCTATGCTTGACTGACACTGACATGTCTGCCCAGCTGTGTTATAACTGACACAGGTAGGACACAACACCCTGTATGCAGCACATGCCACAGGTACCTCCACTAAACTACCACAGTCAACAGAACATGCTTGGGTAGAGGTCTCCAGTACAGACACTAATCATGTTTTGTAATACATGCTGCATACATGTCAAATGGATCACCTCACTGGCCATTCGCAGGAGGCACACAGAGGATTGGCTGTTGCATGTCACTCTCACCCTGAGGGTCACCACAGTGGTGTCTGTAGATAGATTGCCTGCTGACACATGGCAGGTGGCATGATACCACTGTACACACATCCTCTACACTTCCCATCTCTTCATGGACAATTGCCAGGTACACACTTATGACAACCTGCAGTGATGCACCCCAGTACTGACAAATGTGTACATGTGCATTACTGAGGATATTTGTGTCTGTGTGTTAGTATACCTGTAGTTGAGAATACCATGAGGTCCTTCACACCCACCACAACACCCATTCCCATAGTTAGATGTGGCTGCTGCTGTACTGGACATTACATGTACCCTGTTACTCTCCTCTCCTTAATGCCTACCTGAGCCTTGCAGTACCAGCACAACACTGTTGTACAAATGGGTTGATAGGCATCGGATACCCACTGAGTTCTGGCAGGTGTGTGTATGTGTGCATGTGTGTATATCTGTAGGGTACAGCATTCTGAGGCCACATGCTCCTATTACAATCCACATTGCCACACAATATTATGGATAGTGATGTTACTGCCCATAGGTGAGACATAATAATGCATCACCCTACCATGCCTGTGGCATGTGCATTAGATGCATATCCCTGTAATACCACTGTTGGTATCAACAATGGGTTGTATCGCAGTTGTGCCCAATGTGTGATGATGGGTATGTCAGAGTGTCATCATGGGTTCCTGTGTGTACAATATCCACAGTGGGGTGTGGATGCTGTGTACACTGTCATTACACCATGGTACCCCCAGTACATGTCCCATGTACCACTGTATTGTGACCACTGTCACCATCAACCATACAGGTAACTGATAACACAATCCAGCCCAGTTATGCATGTGCTGTGTGCAGCCTACCTGCAATACACTGGACACACTAACAAATTAGTTAGCACTGATAGGCCCAGGTCTCTCGGATGTGTGTCTGCCTGTTATATGTCTGTTAATGTGTATATGATGGTATGTCACATTATGTATTGTCCATATATAACCATTACATCTCCCATTACCATACTGTATATGTCTGTGGATGTTCTGCATGTCAGATGTAACCTGGAACACACCTCATCCTAAACGCTGGATGGTGTGTACAATGAAAGCCACAAATATCAGTAGCACTACATACCTAGGTAGGGGTCTAGTCCCAGTGTTGTTAAGTAAGAGTGTGCGTGTATGTGGAGGGATCTACATCAGGTTGCTGATTTTACATGTACAGGAGGTCACCTGTCCATGTCACACAGGCAATAACCTTTATACAGACCTGTAGCATGTGTTCAACTGTACCCAGGATATGTCACAGCCATGGTGTCACCATAGTGCCATACCCCATGTGGAATATGATTGCAGACCATCTTCCTGCTGATACATGTACACCTACAACACAAATGGATAACATTATGGAGACCACAATCACTCAGTGTTACTAACAACTATCATGCATCATAGCTGGACAGCTACACTACCTACATGTAATCATTAAACATTATTGCTGACATGTTACACAGCAGTACATAGGTACACTGTAGTACAGTCACCGTGTGCATCAGAACCATATTAGCCTGTCCCTGCATCGATGTTATGGATGACAGGGATGTGGCTCAGGTATCATCATATGCACAAAGTGTGTTGTTGGTTTGCAAGAGACCAAGGGAGGGCCATAGGTTTAGCACCATGTATGTGGGTGAGGGGTATGATTTGCTGATATGGGCATGGTGATGTGGTGTGTGTAGGTATGGGGTTGCCTCAAGTGTGTTTTTATAGTGTGTGAGTATGCATGCACACAGTTCTGCCATGTGGCTGCTCTATACAGGTGTTTCTTGGACAGCTGCAGACCATACCTGGCAGGGTGCGCAGTTCACCGCCTCCGGCCACGGACATGAGGACTGTGCCTGCCAGGGGTTCCATGGGCATGTCCAGGTACAGGCCTCGATGTGCTACTCTCCTCTGATGATGACATATGTCCGCTGGAACCAGGTCCCTCCTGGGACTTGCCAGGGTCATGTGCACATGGTCTGCTGTGGTGTGGTGTGGACAGTGCCCACCCTGCAATGCTGGGGCTGGCACTGCCACTACTGGAGCAGCTTGGTGTCCTTGCACATCCACATCAACCATCAGCTGTTGGTGTTGCTAGACCACGACCATGCGGCCATCACCCCACTCCCACCACATGTTCTAACATGGACAATCTACGGCTGATGAGGCTCGCCATGTCACCCAACTGTCTAACCATGACCTCGGTATACTCATGGAGGGCACCTGCAAGTTCATGGAAGTTGTCACTTACAGATGAGAGAGCAGTCCTCTGAAGCCTCAGACCCTGTCTGGTGTAAAGTTCCATATGTCCCTGCACCCCCATGACAATCTGAAACATTGAAACATGCGTCTGGTGGTACCAGTTGTGGCACTTCTGCCAGAAGCATGATGACCAACGGCCCTCCCATGAGCACCCCAGTACATCTGCCTATGTGGTGCCCTGACAGACATCTGGCTATGCCTGCTATGTCCAGACACAGCAGGCATAGATACCACACTATACTGTGGACTGCCACCAACCGCCAACTGTCTCTCTGCTATGGCCACTGGTGATGGGTTATCTATAGGCACTGTGACTGTGTGCTGGGTTGGGGTGGATAACAGGAGGATGTCAAACGATGGCGCAGTTTCAGCCTCTGACAACCCCACCTGTGCCTCAACAGTCCTATCATCATTTTTGGTGTCTGTATGGACACCAACATGAGATTGCATGCAGGAGGAACCCTGACCCACCTCACCACCTGTGAGTGGAAAACAAGAAATGCACTTTAAGACCTGTATGTCACTGTATAACAGTGCATACATACACACACACACACACACACACACACACACACACACACACACACACACACACACACACACACACTGAAATTCCATCATAATACCTAAGTGTCCCTGTGTTTACAGATAGTCCCAAGTTTATCCACATAAGTTCCCTATCCTGCATCACACTTGGTAACATACACGCACTAATACCATGCATTAACTTATCATTCTGCTAAATGCCTAGACAAGTGATCACAACACAAGACCTGTTACTCCATTACCTCCTTGACTTGATTGGTGTAGGTTTTACAAGGCCTCACTGCTGTCGTCCGGTGTTCACCCGGGGTATGTCCGGACATCATGAGCATGGCCCCCATATGTTAGGGGCTACTACGTTCACTCCATAATGTCACACACTGGAGTGTCATATGTAACTATTGTTCAGTATATGCAAGATCTGCTGCTCAGTCAACTTATCATGTGGACAACAGTAATATATGGATACACTCCCTGGAATTTTCTAGCAATTCCCCAGTGCATCTGTAGTACTGCATACGTGGGTAGTCATTCACTTTTATGCTGATTGCAATTTTAACGGTATACCTGGTGTCTACTTTCCCTCCCAATGCATGTTCCGTGCTACAGACCTTATTATATTATCAGCTGTCCTGTGATTACATATCAGAAAAGTATTCCTGGTGTCTCATGTGTCAGTCCATGTCCATGTACTGCATGATTCCAAAGGGAAGTAATGAAGTATGAACAACCCCTCTATCACAAATGTGCATACATGGACACCCACACAAACACACACACACATGCACACACATCCTATATGCATCAACCCCCCCTCCACTCCCCCAGATTGCACTTACAGATAAAATAACCCCCCCCACACACACACACACACACACACACACACACACACCTACAGGTGAGGTTGCACAATGATAGTACACACAGAACTTCCATTACCCGTTTGTCAACATGCATAACATATGGTAGTCAACAGCATGCAGTGCAGCTATAGTCAATCCATGCTAGCAACAGTATACATGTGTGTGAGGTATGGGCTGTGTTAGTAGGTGATGCCCCTTCCCCTGGAAAACACTGCACCATATACACGGTATTGCTGTGCACCTGTTCTACACCCTGCCATGTATTGTGCACCATACCTCATTGCTGAATGTGTATTACTGTGTCAGTTATGTCTGCTCTAATGCTCACAGCCCCTATGTGTTTGTCTGACAACTACCTGGGATGATATGTGGACAGATGTAATTTGTGAATGCCTGATGTCTGATTTACAGATCTCAACATCAGTGGTGCATGTATGACCAATACAATACTATTACACTGACAACTGTCAAAACCTTACCATGGCTATGAGGAGTGTACACACCCTTATTGATATCGCACTCTTCCTTGATATGCCATGGGACCATATCACTGCATATGTTAACATTACATGAGCCTGATATGTGACATATGTCCTGTACATTCACATGCAGTGTCTAACAAATGTATTAAGCATGCAGATGCTGACCACGATGCATACACCGCATGGGTGCATATGTGTGCACACCCTTATCATGACGGTTTGTTGCATCGACTGCTATGTGTACTACAGCAGTCACTGTTCCTGGCAGGGGTATACTAGCATGGGCCACCTGCATTTGTCAGTATATGGTCAGTGTGCCTAAAACGTCCCCTAACTCTGCATGATTGCAAGGTCAACTCATGGGCACATCCTTTGGAGTTCACACACTTTTGTCACTATTGCTGTGGAGTCAGGGTTATGTCTGCCACAGTTCCTGAACCTGACTTTGTGCAGATACAGTCATTTGTAGCATCCTTAAGATCCCTGATGCAGTGTACTGATGTGTCATGATGACACCCCCTCCCCACCTTCAGCCTTTTTGCAGATGCTTGACAGCTATGGCCTACACATGTGTGTCAGTTTCCAGTGTCCCAAACACTGAACACCATGTGTAACAGCCTAGTCCCGGCTAATGAATGGCAAACATACAGATGCACACTGGCACCAGCACAGTACAGATGGGGATGGTGGGCCTGAGGTGGGGTGTGGTGTTGGTTGTGCAGCACATGTATCTTACATGATACTGTCTGTAGGTTTCCAACGTGGTCATGATACAGTAGTACACATTGCAACGCATGACTTTTGGGAACATCTTCTGTTATGCATACACTACCTGTAGAGAGGCCTGGCAGATGTTTCCTGTGGTACAAGTGTCACATCTGATTACCCTAACCCATAGGCCACATACTTGCAGAGACCAGGCAATTGCTGACACGAGTACTGCACAGCCAGTACTTGCTGGACATTCCTGCAACACTCTCAGTGTTGTGGCATGTTACTGGGCAGCCTGCATGATGGGTTTGCTACATGCGATATCATTTGTCTTGGATGGCCATCTGTTTATTTCCTACATCATTCCTGTCCCATACATCCTTGCCACATAAATGACTGTCTGCACTGTTTGCCATGGCATATGCAATGGTGAGGTCCAGATCATGGGTGCTACCTGTTGGGTATGGGGCCCACTCCATGTCATGTAAGATATGCGCAAGCCACGCCTGCCTCTGTTGCAGGTAAATGTGCACATTTGATGGCCAAATGTCTTGGACAGCAGACCAATACGTGGTGTGACACTGGGGATGTGTACTTGCTGAAAGGTGCATATCCATGACAAATACATGCAGTCAGTACCTCAACAGCTGCTTCCACTGTAGTGTATCTGGAGTGTGTGCACACATATGCTTCCAGTGTTTGTGAAGGTATGTATTCCCCATATTTGCTGCCCTAACCTACGATTCTGTATTACACACTCATTGCTCATGTTGGGACCACATTGCAGGTTTTAAGGCTTGTAGACTGCTGTATTATGATATGCCATAGTGTAGATCTGTAACAGTTGCATTGTAATACTGGTATATACACTGTTGTAACACTGTATAAGGGTGATGTTTCACAAATGTCCCTACTGTAGTCCATTTGTCCCACCATTATGTTCATCCCTGTGGACACATTTTGCAATGGCAAGATGTAAGTTATATTGCAGGTGTCTGACATACCCTTCAAATACACCATCATGGTCACCAGGGTGATGCAGTGTAGTTAACAGCAACAAAACATGAACATGTACAGCATGCATTATGTATAGGTGTGTTAGATGTGTGCGTGTAATATACCATAGCCATTACATGGCTGGTGTATTGGCAAGCATTAACATAAACCATACTCACCAGCTACAGGCTGCTGCCTTGATGGTATACCAGAGGGACCTACATAAGAGTGTGAGAGATGTGATGTCAGTAGCCACAGCTATGGCAATGGTACACAGTGGGCGCAGCATTACAGTACATCAACAGTACAAGTCCACAATACTATAGCTTATGCACATCTATTTATTACTGCTACGCAGCAACAGACTATATATATATATCATCTCACATATGCATAATCTACCTGTACAGATGTGGATGGATATGCAACAGTGGTCTATTGATGTGCCCTGTGGCCTTACCTGCATGCTCCTTGGCCAGTGTGTGGGTAGCACCCACCTCCACTATGGTCTCCACCAGGCAGGTACCATGAGTCTGACTAGGAGCTCCTCAACACCTGTCAGGGGGGATGGATGGCATGACCCACCCATTGTGAGATGATCCCCAGACTGCAGCAGCACACCAGCAGGCATTGCAAAGCAGGTCGTTGCAATGATGCCAGACCTGCTCATAACTGCAGTTATGCAGGCCGACATCATTGACCCTGTGGACTAGATCATTTCACAGGGCAGTCCGCTCCTGCTGTTCATGGGCTGTCCTTGCCAAAGAGCACCTGGTAGTGCTGTACCAGGTTGTTGATGATTACCTCATTTTCGTCCACTGAATACATGGATAACCGGCCATGTGACATCTTGCCTGAAAGACATAAAGATGGAAACAGGTCTGAGCAACTCATACAGCAGGGTTACCATAGTTCTTAATACACATCTCTGTCTCCCCCCCACCACCATATCTGCAACAAAAAACTGTTCACACAACTCAGTAGGTGTTCCTACAGCTTACCTACCATTGGGACATATATCATATTGTACCACGCTTTGTGCTATGTGTTTGCAGCCATATTCCCTGTAGGGACACTATCATTGGTGGCCTGTTATGGACAATGTCACCTGCACGCCATTGTAAGGGCTACTATGGTTCCATATATGCATGTGTTCTGTTTGCTATGTGATTGCTGCACATCTGTCGTTATGTGTTATTGGGGATATTTATGCATACTGTTGGACTATTACTACCCACATATGTTCTATAACAGTGATACAATGGCATGTTTAGGAAACAGTTGCCAGAAGAACCACCTCTCCCACCTCATCTGGCCATGTTACCAGGCCACATCACATGTGGGTCCCACCTTGGGGCCTCCTCATCTACTGGTCCTGCACTACCTTCAGGTGGAACCACCTCAGGGGATGGTGTACCACTCCCCCGGTGGCACACACAGACATGATCCTGTCATCCGAGGTCAGGCCCAGGGTCTGTTGCATAGGGAGCTCCACAATGACTTGTGATATTGACTGATATTGATATGTGTGATGTTCCCTCAAACACATAGCATGCAGCACTGTGATGGAAATATATGTGTGTAGATATATATTATGTTGTATATATGTGTGTATATATATATATATATATATATATATATATAGGTATACATATAGGTGTCTGTATATCTGTAGGCATACATGTATATATATATATATATATATATATATATATATATATATACACACACACACACACACACACACACACACACACTATATATATATATATATATATATATATATATATATATATATATATATATATATATATATATATATATGTATGTGTGTATATATATATATATATATATATATATATATATATATATATATATATGGGGTACAGTCAGATATCAGGTCCACAATCTCTAAATCTCCGCCCTGCACAGCTGCACTGTTCTGCCTTGCTACAAAATGGACAGGTGCCACATATGGACACAGCCTAACATTAGGGGGATATATATATAGGGACAGATTGCAGGTAAGCCTATTACACACCTATGGCATTTCAGCATGCTACATTACATGTTAACTTGCATGTCCTGCAAGTGGTGGACTCTGGAGCCCACGTGTCTATCATTATGGCATTACTTCCACCATCAGCTATTAGCCACAGTAATATACATATTTTCTATTACACAACACACACTATGATGGCTTACATCTTGTCAGTCAGTGCTGCTCTGCACAGTTGATGGGTATGGCCCACTACCCACAGGGACAGAGTCTATTGTCCATAGCAGTTTTTCGGCTGAACATCATTACAACAACAACACCTGATGGCACATATAAATCATTCCACATCATCTATCCCATTATTATGGACCAAGTACTACAGTTAATTACATGCAAATATGCTTCACATACCTGTTGTGGGAATGCTGTCTGTTCTGGATAGTTTCCTTGTAAGTTTTTTTTTATTTCTCCTTTGCTTTGACCTTTAGCCTGCTTTCTTTTATCTTATTTTGTTTGTTTGTTTGTTTCACTCTCTCACTCTCTCTCTCTCATTCTCACTCTCCAGTAAATGGATTGCACTGCTTTGAATAGATTGCAGCATGGATATTGTAAGTGATGCACATGATCAGGTGATGGCCTCTGCACCAGTCAGTGTCCTCCACTTACTACCTGCATGCAGCATGCTGTGTAGTACATCCAATTACCACTGTCATGGCAACCCACTACTATAAATCCCTACATCATGAGGGGGTGGTCCCTTTACCTTTCCTGTATGGTGGACATCCTTCCTGTGTTTGGGCAGCAGTGTTCCAGACAGCAGGTAGCAATACCTCTTACAAGAGGACTTGCAGACTCAGGCCAGCTACATATTTGTATTAGGTTCCAGAACTACAGACAGAGTGTGAGTAGTGTTGTCATATGCATTGTATAGCAACAGTGTTACAGGTATTTGTGTACATACTAGTTTATTATGGAATGCAGTCTGTCTGCATAGCTCTCAACTGTGAGCCTATCCACATGATGACCAGAGGTGTGCCTGTTATGTTTTGTCTGTCCAACACACAGGTCTTGTGTCACATATATCACTGGCAGTGTGTGTGTTGAGTGCTATCAGTACATGGCTACATCCATTTGTGTTTCTGACTTCATATTCCTGACTAAGGGTATTTTGAAGACTATCCTGTAACACCAGCAACTTGCTCAGTGTATGACAACACTATTTCACATTTGGGCCTATGTTCTGGCCTCTGGCCTCCATCTACATACCAGGCTTTGTCCATATGACATGCAGTAAGGGGTTGCTATGTAGTGGCCTGTGATAGTCATGCTGCCATTCCTGACATAATTCCAGTGCTGTTGTGGCCCCCACACATATTGTGGGGTAGTGTCCATATATATGTGGGCTTCATCTGCACAAAACATGTGTGCCTTTCTGCAGTCCAGAGGTCAGTGTATCTAACAGTGTTATATGCCCCTGTAAGTCAGTCTATGAGGGGTATGCACCATAAATAACCTAGGCTGTTACAACATGGTGAGGGATAACAGTAGTAAGCTGCCTTAAGGTATATGGCTGTACATTACCATACATTTCACCTTGGGAACATTGCTGGCCTACTGCTTACTGTCATACAAACTGTTCTGTTTGTCAGTGTGATTGTGATGTTTTCAGTTATGTATTGTTATGTAACAGATGCATCCCATTGTATCAGCTTATGTATTTTCCTCCTAAAGATTGAGTAGAGAGTTTAGTTAGAGGCTGTTAGACTATACATCTGTTGAGTGACTGTTATCCTGTGACTCAGTCTGTCTTTACTGTTGTACTACTTGAAGGCCTTGGCCTGGACAGCAACATATATTATGCTTTCGGATTACTTTATTAAATGATCTGTTTGAGAGTTGCATTAATCTGTTTGTATGTATTTTAAAGGCTAAACAGCTATATGTCATGGCATATACAACTGTAATAGTACACTAATAAAACTTTCTTATGGAGGCAAACCTGTGTGTGGTGTTATATCCTTTGACTTCTCTGTGGGTATATGTTTCAGGCAACAATTGTCTTTTGTATGGGTGATTCATACTCTGTCCATTTGATAAGGTGGCAACTGTAGGAATACTGTCTGTTCAGTGTAGTGTGCACCCTCTAAATATGTATCTTCCTATACATATCTATCTGTGTGTATGTATAGTTATATATAACCCAGCCACTGGGGATACACAAGCCAGTGCATTTCTTTGTGCCGGTCCCAAGCCCGGATAAATGGGGAGGGTTGCATCAGGAAGGGCATCCGGCATAAAACCTCTGCCAAAAATTACTGATGCGGGGAACTTTTCATAATTACATACCGGATCGTTCGAGGCCCGGGTTAACAACGACCGTCACCAGTACTATTAGCCAATAGGGTGCTGGTGGAAATTGGGCTACTGTTGGCCAAAGAAGAAGAAGAGGGGGAAGGCATGCCCAAAGGCAGGAAGAGAGGAGGAAGGTTAGGAGTGTAGTACTGAGGGTAGGAACTTTGAATGTTGGCAGTATGACCGGCATAGGGAGAGAGCTAGCTGATATGATGGAGAGAAGGAAGGTTGATATATTGTGCATGCAAGAGACCAGACGGAAGGGAAGTAAGGCCAAGTGTATAGGAGGCGGGTTCAAATTGTTCTATCATGGTGTGGATGGCAGAAGAAATGGGGTAGGGGTTATCCTAACAGAACAGTATGCCTAGAGTGTTTTGGAGGTGAAGAGAGTGTCTGTTAGAGTGATGTTTATGAAGCTTGAAATTGATGATGTAATGATGAATATTGTTAGTGCATATGCTCCACAAGTTGGGTGTGCGATGGATGAGAAAGAAAAATT